>NC_081198.1:11440156-11810156 GCF_902713425.1 Acipenser ruthenus | reverse complement strand
AAAACGTGAATAAACAGATCTGTGAAGAAATCTCTAATTTACTTACTTTCGTTTATGTATGTAAACTGTAATAAAAAAAATAATATGGAGCTCCAGTGTGACTCTTAACAACTGAAGAAGGCATCTCACAAATACTGACGGCCACAAATTCTGGGTACATTTCAAATGATTCATGTAATTGTATTCTGTAATGGAATATTTAATGTGCATGTATAGGATAAGGCACTGAGGGGTTTAAAATGTATGACATGCCAACACATTCCTTTAAAGATTCATATAGGAGAGTGGTAAAAACATATTAACCTATTATAAAACCTCCACAGGACTTTGAAATAGAAATAGAAAAAAATATTAGAACACACAAATCTTCATATTCAAGGTCTTGGAACGGGAGTGAATGGAATACCCTGAATGATAAGGATAGATTTAATCAGCAATAACATTAATTGCAAAGGTTTTAAAAGCATTTGCTCTACCGACATCAATCTCTGTAATCCAATTATCAATTTCATAGCATTCATTAATTATTCATTATCTGCCTTACAGCAAAAACATGGAAAAGAATGTCTTAAAATACAACAGTTAAAACAGTTAAGAGATGTAGAACTACCTTCTCATCCAAACAAGCTTCAGCCCGTTTGAGTCAAAGAGTTTCTGGCATTCCCTTGTCCCAAGGTGTAGATGTAAATACTGTACCCTGTGCAAGTGCACCTAGTGCACCTTGGTTAATCCGGGCCTGTGTACGAGGAAGTAAACACTATGAATTCTAATAAACGACAAGGCTTGTAGAGTTTGGAATGTTTCCGTCTGAGTTCACTGCACTTAAAAACAAATCAGCGCTGTTATACGCCATTACTTTATAGAAAAATACCTTTAAACATGCTCGGTTTGCTTTCTTTTTGTTTTGTTTTTCTCGGATACCCGAATAAATCTAGACATTGTTGTATTTTACTTTGCTCTCTTCTGCGGTAGTCTGCACGGTTGTCGTAGTGATGGACTGCTATTTTTTTCCCAGCTTAAACTAGTTCAATTTCATACACTGCAGAATTCAAAAGCTGCAGCGTATCGTGACATATCCTACACCACAAAGTGATCTGATTGGTTGGAAAGGTTGTGATGGTGTATAATAACCAATAGCCTCCCAGTTACATTAGTGTTACATTTTCTGTTAGTGATGGGGAAACTGCAAACATAAACAAATACAGCTGCCAGCATACATCTGTTCAATTCCTCAGCATTATCTAAGTCTTAAATAGTATTTAATGAACACTGTGTTCATTATATGCTTTATCGGTGTTCACGAGCCTTCATCTCAAACACTGTAAAATAAATGATATTACAGTTTACTGTATGTCCTCAACAAAACCAGTAGCAAAGCAAACTGCTGTACTGTAAATACACTTATTAAGACTGGGGAACCCTTAGCTTTGTAACACCAAGGGTAGGTTAAATAGGCTCAGGCCAACCACATGCTCCTCTTCTCCACAGACAACTATATCAATCTACACTCATGACTCTTTCCAATGGTTGCTTATTGCCATTAAATAATGAGAAAACAAATACATTTATGTTGAAAGCATCAGCAGCAAATGTAAATGTCAGCAGTGCATATATAGGATCCTTTCTCATTCAAAGGCTAGTGTTTTAGTTCATGCTCTAGGCTACTCTCACCGCTACTCTCACCTCTGTTCAGCCTTATTACAGTCCTCTTCATTGTAACAAACCCCACAGTCAAGAATATGCTACTCCCACAGTACTCCCACAGGTAGTGTTGAAATAAGGATACAATGTTCATATTATGGAGATAAACATAACTTTCAAAAAGTCACCTGTTTTTTTAGTTCGGCAATCAAAATTTAATTTTAAAAACGAAAAACGGTCTTGTCAAAGTTCTAATACGAGGCAAAAATCTGTCCCCTTTTACTGTCAAAAATTTATTCTCAAAGTCGTCCGTTCACCCATCAGTATAAAGGATAGCAGTATATCCCCCAAACAAGATTGCATTTTAAAATGTAGTTTGTGTGTCAGTTGTCAGTTCTAAAGATGATTCTAACTCTTTCAAAAGGACAACCAAAAGGGTTCCTCAATCCAAGCATAACTGTATCTTACTGTATTATTATAGGTGTGTGTTTGTGACCTGATATTGAAACACTGCTCAGTTCCTTGGTGGTGGGAGAAGGAGGACAGATGCAGTAACAGTATAGAAAAAAAAACAATTGAGAGAGAATATTGTCTGTTTTCACAATTTCTGTCAATATTTAACCTCCTGATCTGTTTTAAATGAATACATTATAGATATGAATCGTCTGTTGATTGTGGCTTATCAAGCACTACAGAGAAACTACTAAACCCCATCTTGATGCCTGCCTCTGTTTATGCTCGATAATTCAACCTGTGCACACATAATACATATTCTACTATAGTTTAACAGAAATCAGACAGCCTTAATGCAGAAGGTCATATTGTACACTACAGCTGCAACTTTGTTTGAAGACAAAATGATGGGGATACATCACTGCACTGGGACGGGGGTTATTTTCTTCAGCGATAACAGCTAATGGAAATCTTCATGAAATTATAAAGCTAATGGATTATTATAACTGCTGCTATGTCTCAAGCTTCTGTCAGTTTCCAAAAGCAATGTACCAGCTTCCAAATTCTCTGGATGTTTGTTAATAATGCTGTAGCTCTAGCAGAGCGGGGATATCTAGGTTTAAACCATTCAATGCTGCATATTTTCATTAAGGTTTGCTCACTTACTATTATCATTATTATAGTAATGAGTGTGCATCAAGGTGCCAAAAAATAAGGGTGAGTTTCCTTGCATGTTTCTATGTCAGTTGGAAAATTAATCTAGGGAATTGTGCACCATTAAGTGTCTCTAACTACAATGTAATTACATGCGGTTACATATTAATAACAATGTGTGTACATATATATACAGTGTAATTGCAGTGTAAAAAGATGCTAGCACTGACCAACAGTTTTCATTTTGTACTAAAGCATTTTGTTGCATTGTACTGGACCAGAACCAGACAGACAGTGCTTGGGTGCAGTACTTGCTGTAGCTAATTTACCACAACTTCAGCTATTACTTCAACCCCTACTCTAGTACAGAGCCCAGGATAAATAATGACAAGCAATACTCACCTAACCCAGTCAGATGATTGGACAGCCAGCTGACACATGATCAGGCGATGTCTGCTGGAGACCAGGCCCTGCAATTCAAGAAGAATATTGTAATTATGTTATTTTCTTTTTCAAACGGCTATTATTTTAAAGTTTCTCTGTAAAACACCTATAGGCTATTGATATAACATGTAGAGTCGTTTAAATTATAATGGGTGGAGAGAAGGTGTGTTTGGGGACCATTCTTTCAGCCAGAAGGAAAAAACAATAAATCTTGGTTTCCGAGCAGATGGGTTTACATTTTTTGAAACATTCCCACCTCCATGGAAGCAGGCACAAATCCCCTGTCAACACAGGCCCTTTCATCTCTGCAGCTAGCGGCCATCCACCTCCACAGGTCATGCCTCTCTGCTAGCAAACCTCACCCAGGAGGCTGAGCATCTGGGGTTAGCAGTGTCTTGTGCCCTGACAAGACCTAGAGTCCCACATCCTCTGGCACTGCACTGCTATCAGCATACTCTATCACTGTGCAGGGCTGGGGGACAGGGCACAGCATGGACTGCATGCCAACAAAGAATATGAAACCCAGAGGCATGTATAATTGGCAGTGTTGCAGGTATTTTCCTACTTGACTGCGACGAGAGATGTAACCGAGATTCTGTACTGTGCTCTTTCCTGATGGGGATTTTTTGTTCTTTACAATGACAAGGTGAGACCCAATCAACGCATTGTCTCCCCACTTATGAGCAATTTGACTCACAAACATTGGGTTTTATTGTTTTAAATCGCTGTATTTAAACCCATTTCACTTGAAACTGGGACACATATGCTTGCACTCTATTTTTTTTCTAAAAGTAAAAACAAACTGTTAATGTTACAAAATAAGTACAAAACAATACAAGTGTGTATAAACGTCCTTAGATTCTGTGTTATTTATTTACAGTTTGCAACATTTATTATAAAAAAATATATACAATTTAAATGAGTGGTGTAAACTTTAAACTGGAGGAATAGCAGTTTCTATTATACTGTATATATTGTAACGACCCAGGTTTTATACTGTTACATGACTGGACTACAGACCCTGTGTGTGTGTGTAAGCAGGGAAGCGGTAAGCTTGCCTCAGCCAGGATTGATTGACCTCTGGGTAGGCTGGGACATGAAAGCCCACATCAATGTGGAAAGAGCTGACAGATGAGTCAGACAAGCTGCTGTGTGAATGTGCAAGACTGTTTGTTGTTTTTGGTATGGCCCAGGCTGACAAGAGCCAGTAATAATCGTCCCAATAAACCATGGATTGTCGTACCTGCAAATTGTGTGGGTCTCCTTCCTTCATTTTCCACGGAACGCTACAATATTAATTTGGCCATTGTATATCATTCCAGAAACAAAAATGCCAATGTTCGTTATAAGGCGAAACACGAATAACGCGGTTTCCAATTATGGACCCCAACAACCACGTTAAAACGGGGTAGCACTGTATTTAAGTTGGACCAGTGGGATTTTCCTACTCATAATACATCTCAGGATTATGCAGGAGTATGCAGTAAATATGCAGTAGACTCAGCTAGTAACAGTGGTTTAGATCATTCAGTTGGCAAGGCTGCAGTTCAATGTACACACACGTTAGCTAAAACGTCTTGGTGCAAAGAACCAAAATAGGGAACATTTGCATGATGGAAAGGCACTGCTGTGGTTTACAGATCAGGAAAAGGATTTGAGAGTTACAGCAGCAGTGAATAAAAAAACAGACTGCGTAAGTCAAGAGGCATTTTAGTTCACCCTCAAGAGAGAGCATATTGAAATATTAAAGAATTAAAGAATATCAAATGACAAAAAAAATCTATCTATCTATCTATCTATCAATTCCTCTGGTATTACACTGAGGGGCAATATCATCAGTGGAATGAAGATGGATAATCCAGTGCTGATGCCACAGGGTTCACTGTATCACAGAGAACAAATTGTTTCTGAACAGGTTGTAGGGTTTAAATCATAACACATTTCTTTGTCCAAATGTCTGCTGTGTTGTACATATCCCTGTAATATCTTTTTCAACATAATCACAGTTGTTTTGTTATTTTTATTAACATATCCCTGGTCATAATATCAGCTGTAAGTAATTATTTTCATTTCACATCAGTTATGCATCAGGTCTTCCCATCAAAATGTCTTTTGCTGAAATTCAACCTGTTCAAATCAGAAATATTTAATTGGTTCCCAACTCTTCTCACAAAGTTCAGCATTTTGATTGGTTCATCTGTCCGTCACTGTTGCCAGGATCCTACCTACTCGCTCTGGCACAGGTTCAGAGGGACAGTAACAGGTTTGTTTAAATAATTTCAGCAAGTTATTTCTTTCCAGGACATGCAAGCAGAATCACATATACGCATTCAGCCAGTAAACATTTCCTGTTATGGGTCAAGTCTTGTACAATTTACAGCAAAATTTAGTTCACATCAATAGAAAATTCTATGCTCTGTAAAGTTGAAAGATTTCATAATGAGAATACTTTTAATGTTCTGTATATATGTAGTATTATATTCTTTTAAATTCAATCCTTACCGGTTTTCCGTAGGAGTCATGAACTGGCGAGATGATTCCCCCAATCACAATAAATCGTCCTGTTTTGTGAAGGTGATCTCTTGCCTTTTCTAAGAAAGACAGAAAGAAATGCTGTTAATATGAAACTTCACTTGATTCTTGATTGTGCCCTGTGGTCTTGATTATGTAAAATCAAAATCAAAATGTGGCTTTCACGCAAGAGATTGTGGCCATTTGGAACATATGAACATGTGAAAGATTTTGTTTTCATTTTATTTCAACATTTAATTTTACCTAAAACAAACAAAGGGTGTTTTGTTGGAAAGGAGCAGAAATGTTTAGCTATATAGGAGTCACTTTTCCTTCTCCAGTTCAGTGTACCATGCAGCGAGAATCTTATCTTCTACAGCCTTCAATCAATTGAAATAAGTACTAATTGTCCCTGTGGACACCCTTTATCCTAAAACTCACATAACCATTGGGAATACCCACCACTTCCAAATAGTCTTCACGTCTCATTGGCTCTGAACTCCCAGCCTTGTACTGTATATCACATTGCTCTCACAAGCTGCAAAGAGGTCCACCAGACCTTTTCACTGAGAAGACTTTAAGCTCCTGTGCTGCTTATTTGCTGATCATTTAAGCATGTTATTTGAAAGTATTGCCTTGTGGATCCAAGCATCAGGACCCATTACTTTCGCACAATGCAGACAAGTAGAATCTAAAATTAGCTGTTGGATTCAGGAACAAACAGATGGTCTATGTTACAGGCAGCATCAGTAGCCCAGAACACAGAAACATATCACAAATCATTAAGTTCTTACTGGTTGGTTCAATAGAGTGGTATTTATAATTTCAGCTTAGTTAATAAACCACAGTAGCATTGGGTACAATGCCAATGTCCCTTGGTTTCATTCCAGTCCAGACTGGTTAGTGACTGGAGTTTTTCCATATAGGTGGTTGTTTGTGTTCTGCTGTGGTTGTCATGTGAAATTAGTTCTGCTGGTTCAAAGCCTGGGGTTCATTAACAACCTACAACCACATTATTGTCTACAGCCTACACTGTTTAAAGCTAGTTAAATATTCTCTAATAATAATGCAATGAAACTGCTCAGGTTTAAAAGTAAGGAGCTCTGTTTGTAGAAAGATCCCCAGTATCTCCATTGTTCACAGCAGGCTTTAATTCTGTCATTCCAGAGACACATCTGCACATAGCCCTCAAGAGACTTCTAACATAGGATATAAAATATTACGATACAAAATGAAATGACTGGAGCAGATACAGGGCTACTGAAATCTACTTATTGTGATGTTGTTGGTCCTGCTGTACTTTGATTAAAATAGAGAAATCAAACCCATTAGCTATTATGATGCATTATGATGCCCACAGGAAATAATGTGTAAAATATGTACCAGGAAAGGAAATTTTGAATCCTAACACAGGGGCCTGTTTTAATGATCCTCTGTCAAGATTAGCAGCAATCCCTGCAAACCCCGGACAGACACTCGCTCGTGCCTCCTGACACAACAGCAGCTGCCAATCATATATATATATATATATATATATATATATATATATATATATATATATATATATACACACCATCCAGAAGCAGAGTTACAAACCCTTAGGTACTCTTTCAGTGTGGGATAAACACTGATTTCATTTTTGGTTGGGGGGGGGTGGGGGTGGGGGTAGTGTTATCACAATGGGCCGAATGTCCTTTCACAAAAATGCATGCCTGGATGTGAATATAGAATAGAAAGAATATCTAACAGGACACAGTGGGGAGGTTCAACTTTCAAAATGTTCCTCTTCATTAACAAGTATCCTATGGCCAAAAGCAGAACAGTAATGAGAACACTGCCATTTCTGAGCTTCAAAATAAAAGAAATGCTGAAGCGCAGCTGTTATAGCATTTAAATATAACATTTCTGTCTGATTGTATTCCTCTTTCAGCGATTTCTCATTGGAGACAGAACTGAAGTAGTCACGTACATGAGTCAGTTAAGAGTAGTTAAAAATGTTTATTAATCTGGTTTAATAAATCAACAGTGCTTAATCTAAGCCCAGGAAAAACAATTGTCTATGACATTCAAAACGGGTGCAAAGCCCCCATAATGCTGCCATAAATTGTGTTTAGCTGCCGTAAAGTCTGATTTTACCGGCCGCTAAAAATGCAGCGTATGTAAAGAATGGTGTTCACCTGCCGTTCTGCACCAGCTATCAAATGTGCACTTTGCCATCATTAATCTATTATAATTATATTGAAATGCATTCTTATGAAGAAAAGAGCATGGAATTGGGTGGGATCTGGATACTAAGTGGGGCACAAACATTATAATGTGATGTGAGGATTTTGCTTTGCACTTAGGCAACTGCTCACCCTCCAAAAACTTGCAAACCATTGTAAAAGCGAGTAACTAAAAGCTGTATAAAACCACACACCTGCAGTGACCTGTCATTGGCTTCAGGATGGCTGCTGTGGTACACTTCCTGATGCGGCGACACTTGGCTTTTGTTGAGGAGAGGCAGGAACATGTTCGGAGGAGCAGGGCAAGACAAAGAAGACCCTGCATATTCATTCCCAGGGTCACTTTGTTTGGGATGCTGGAGGATGCCATGCTAAAGTGTTATCGTCTCACTCCGCTGGTCATCCTAGACTTAATAGCTGAATTGAGGGATGAGCTAAACCCCAATCTAGGGACTGCTATCCCTGCACATGTGAAAGTGCTGTGCTCTCTGCACTACTTTCCCTCTGGCTCCGTTCAGAATGTCTGGAGGGATAGCCCAATCCACCTTTTCCAAAGTGTTAGGCAAATTTCTGGATGTCATGCTAAAAAGGGCAGGCCAATTCATTTCCTAAGGATATTATTATTATTATTTATTTCTTAGCAGACGCCCTTATCCAGGGCGACTTGCAATTGTTACAAGATATCACATTATTTTGTACATACAATTTACATTATTTTTTACACATTATTTTTACATACAATTACCCATTTATACAGTTGGGTTTTTTACTGGAGCAATCTAGGTAAAGTACCTTGCTCAAGGGTACAGCAGCAGTGTCCCCCATCTGGGATTGAACTCAGAACCCTCCGGTCAAGAGTCCAGAGCCCTAACCACTACTCCACACTGCTGCCCTGCAATGATATAACATAACTGATGTTGGCTGAGGCTTTTCCAAACAACTCAGTTTCATGCTGAGTGACCTCAGTCATAAGGACTCTCAGCTCCTTCTCAGGAAACTTTTCTTTTCTTTTCCGTGCACCAAGAGGACTTTGCTGCCCTTCATCTGACATATTTTTTTTGGTTTGTATTGTTGTGCTCCACAAATGTCACACAGCGACTTCTGCTCTCTGTGCTCCTAACTTTGCAAGTGCAGTTGCTAAATAGGTTGATGCACTCATTGAGACCCTTATTATCATAATTGCAGATCATTATTTGTGCACGTTGAGTAATTTGCATTGCTTTTAAGCTTGGGCGCAGTGCAAAATAACTGCCTGGCCGCAATGCAATTTGAATTTTGCATCCGCAATTATTTGCACTGCGCCTATACTTTTATCTACCCCTGTATCTCTCAGTCATGACTTAAAGTATTGAGAATGCACCCAAGTATGGTAACCCTGGAGACTGGAAGACTGCTCTGAACTTAATTTTAAGTAGCAATGATGTATGGGATAACTTGTTTACTATAGTAAACCACAGTACAATTAAGGCAAAACACAAGGAAGTATGGTAAAGTGTGGTAAATACTTGGTATTTGCGTAGTAAAAGCACTGCAAACTGTCAAATTACTGTGCAAATGTACCATGGTATATGGTATAACAACTACACTGATGCATTTATTAATGATTTTTATCTTCAATACTGATTTTGGCTTGTAGCACTATATTACTCACACTGAATCAGCCTACCACATCACTCGAATTTTCATATTGCAGATTTAAGTCCGTGCTGAGATTTTTGATCAGTAAAATGCCCTGGGATGCTTTTACTTGTATATTTGATATGGCATTTTTTGGCCCTGCTCAAATTTTAATATCAACAAATGGCACAGTCAGTGGTATCATTTAACACCCTGTAAATATTTTCCACACAGCTGCTGCCTGTCTTAAATGATAAGACTAATACATTATAATCTAGCAAGAGAAACGGGCCATAATCCATGTCTACCAGTCAATACAGTACGTGTCTCACAAATTGAAATGTCCTCACAAATGATAAAAAAGTGAATTCTCTGATCAGAACAATGTAATACAATAGATAATTCACATTAGCCACAGGATCTGAAATAACTAGTCAAATGTGTGCTAACAACTGAACTGAAAATAATACAATTGTGCAAGTTCAATTTCTCCAGCACTCCAATTGCAGAAGCACCAGGAAATAATGGGACCACGTGAAATAATTGAATTCAAGGTTTTCAGATTACAACTGAGAAGCCTGGTTATTACTGCTGAATACAGACATGGTTTTGATTCCACAGAGGATAAATGATTGACTGTATCTGAATCTATCTCACTCTCTCAGGCTTTACGCGACAAAATTAGAAATGACTCTGCTGCTGATGGTTTTGATCTACTTGTATGAAAGTGACTCTTATAATGAAACTCGGCAGAACAACCCATGCATGGTGTTTCAATAACCTTGTGGTTGGTTTAAATGTTTCACTTGGTGTCATTGCCAGTCCTCTACAGCCGATTCCTACAGATAAAAATGCAGCTTCATAACTCAAGCCTATTTCCTTTCTTCAGTAAAATGCCACGCCTTGGCACTTTGAACCTCATTTTAAAAAACGGAAACGCAGGGGAATTAGTGTACAATTCTTTTTATTCTCATTTTTATGGTCTTCTATCCTCTTTCCTTCTCCCTCAGCAACAAAGCAGGGGTCCCGCCCCAAAACCCATATTATTTTTTTTAAATATGCAGCTGTGTATTTCTCTGGAGCGAAATTCAGTGATGTGAGAAAAAATAGCACCGAGAGCAGCAGTGCGGATTCAAACAGTTATATACAATTTGTTTCACCTGTTAGCACTTTACATTCCCTTAGAGAAAACCTAAAGTAATGTTCCAAAGAATAATCTTTGTGCATTACCCTGCCACCCTTCAACACTCTGCTCCCAGTGGATGTAAGAAGTTAATACATTGCTTAATAATTGCTGAAACACTGTTTTAAGTAGGTAGACAGTAGGTACACAGTAATTAAACACAATTACATTGTAAAAAAAATCATGTCTGAGCTGCAAATGTAATGTTTCAAAGAATTATCAGATTGTAATGTTTGATTATAGCATAATAGCATTTATTCTGCAACTGTACAACTGCATGCGCAATTTGAGTAAAATGCTGTATTATTCTTTCTTGCTGGGCTGAGCTGTCACTTGCCTCTCTTGTTGAGTAATATTGTTATTAATCATACCAGATTGATACTCTTCAATATCTTGTCAGAAAATTACTTTTCTAGCAACTATTAATTTACCAGTGAGTGCTAGTGTGTGTGTGTGTGTGTGTGTGTGTGTGTGTGTGTGTGTGTGTGTGTGTGTGTGTGTGTGTGTGGTGTCTGTTGTTCAGACCCTTCATTTGTAGAGATGTTGAAGCATCCCTGTCAACTGTGCTCAGGCAGCTTATCAGTTACCGCTTTGCAGGAGCTCATTTTCCACAAACACAGTTTCTCGATTGGCATTTCTAAAGGGTGCTCTTGCTTTCAAGCAAGAAACCCTAAATTAGTATCTTTATTTAACCTATCCAAGAAAGTCAATAATTGTAGACATGCTTTTTAAAAACCTGACAATTACTATAATAATGTCAGTGTGCAATATAACAAGCGTACAGCCTAAAAATGTATTTACAGTTTGTGCAATGACTCTCAGCTAGTCATGTCAAAGGATGTGGGGAATGCTGCTACAATGGAAGGCACTGTAGAGTGACTCACTAGCAGAGTGTTGCAGTAAAATGCAAAGCTGCATCTTGTGAGGAGTGAAGGACACTCAGTGGAGCGAGCATAATAATGAAACCGACTATCTGTGCTATTGATCCGGATTAGTCTAGACAGGATTGATTTTGCACAGCAAGGTTTACATGGCTTGCAAAAAGACTTATCATAGTGGGTGATTATCAGCGGTGTAGCTAGGGGGTGGTTTTAGGGGTTTGAACCCCGGCCCGAAATTCATTATTCAACGACGTGGGAGAAAAAAAAAATGTCAGCCCTCTACGACACTGTAAACCCCTGTCCCAACCCATGTAAGCTCTGACCCGTAAGCTGTTTGCTTCACTGCCTACCTAAGCACACTTAAAAAAAAAATAAAAAAAAATTTGTCAACACTCATTTCTAGTTGTGATTGGGCAGTCCTGACATTTTTACGCCAGATACAGCCTTCGACTCCTTTGATTGGACAACGTGTGTGCATGTACTGTTCAAACTGACGTGAGATGAGATGTCCAAGTCGAACATTAATATAGAATTGATGGCCTCGGGGGACGGGCGAAAATACAGAACATAATTGCCGATGGATGCTTTTAACGGTGCATTTAATTTTTATTTATCGACTTTCCTCGATACAAACTAATCCATGTCTGGGAGGTTACTACTAGACGTCCTCTGCTTTTGACCAACTCTGAGGACACCTAGTTTTTAGTTTTTAGTCTTTTTTAGTCCCATGCGAATCATGATTTAAATGGCTGTTGTAAAACCAAGACCAAGTACTCGACAAGTTTGCAATGAAAAACAGGAGGATGGACTTGGGTATTTAAACATCAAGTAACGTAGGTTATTCTTATTTCATTTGTATGTTTTATAACTGCATAGGAGTGGTTCTACATGTGCTTGTGAGGTGAAACATCATAGTTCTTAGTACATTACATAGTTTCAAGTACATTGCAAGTTTGGAGTGTAGTTAATTTTTACTTACAGAATAATTTTGTCAAGCAATTAAAAAAAAATAATCATGATTAATCTTGAGATTAAAAAAAAAAAATCTCAGTTGATCTTGGTTTTAATTGCATATTTAATTGATACAATTGCATCCATCTCATTACTGATGCTATTGTAAATTTGGAATGTATTTTCTATTGTTTTGCCAAGGTTACAGTGTTGGCACTGTTCAGATTTATTTATTAATGTTATTATTGTAGAATTAGTACAGCAAAAATGATGTACTGCGCAGCTAATGCTACTGTAGCTTTAACTGGAAGGCCTTACGCCAGGGGTCTCCAACCCTGGTCCTGGAGTGCCCCTATCCAGCAGGTTTTCTAGGTGTCTTTACATCATCAGTGGCTAAAGATCTGGAACACCTGTTAATCTTGACTATTTAAGCCAATAATTGGTTCAATTAAGTAACTGAGAGATTGGTTGAAATGAAAACCAACAGCCACAGTAGCTCTCCAGGACAAGGGTCTTACACACTGTGTTGTGGCTGCTGAACTGTGAGGAGTTTGGTGGTGTCTTGGGACAAGAGGGAGAGATTGTTGCCACGAGGTACTTTGAGCAAGTTTCATTGAGCTCTGTATTCTAATGCTGTAACTAAAAGCAACAAACCTGTGCCAAGGAAACAACAAATATTGCTAAGAGAGACAAGACAAATGTATGCGTTAATCACAGAATTTAACTGCGATTAACTGACAGCCCTAATTATTAACCATCTGCAAAAATCTCCATCCCCCCCGAAACAAAATCCTGGCTATGCCACTGGAGATTATAACTGCATCTTAAAAGTGCATGATTTCAGTCATGTGTTCTGCTGTATAAACCCATATACAAAATAGAAACAATTACTGTAGGTAAAGGGCATTAACCGATACAGCCACCCAGCATAGTAATGCAAGCATGGTGCCAACATGCCCACACAACTTGTCTATAACCCTGGCCTGGAGGGGGCGACTCTTTTCATATCTGTTACAATTTTATACAACCGCCTAAGTCAACAATGTTGTTGTATTGCTATGGAGCAGAGACACCTTGTTTATTTACAGACATAAACTAATATGGTGCTTAATGGGATTCGTTGCAAATTGACTGCTGTTGAGTACAAGGTCACAGTGTACCCTTGTAAAAAAGCCCATTTTCTGTTTGCATGATAGGTCCAAGAAAATGCCATTATGAGGGATGCTCTGGCAGTAGGCCAGGGTTTCTCAATGACAAGACACAGAGAATGCTGACTCAGGGCAAATGGAAACTGCAGAGAGTTAACAGAGTATGTTGAGATTTTTAAAAAATTGTAGTTCCCCAAAATTCACTGTGACTGAAACTTGCAAAAACAACAGTTAACACAGAAATCATTTTTTTAAAACATAATCTCAATTTTCTTTTGAAGATGTGGTATGAGCAATTCCTGCTGGTCTTCTGAAGCTGCAGTGATGGCAGTACCAGCTTCCTCCGAGCATGAATACAGCAGGTCAGTTACAAAAAACTCACACAGCAGAGAGACCTCTTGCTCACCACTAATCCATTTTTGTACACCCTGACAAATCTCCTACCAGTATCTAGATGACACTGTGTTGCTTATGTTACTAGGTGCTACTGCTAAGTGGTGCCTAAAGGTCATGTGCTTGAAGCCGGATTGACAAGAGTGACAAGAAAATTGTCCGGGGTGTAAAAACTGTAGTGTTTTGAAATTTGAAACAAATGTATAATGCCATGTATGTGACAAATTATTTACTTGTTTTTGTGACACTGTATGGAAACATTTGAATTTAATTTCTACAGATATTCTAAGTTTGAACAAGCTTGACGAGCAGGTTTCAGATGGCAGGAGATGTGTCCATTGATGTCTAAATAAAACAAAAATCCCAATACCAGCATATGTGGCTTGTATAAATCATTCACATTTCAAATCCATTGTTATGTTGTTCAAAAATAATGACATCAGTACATTTATCATCACAGGAAGCAGTGACCCATGATAATTGTGTTACAATTTGCGCAAAACAGGGTAATTAGGAATGGCTCTGGTCCCTCAAGATTATTAGTTCTCAGTCAGCTATTGCATAAAAGACATACCATGATCAATATCAAGCAGTAACAAGGACCATTCATCTTTCTGTCACCTTTACAACCCTGGCCATGGCAACATACAGCCTTCAGCCAAAGGCCTTGTGAAATGACATTTCCTGGCTGCGCAAGTCCGCTTCATGTCCCCCGGTGAGCAAAGAAGCTCCTTGTACTGTGGAAATGTCAGGCCTCCTCTCCTGTCAGAGCTCCATCAGCCTGTAATGAGGGTCACTGAGGATTCGCAATGGCTGGGGAGGCTTTCAGTTAACAACTTACTCACTGGCTAGCTGGGGTTATGTACTGATGATTTAAGCTGTGTTTCTTCAAAAACAAGCCATCGGACACATGTCTGGCTTGGGTCATTAAAATGGAGACTTATTTGCCAGATAAGAAGATCAGGTCTGTGTGATGGAAAATTGCTAGATAAGTCATGTCACTATACAGCTATTTGTATTGTTACAAGTTTATTTGTTTGGCTGGAATAATGGTTGCTGTAATGATGTAACGAAGTCAGTTTTGGCAGTTGTAAAAAATGAAACACAGCAGAATGTCACGGCTAGATGCTACCGAATCCGAGGAGGGACAGGTTAATCAGCGGGTGTGTGCACAACAGGCTAGAGCCACGCAGGCAAGCATGTGTAAACACCAGTCTGGTGACGCCCTTTCCCTATGACTGCTGCTCACAAAGACAATGCAGCAATATCCTCTCTGAGGAGCACAGGGTGACTGCAGCAGCTGGAGTAATTAAAAGCAATTAGAATTTTAAAATATGCTGTCGGATTTACAGAAAGGGATCCAGATGCTGGTTAGCCTGTGTCATTGCATTTGCAGTCTAAATGTCCTGTTCCTTTTAATGGGCTTTAATTCAGCATTCTCAAATGACACAAATTATTTATATAAAAAAGTGAAAGACATACTGCATTACATACCTTATTCTGCAACTCACAATGATGCAATTGACCCAGGACCCAAAACCATAAAGTGGTTCGTCAGAGGAAAAAGTAAAACATATTCTGTTGTTTCATATATTGTTGTAGGCAGAAATGCATTACAGACAAACAAGAACTTTGGATTTCATACTCCTGACTCACGGTGGTAACCAAGATGGCCACCATTTGCACAGCCACATGGGTGTTGATTGTTGGCTTGAATTATTAATTGTTTGATTGACAGTGAATGGTAGACTGTGGAATGTGGCCAGGTGGTGGTTGATTGAATGATTAATTGTCAACCACCCACTGACCACATGGTATAAGAGGAGAACAAAGAGGTTTGTTTGTAGAGAGTGTGTAATGTTGTAACTCAAGTCCAGTTGAGCGGCTGTCCCAGTTTGCAGTTGCCGAGTACCATTGTTAGAAAAATAATGCGCAGTATTATTACAACAATACACGGGTGTCATCCCAGCAGCAGCAAGCTTGTCTGTCTTTTATTTTATATTGATTTACCACATTGAAAAAGCTTCGAAAAGAAAAAAAAAAATCCTTCAGTAACAAATCAATGACCTTCTAACTGTAAAAGATGGTTGCTATAGCACAGCCACCCACATGCGCACATACAGACACACTTATAAAACACGCAGTTACCAGTCAGCTGAACCTCACTATGTTAACCCCTGCACTGCTGCAGAAAGCTCTTCCAGCACTTAAACCCTTAAAGTGCTACTTGGTATGGATACAAAATATCACATCTTAACTGAAGGTTTCTCCTTCTTGGTCAGTCATCCTGTACAACATTGTTCTATAAAGTCTAATCATTTTTGACAACTGCCCATAACCAAACAGCAATAAAATGTGTTTGACTCTATCTGCAAAACCTCCTGCATTCACCACACTAAGTATTGTACAGGACAGTGATGCTGTGCGTGAGTTACAGTGGTGCAAAGTGACCACTGTAATGCATTATTGGAAACAGACGGGAACATATAGGATATAAATCATTCCAGAGATAAACATTGTTAGTCATTGTGGCAGGGCGGAAGCCCTGCTGGTATAAGATGTGTGTGTGTGTGTATGTGTGTGTGTGTATGTGTGTGTGTGTGAGGAGAAAACATGTGGGAATGTGGCTGGGGCTGTAAATTGTATAAATGATGACTAATTAGGATCCAGTCACAGGTGTATAAAAAGGTTGATCATGAGTTAATGTTGGTGAAGGTATGTGTTGCTGTGCTCTGTTTATGTTTATGTTTATGTTTATGTTTATGTTTATGTTTATGTTTATGTTTATGTTTATGTTTGTGAGTTTTTGTATAGACCTTTTGTTTTGTTAATGTGTTTTGTTTCATCCACTGCAGCTTCTGTATTCTGAGTCTCTCTTCCTGCCCGTAATAGCTTGGCCGTAACGCTACCCTGTCACAGTCATATACAGCGTTTCTCTCCTTTTTAATTTCTGTGATTTCTGAAATTAGACAGGCAGAAGACAGCCATCTCTTTATTTGAAAGTCCCAAAGAATGATTATTGGTACACGTAGGGTACATCCACCACAATCCTATTCTTGTTCATGACATTCCCTGGGAACAATAATGGAGAAAAAAGCTTTGTTTGTAATAATAATAAAGTGAGATGCATTTATCACATCTAAACCCCTACAAACTGTTCCATCGAGGGACGAACGGGTTAGCTATGGATTCATACAACTAAATTGCACATTATGTCCTTTTCCCTTCACCCTTTCTGCATTTCTGTCTCTCTCTCACAGCTCCTGTTTTTCAAATTCAAAACAGGGTTTTTACTGCTATGAATGTTTTACCATGATTTTCTCATTCCTATACTATTCACCTACAGTATTTTACCATGTTAATATTTTCTTTGCCATGCTTGCTATGGTTTAACATGCATTCACTATGCTTTCAAGAGTGAAATATGTACTTATACTGTGATAGAACTTTAGAGTCAGAGATATGAGCAATTAGTTCACTTGGAACTGGGCAACAACCACCAGGCCTAAGACTACCATTTGATCACAAAATAGCCATCATAAAGTTACATGAGCAAATGTTTCTATAAGACCAGATAATCTGACCAAACATCTGTGACATCTCTGTAGCCCTGCTGAGCAACAGGGAAACGATGCAACTAATGTACAACCAAACAGACTCGGTATAACAAGTGACAGCCATTATGAAAGTTAAGCTGTCTTAATATCCAAATAGTAATCATCCATCATTCACAGAGGCTGTTTGTCAACCTGACTTTAATAAAATGCAGTCTTATGAGTGGTGCCAGCCGGTTGTGTATCCTGCAAACAATAATATGCAATCACTCACTAATGTGTCAAAATGAAAGATAGTCCTAAATATGCTGTTTGGTATGTAAAATGATTGTGCATTTAAAATGCCCACTCTGAAATCAGGGTGGGGTCGTACCCCCTGAAAATCCAGTCTGTGGAGGAAGATAAGAAAGTACGTACATTTAACTTAGCATTTTTTGGTGCATTTAATGTTCTATTTTTTTTTAATTATTTGTTATTTATTTGAAATCGTCCATTTTATAGGTACACTCAGAAAGTTTGTTAGAAATGAAAGCTTTACTTTTTAGGGCAAAAAGTTCTGACTATAGCCACAGATACAGTTGAGATTGAGCTGGTCATCTTGATCCCAGGGACAGATGGAAATAAGGCAAAATAGACTAACTCAGCTACAGTGTCGGCCCCTCATACAATATTTGTGTGTCACTCAAGGGTGTATGATGATAGCAGGACACAAGTAAGTTCAATTCATGTTTGTTACCTACAGTAAACTAACCAGTTCCCCTGTGTAGAAAAGGCTCAGTTTTGAATGAGTATGAAATGGCATTCACCAGTGAATAAAACAATCCACCACTCTCTCTGGCCCACAGAAGATGGCGATTTTGTCTCTCAGCTGTCAACATATTACCCCTGAACAGCCTCCGAGCATGCAAATCATTTTCATGCAGACGGCAAGCTACAGTTATTCTGCTGATGAGCGGGTTATTTCTTCATGGATTTTCTCGTGCTGTAGCCACTGCAGTCTGAAAAGATTACGCAGATGGATTAGTCGGATGTGACGGTACTGGGCCGTTGTGGTGACGCTCTGCCTTCCAGGACGTGGTCTGTCCCTCACAGTTTCCTGGTTTCTCTGGACTAGTCTGCTGTTTGTTGAAGCAGAACATCTCATTCTCCGGGCAACTTCTCTCACAGACAGGCTGCCTTCAATCATGCAGATAGCAACCAGGCCATCTTCATTACTCAAGCGGGGCATCTTTCACTTTTCTTGTGTTAATTAAAATCATGTCTTTTTGAATGGCTATTTATACAGATTCGTAATCAACTCATTTTGGCCATTTTAACTCAACTCAAATACCAAACACCGAGCACCTGGCGTTTTTATGAAATCACATGACTTGAACTCAGAATTTTGTTACCCCAAGGAATAACACTACTCAAGCAATCAATAAACCTATCTGCTCACTATTTAAAATGTAAATAACGTCATGCGTGTGCCCAATGCAAAACTTATTCATCACCATGCAATCTGGGTTTTATAATGTATTATCTCAATAGACATTAATTTTATTGTAAACCAGATTTAGGTAACTTGTTAGGTGCAGTCCATTGCTGATTTATAAGGTAAGCAAATGGTATAATTATGGCTTTTATTTAATACCACCCTTTGCTTGAGTCAGACTTAGAGATGTACAGGGGAGTTCAAGTCTGGTAGTGTTTATCCATCAGCTCCAAAAACTAGAGACTTTGATGCCTGGTACCCTCCATTGCAATATATCAAATGTTGTTTACCCAGAAGATAGAGAAGAAAAAAGGTTTTGGAGATCTACTTTGAACAGCTATCTCTATGAAGTTTTCAGGGTAAATAAAGTCAGGGGTGAACAACTTGGATAACTTTCCATCACTAAAGGGCAGTGTGGACCCTGTACAGACTTGGAAATACCTTGTATTTTTTCCTTCTTTAAAATAAAGCACTATATAGTTAATTCACATTACCTATGAAATGTACTTATACTGAAAACTACCTCGGAACATGATTAAATTAAACTGAACAATCAGTAGGAGGTTGTTAACATTTCCAAAATGAGTTGCCAAGCAGCCATTTTTTGTGAAACCCAAGGAATAAGAACATCTTTCTTTTTTTTATTGCTGCTAGCCAGTACGACTGCAGACCAGTTAAGTCGTAACTAGAAGCTCTCATATTTCAAAAGCTGCGGAGGAGTTTATTTAAAATGGGTTCTACTTGTCTCCGTTCCGGCTGTTTGTCCAAATGCAAAAAACAGCTATTATAATTGATAAATAAAAATTCTAAATAAGAATGTTCACCTTGAACACCTCTTAGCTCTGCCAAAAACCAGAATGGAAAATGATTGTAAGCATATAAACTGAAGACGACAACCACTAGAGCACAACTCTATAATAATTATTTAAGCACTGCAAATATTTGTTCTTTATCATCAAAGCTATGTGTTGATTGTTGCAAAATAATTCCAGGGTTGTGTTTATGAATGAATCTATCTGTTTGTGTTGAAAGAGTTCAAGTTGTTTCTGTTACAATAAGAATATCTCTATCCATGTACAGAGTAAAAGTAAAGAGCAGGGATTTGACAGCAGACCCCTCACTCTCCGATAGCACATTGGGTTGAAAATCCCTGTCAAAGACAACCTTTCTTGTTTCTTGACAACTGGCTGCTCAAGGCTTTTGATAGCAATAACACAGACTGCTGTGTCAAGGGGCAGAGTTGGCATATCGTTCAGGCTGTTTCTGGGTCCTGAACATAGGCACTAACTACAGCCACTGAATTACAACTGAAGTAGGCAATTCAAACTGTGGATTCTCCCCAAAGCAAATCCTCAAAGTGAGGGAAGAGAAGGGGAGAGAAGACAGAGACAGAGAGCATACCTTGCATAATACATTGTTAAAGCAAAACTGTGACTAATAAAGTGGAATCCACAAACTGTGTTTAATGGAATACTGCAGAAACAGCAAACAATGGAACAGCCTTGATGCACTGGACCGAGACTCATTTCCAAAATAAATTTTATTTCTTAGCAGACACCCTTATCCAGGGCAACTTACAATTGTTACAATATATCACATTATTTTTACATACAATTACATTATTTTTTACACATTATTTTTTTTACATACAATTACCCATTTATACAGTTGGGTTTTTACTGGAGCAATCTAGGTAAAGTACCTTGCTCAAGGGTACAGTAGCAGTGTCCCCCACCTGGGATTGAACCCACGACCCTCCGGTCAAGAGTCCAGAGCCCTAACCACTACTCCACACTGCTGCCCTATATGTTGTATTATGGATGGGTTTTTTTGTGTTTATGTGTGTTTCTTGTAATTGCTTTGGCAAAGCCAGAGAACCTGTCAAGCCAATAAACCCTGTTTTGAATTTGAAAAAGCTGTGAGAGAGAGACAGCAGAGAGATGCAGAAAGGGTGAAGGGAAAAGTACATAATGTGCAATTTAGTGCTGGGAGATGAAAGAAGAAATTGGGTTACGTGGGCTGGAGCTTGTACTAATATATGGCTCCCTGTCAGTGGAGTCAAGAAAGTAAAAACATATATTCAACCTGTACATTCATCACTGTATTTTGGAAATGTAAAGCTGATCTTTGCAAATGTGTTTCCATTGTTAGTCATGATTGTGGGAGCATTTCCCTTGTACAAAGAAAGAAGCTACTGTAGGAAATAAAAGGCTATCACCTACGTGTCAGAACAGTAAGCGTTGCACATGTGAATGTTATAGAACAGAGAAAAAATTGAGAAAACTGCAGCAATAACCAAAAAGAACAATTATTGCCAATGGAAACATAGCAATAGAGACAGATACAGAGACTGAGACACACACACGCACACACATTCCTGGCTGAGTACTGCAGTTCATTCAAATGAGCACAAAAGCAGGTGCTGCTAAATTAAAACTTGTTAATCATTTTAACCACCTATATGTAGACCAGGCACTGGAGTGTTTACCAGTTCCCCCTCAGCCAGTACCCGTCAACAACAATAAGCATCAACTGCCTTGAAGGTCTCTTTATTGTCACAGCCTGAATCTCCAGTACAAATAGCACCCACAGCCAATGCATGGGGGGGGAAGACTGGTATTATATAAAATCTTCTCATTTAATAGTCAAGTGCAGTTATAAATATTGTTCTTTTTATACTTTTAATTTTTATACAGCAAAGGTTTGTAATTCTGGGCTTAACTATATAACCATTTTGAGATGGTTGTATGTCCAAAGAGACAACAACAAAAATCAATTTTAATATCCCAAACCTTCACCAAGCTTTGTCACAGTTAGAATTAAGGTTGATGTAAACCAAGGTAGTTGCTCTGATATTACTGTACTGCATGTTTTGATCGTCTTTGTGTGGGGTCTGAATTAGTGTACCTTATTGTAACTGCTGGACCTTTCAATACAAGACTAGTGTTATCCATAGAATTATTATTATTTATTTCTTAGCAAACGCCCTTATCCAGGGTGACTTACAATTGTTACAAGATATCACATTATTTTTACTTACAATTACCCATTTATACAGTTGGGTTTTTACTGGAGCAATCTAGGTAAAGTACCTTGCTCAAGGGTACAGCAGCACTGTCTCCCACCTGGGATTGAACCCACGACCCTCCGGTCAAGAGTCCAGAGCCCTAACCACTAGAATGTATGGATAACTAAAGAAGAGTGTAGTTTAGCAATCCTGGATGAATGCAGTTGTTTTATTTTTTATTTATTCACTGCAACCATGTGTATTCCAATTCCTTTTCTTAAAGCTGTAATAGATTAAAGTTTAATGAACAGCTCCCATGGTGCTCCCATTTCTGTGTTGCATGATGGAGTCCTGATCTCAGGCCTTCAGTTCTATTCCACCAACTAGAGTGAAAAGCAGGCTCTGTGATGTGAGGGAATGAGAAGACTTATCCTAGCCAGTGCAGTTGAATGCCAGCCTGGTCTCTTCAAAGCTGCTTCTGGGTGAAAGCATCTGTCTAGTGCTATCTCTCCCTCCCAGATTTCCATACAGTGGCAAGAACATTGGATTGTTATGAAGATAAAATTGATCTGAATAACCAGAATTAAAGGTTACAGACAGTGTACCCAAAAAGACTCAATGCTGACCCACTTTATCTGAAGAAATCTTAAACACTGGCATTACTTATTTTAACGCCTTCAAAAGTGATCTGGATGTGATTTCATGGAAGCCCTCTGAGTGCAGTTGTAGCTCTAATTTGTTTCTGCATTTCCTGAGCATTTTTTATGTCACGGCAGATTTACTGCAGCTATTATTCGAGGCTTTAGGTTAGGACTGTAAAATTATACTGGCAAATTATTTTAAACCCCTGAATCTATGTGACATGAGCAAAACAACGTATATAGGATTGAAGTTTCAGATGTTTAACTGTCCATTCTGGCAAAGCTGTTTCTGAATTATAGTCTATTTTTTCTACTGCTACACTCACTGCTCTTGAGTCAATTCTATTTCTGTGTGCTTTTCTTGCATGGCTGTCATACACTGCCATATATGTTACACAAAAGACTAGGCTTACAAGAACCACTTGAAAAAAAGGGTTGGGAATTCAACCAATAATTACATATCTGACCATACATTTTACATGTACAAAAACTGCCATGTGAGAATAAAGGGATCGGCCATAAGAAGATATCTAAAAAAAGGTAATCTCCATAAAGTTGGGATATAAAAAAGCCAGGTTAAGCAAGACACAATTGGGACTAACTTGTAAGTGGGAGAAGTAGGTGGGCCCATTTTAGTCCCAATTGAGTGATATTTAATTTTAGGCAGCTAACTGTTTAACATCAATGAAGACATTACCAGTTTGTGTGTCTGACTTGCAGAGACATTTGGGTTTGAGTGAGCGGCGACATTCCTAGGCACCCACTAGATCATATTACAGCATATAGCTACTGATATGCATTAGTTGTTTATATGGGTTTGTGGCAGGGGTGAGGCCTGCCCCTATAAATAATATGTTTTTGTTTGATTTGCACATAAGGATGTTTTTTTTTTTTGATTAGATATGGTAGGGCTGGGAGACCAGACTCCCCTCCCTGTCTAATTGAAAGGAATGTGCAGCAGATGGCCAGGTGTCAATTGAACAATTGACAATCCATTAACCCTGGTCATCTGCCTTTAAAAAGGGTCTGGAAAGCCAGTCCTTTGTTCTTTTGCTTGTTCCTGTACCAGTGTGATGGTTCATGTCAGGGTGGAGAGCCAAGGAGAGGGAATCGGATGGACCACCCACGATTAGTGCTGTGTGTTTAACCAGGATACTTGTTATAATTTTAGGGTAGGGATTAATTTAGGGGATTTTAATCCCACCCAGTTTATTTAGTTTATATTAGGAGGAAGGTTCCTGGTGTGGGAACTCCATGTATAGTGGGAGTGGCACACGGCCTGAGCTTGGCCACCTTTTTTTTCTAGCTGTTTTTCCCCACTGTTTTTTGTTTTGTGTTTTTGTAATTATGTACATGTGTGTATTTCCTTCTGCACTAGGGATACCATTGCTGGTACCCTAGTGGTGCCCACCAACTACTGCAACTGCCTGTAAATAAATAAAACCTGGATGCCTGAGCGGTGTTTCAAGTTTAAACCCTCTGTGTCTCTCAGTGGATACACACACATTAATAGTACACCGATGATTTTAAGTTACTGTGTCCAATTTAAAAAATAATAATAATAAATTGATCTAGTGGTTTTAGGAGTTACCAGGAAAAAGGTTTCAGTAGGTTTTTTATAAGAGCTCTTAAATTGCAGGGGATGTCTTTGAAAGTCAGCAGAAGTTGCTTCAACTCTATATCAAAGGGATTATTAACATTTCATAAACATGTAGATATAAATTGCAAAGTTCTGTCCATGCATTCACTAATTGACTCCATGTAAGAGATAATTATTACCATCCTACTTTTATCTATGTTTTCTGTCAGTTCATCTTTAAATCTGCACTTTATACAAACCTTTTCATATTTTCTTAACATGACTACATGATCATCTAAGTTAATAATCAATACAGTTTTGCTCAAAGTAGGCCACCATTTCCCAAATTATAAAACAGTGATAATACTGATACAATGAAGAAAATGTTCACACTTGCATAAAATTGCTATTTTATTGGCAACAATTAAACATTTAAAGCTTATATTGATGAAACATAGTTGATTTTTTTAAAGGGTAATGAGATGACCAGTCTTGCACTTCCCAGTCAGTATTGGTTCTCTTCAGAAGGCATACTGAGAGCACTACCCTATTTGAATCTCATAACAAAATCCCTTCTCAGTCATTTCAGCCCATTTCCCCAGCAGTCAGAGGCTGAATCACAATCCTGGCATCACAATTGTTGCTAATTCACACCAAATGAATCAGTTACAGTTCAGTAACTCTAAGCACCCTGTAGATCTGGTGTGTGAGAATGATGCACGACACACAAGGGAAGGTGACTGGCAGAGGCTGGAGTTGTTTGGGTAGTTCTTGTGCTGCAGTGGTGTGAACGTGCACCTCCCTGTATCTTTTTGTTATGGTAAATTATGTTTTAAATATATTAATCTGAAAGTAATAAAGCCAAAAATGTACCCAACCCATGAAAAGTGTTTTTGCACTCACTGGAATCCTGAAACCACTGCTAGCTAGAGTATGAGTGGAGACTTCCCAGCTGGGCTCTAGCCTCCTAGGTTTGGTAACTTGGTAACATCTGTTGCTTCGGTTTAAGGTGTAAAATGAGGCTTTAATAGTGGGAATGAAGGTCACCCACTGATATTCAGCTACCTGTTCGGTAAGAGGAAAGCATTGGTGAAGCGACATTCTAATAAAGGTGAGGTAGAAAAAGAGGGAGTAATACCATCTCTTGCTGTTCTGTTTGCTAATCTGCCATTTACAGAGTACAATAAAGTAAAACCCTTTTGATCGATTATCTGTCTTTAAGCTACTGGTAACCAATATGTTAAGGTAGCAATGAAAAAATAAACATGTAAGCATTTTCAACTTAGAAAGGACGATTCACGGTGACAGCATTGACAGACAAGAGATTAATGTACTTGTTTTAGAAAACCTTTACCAAAGGTGATGTAGCTGAGATGCTGCGTTTCTTTTCCTGGGGATTGTGTGTGTGTGTGTGTGCGTGCGTGCGTGCGTGCGTGCGTGCGCGCGTGTGTGTGTGTTATACACAAAGCTGCCTGAGAATGAGGAATATGAAGGTAAGGTGACTTCTCCAAAATCAAGTAAATACAGTTTAACTAATTCCTCATTGCCAACCTCTGAATGACTAACTACACAAATTGTAAGTTTTAAGCCTATTTTTACCCAATTTAAACCTTCAGTGCACTTTCTCCCTTAGCTGATGCAGCTCAAATAATTATTTTTTCAATTATCACAAGATGAAGGGTTTACACTGAAAATGATTCCGCACTGGCCGAGTAGAAAATCAATACAAACCGTGTACAAACAGATTAATATGATAGTTGATACCTTCAATTCTGGTTTCCAGGTTTCAAAGCCATTGTAATGCAGATTCTCCAAATGGAAATCAAGAGAGGTATAAACAAGTGAAGCTTAATAATACAGCTGGTCCAACTTGCAGAAAATAAGCTTGTGAAATTACATACAGGTTATTTATTAGCTGTGAAGAGTCTTTCTCTATTTCTGTTTAGCTACAGATATATGTCTGGTGGTAAATCTCTATAGTCTTGTGTTTTACATTGCTGTTCTTGTGACAGTCTCTTGATTTTCAGTGTCGGAAGTTGCTAAGAATTTTGCAATGCCACATGTTACTGTGCAGAAGTCAGCTATTTCCTGCATGCAGACTGTCCTGGAAACAGTAAAGCAATGTGAAATCATCAGTGATAACAAAGGTATTTATACAATTATAACAGTTACACTTTTACCAATGCACTACAGGCTTTACAAACATAAGAATAAAAAGAGCAGTTGGATAAATAATATACCAGCAACTACTGTAAGAAGAATAGCGGGGACTTGGAATGTCAGTCAGGGGAAATTGCTCCACATCTCAGTCCTACTCAGTCACCAGCTCCCCCCAGATCTTTTTTTACTTGAATACTTCAATGCCTTGGGTAATGTGCATTATCAACCTTGTACAACCCCTTCAGTCACTGTGTGCACAATTCTGCAACATGCTTGTATACAGGCAGTGAGTGCTCTGTGTTTTGGATTTTGTGTGGAATGAGCTCTCTTCTGATAAAGCAATTTCTATGCCCTAAATAGCACTGGCTATACTGATTCACAGTGACAATGAGATTATTAGATACAGATCCTACCACAAAATGACATCAATGTACCCTCATGCTCACTCCAGGAGGATTAACTGTCCCAGTTTAGCCATTTCCTTCCAGATAACTGCCACACCTGGGACTGTTACTGCTTATGTTTTATGGTGTATTTACATTTTTTTTAAGATCAAATGCAAATCAGTCATTGACACTGTAAATGCCGAAGGGAAAACTACTGAATAATGCCACAGTAATAAGCCTGAAACTTTCCCAGGAAATGGAAAGCAACCTCTCTACCTCTTTAAAGATTATGTAACATAATTATACATCCTTTTGTATTGATTCTCTGTAAATAGGAGCAGGCTATTTATTTAAGTACACTTGCAGTAGCAATATAACAGGCAAACCCATTATAGGGACCGTAGTTTTCCAGAATTAAAGAGCTGTGACTCTTTTGCTGGATGAGATGTATCACCTTCTATGTTTCCTGCCGAATGGCATGTGACATAAAAATTGTTCCCATATACCCTGGCCAAGAGACATAGAAGAATAAAGAAGCAATATAAACAGAAAACAGAATACAAGTGTAAAGGATAAAAGGGGGACCCAGTGAAACTCTCCCAATTGTCAAACTACAGCCGGAGCGGATGGACTGACAGGTGGGAAGACAGAAAGACAGACAGACAAACAGACAGACAGACATGTGCTGAAGGCATGCAAAGCTGAGGTCAGTCAGGAGTGTGTCCTATGTGATGGGAGAGAGACAGAGGGAGATAAGTGAGCATTTGTTGCTGCATAGCACAAGATAACAACACAGCGAGATCAGTATGTACACAGGGATAGCGGAAGCGATAGGAAGATTAAGCAGACTATTTTAAAGAGAGTTGAAAGCCATTGCTCACTGAAACAATATTGGAACTATAAAGTGTACTGTTAACAACAACAACAACAACAACAACAACAACAACAACAACAACAACAACAATAATAATGTAAGAGACCATATCTCAGAAGTAATGGATGACTTAAAACATCATTAGGGTTTAGGAGCAAATCCTGTCTCCATGGGGAATTACACAACTGACTCATCATTAATGAATTGTAATCACTTGCACCATATGAGATGCAGTCAGGCTAAACAATCGATTACAGATCATAATAAGGATGGATGGCACCTTTTACAATGCAAATTTGACAAACATGACAAACTGATCAAATGTTCACAATCTGACTTGCAATGAATTGTTACACAATAACAAAACAAAATACAGTAATTGTGCTGGAGGACTGCACAACTATGCAAAGTCAATATATTGCTGCAACATGCTGCAAACTAGTGTTTTTGAAAAGCTTGATAAAGTCACAGTTTTCCAACATAACAAAAACTAAGAGCATCAGTCTACTGTACTGACTTAATAGACCTGTCTTAGATTCTGATAAAGTTGTACAGTATTCCACAGTGAAAATACAAGCTGAAAATATTCTAATCTATTGAGCTCTGTCTAACAGGCTTAACTAGAAATGAAGACTGAATGCTTCACCAAACAACAATAAAAATCAGTAATTATTACTACTTTGACAAAACATTTGACATTGCGATGAGTCTGACAAAGAGGTTGAAGAATGTAAAATGAATCATGTAGATTGCCATATTGATGGTCTTGAACACAAAACAAAGTGTATCCGTAATATTTGACAGATGCAAAAAGAATATCTCAATTAAATCCCAGCTGTAAAAAAAGAACTGAATTTACAATTCATTTTCATAACCAATAAAGTCTGACTGACAGTGAACCCTTGGTCATTGGATTAAAGCCACAGCATTATTTTCCAGTTTGAAAATAACATGTTTTTTTTTTAAAACAATGCAAATAGATAACGTCCATCTAAAATTACATATGTGAAGTAGGTGCATTCATTGTTCATTGATGCAACTAAATAGCCTAGTGTCGCTTGAGTTTTTAAGTATGACTAGCAAAAGTCAGTTTAGACAATTACTATGAAATGTATCATATTACATATTTAAGAAGAACACATTTAAAAAGAATTGTTATTTCTTTCAGCCTACATCTCCTTTCCAATGGACATATATAATTTGGGTTAATAAATAAATAAAAAATAAATAAAAAACATACACCAAAGTCCTTAAGGCAGCATCACAATCTACCCCATTCTAGAATGGTTCACACCAACTCCAGCCTGATTCCCACTTCATTCTAGAACTCTACAGAAGGCTTGAACCATTCCAGCATGGGTTGACCTTCTTAGGAATTTTCATGGCATTAGCCACTAGTAACAAAAGGCATATTATAAATGTCTTTGTCATCCTATCCGCTGCACAGTGTAAAATAATATAAATAATTACAAGAGATATAATGTGTCAGAAATGAACTCGTTTTTGTTCTACTTCTTCAAACCAACCCATAAATAGAACAGTTAGTTGTATTATATTTGATCATTTTGTCAAAAACAAATTCTTTACAGTGTTCGTATAAAGGCTGTACAATTTTTGAATCTTGTGCTCGTTTGGAGAACATCTTTATATCACAATTGGTTAATGGATATTTTCTAGAATTGTTCAGATTATCAGTTTATGTTTAAACTAAACAAAATAGGTAGTTCTTCATCCAGATGACGCAGTAAAATGTGAGCAGCAGTCCAGTCTAGTAATATTTAATTATAAACAATATACACATTAAAAGTGAATATTTGAACTTTGTGGATTTAAGACAATAACAACTTGGTATGCGAAAGATAATTCACTTTTCATCATATTTTGACAAATAAATTACATCCACATAAATAATAAAAACAATCCACAAACCCATCGATTAATCTCTAGAACCCATAAAATAAACTTTAATAAATGTTATTATCCAGCAAACAATATTGTTATGTTTTTTTTCTATCTATGTGGGAATTACCTAAATTGATATGCGCACTACACGTGTCAAAAGGCACGTCGCTTTGCTTATCAATATGCACCAATCACCTGATAATACAAACTCCCCATTTCTAAACCAGTAAGCAATTTCAGCACCACTAGTATTGGACAGCGATCGAAGGTAACGACCCGGATTTAGAAAACAAACAAACAAAAAAACAAACAAAAAAAAAAAGCAAATTAAATCAGATATGCGCTGTACAATATGTTAACTTAATACTATGCAGCTGTTTCATTTTGTTTTATTTTCTTCTATTAATCCCTTAGCTAAAGCTTACATTAGAACAGCATTCACCCAACAGATGTGGACCCCAGCCAGCAACTAACATTAAAGCACACATCCTTCCCAACAAAATACTAAACATAAAAACCTACCGAACATATGGATGTGCCCCTTGGTGATGGGATTAAAACTGCCACAGGATAGCAGGATAACGTGCGTCTTCGTGGTTTCGGTCATGATTAGGCTTGGTTTCTTTATTCCAAGCACCGTTTTTATCCCTCAGTATTTGTGTGCCCTGTGCGTCTGCAGAAGAGCAAGGCGAGGCTCAGACTGATTGCTGCACTAACCGATTCTCCCGTCATATACGCACTACGTCACTCCCTTAGCCATGTTTAAAGGTACAGAGCAGGAACTAGGGATTTGATATTTGAGTAGGATGAGAAATATATATATATATATATATATATATATATATATATATATATATATATATATATATATATATATATATATATATATACACACAGAGCCTTGCAAAAGTATTCAGACTCCTGACCAATTCTCTCATATTACTGAATTACAAATGGTACATTGAAATTTTGTTCTGTTTGATATTTTATTTTTAAACACTGAAACTGAAAATCAATTATTGTAAGGTGACATTGGTTTTATGTTGGGAAATATTTTTAAGAAAAATAAAAAACTGAAATATCTTGCTTGCATAAGTATTCAACCCCCACACATTAATATTTGGTAGAGCCACCTTTCGCTGCAATAACAGCTTTAAGTCTTTCGGGGTAAGTATGTACCAGCTTTGCACACGGTGTCTGAGTGATTTTGTCCCATTCTTCTTGGCAGATTTGCTCCAGGTTGTTCAGGTTGGTTGGACGACGCTTGTGGACCGCAATTTTCAAATAGTGCCACAGATTCTCAATGGGATTGAGATCAGGACTTTGACTGGGCCACTGTAGGACATTCACCTTTTTGTTCTTGATCCTTGTGATTGGGATCATTGTCCTTCTGAAAGGTGAATTTCCTCCCAAGCTTCAGTTTTTTAGTGGACTGAAGCAGGTTCTCTTGCAGTATTTCCCTGTATTTTGCTCCATCCATTCTTCCTTCAATTTTAACAAGATGCCCAGTCCCTGCTGATGAGAAGCATCCCCACAGCACGATGCTGCCACCACCATACTTCACTGTAGGGATGGTGTGTCTTGAGGCATGGGCAATGTTAGGTTTGCGCCACACATAGCGCTTTGAGTTTTGGCCAAAAAGCTCTATCTTGGTCTCATCTGATCACAAAACCTTTTCCCACATTGCAGCTGGGTCACTCTCATGTTTTCTGGCAAACTCCAGATGTGCTTTCAGATGGTACTTTTTGAGTAACGGCTTCTTTCTTGCCACCCTCCCATACAGGCCAGTGTTATGCAGAGCTCTTGATATGGTTGACTGGTGCACCATTACTCCACTCCCAGCTACTGAACTCTGTAGCTCCTTCAAAGTGATTGTTGGCCTCTCTGTGGCTTCTCTCACAAGTCTCCTCCTTGTTTGAGCGCTGAGTTTTGAGGGATGGCTTTTTCTTGGCAGTGCCTGGGTGGTGTGATGCAGCTTCCACTTCCTGATTATTGATCCAACTGTGCTCACTGGGATATCCAAACACTTGGATATTATTTTGTACCCTTTCCGTAATCTATGCATTTGTATTACTTTATCTCTAACTTTTGTAGAATGCTCTTTGTTCTTCATTTTCCTTCAGATTCACAGCCTGACCAATGATCCTTCAACAGGTTTTTATCTAGAAAATGTGACAGCAACTTTAATGGTTCACAGGTGGAGGCCAATGGTAAGGTAATTGTGTCCTCGTTAGGGCAATTTCTTTCATTGGTGTAAACTGGGAGCTTCCACAGCACAGGGGTTGAATACTTATGCAAGCAAGATATTTCAGTTTTTTATTTTTCTTAAAAATATTTCCCAACATAAAACCAATTTCACCTTACATTAATTGATTTTGAGTTTCAGTGTTTTAAAATAAAATATCAAACAGAACGAAATTTCAATGTACCATTTGTAATTCAGTAATATGAGAGAATTGGTCAGGGGTCTGAATACTTTTGCAAGGCACTGTATATATATATATATATATATATATATATATATATATATATATATATATATATATATATATATATATATATATATAATTAAATCAATCAATCAATCAATCAATAGGACCCACTCACCCACCCCTGTGGCAGAATCTTTTGCCATGTTAAAATTTTAAAAATTTGTTGAAAATAGCAAAATTATTGGCATTTATTATGTGTAAATAATAGGGCCAAATTATTCTTGTTACAACACTACTGTAAGCTTTCACATAAATTATGGTATTATGAGAATTTACAGAAATGGTTTGGAATAGGTTGAACTTGTTGTAATCAATAAAGCTTGCCCGAGTTACCCCGGTACTCAAAAAACCCTCCCTCGACCCAGCTGTTTTATCTAATTTCCATCCCATCTCCAATCTCCCTTTTCTCTCCAAAACCACCGAAAGTACTGTAGCCAGTCAGCTGATGAAACACCTCACGGATAACAATCTGCTTGAATCTCTACAGTCTGGCTTCCGACCGCATCACAGTACTGAAACTGCTCTGCTCCGGATTGTGAATGATCTCCTGCTTAATGCTGATGCTGCTGCTCCCTCTGTGCTTGTCCTCCTTGACCGAACAGCCGCTTTTGACACCACAGATCATAGCATTCTTCTTGACCTCCTTCACAAGTATGCTGGGATCTCTGGAACCTGTCTCTCCTGGATGTCCTCTTACCTATCCGGACGCATGCAGTCTGTTTTCTATGCTGGATGCAGTGGTGTTGCAAAGCCAATCACTTGTGGTATCCCTCAAGGGTCTGTTCTTGGGCCTCTTCTCTTAACATCTACATGCTTCCCTTGGGTCACCAACACAACCTCATGTTTCACTCCTATGCTGATGACACCCAGCTCTACTTAAAACTCGACCCTGGAAGCCCCTCTACCATGGTCCAGCTCTTGGCTTGCATTCAAGACAGCGAGGCCTGGATGTCTGCCAATTTTCTTCAGCTCAACACTAGCAAATTTGAACTGCTTCGAGTAGGATCTAAAACTCAACTTAAGAATCTCAATATAGCTACCCTGAACCTCGGAAACTGTCTGCTGCTGCCTTCCCCCACAGTACGAAGCCTTGGTGTACTTCTTGACAGCAACCTCTCCTTTGATGCCCACATCTCCTCCGTGGTCAAATCTTCCTTCTACCATCTTTGAAACATCGCCAAAATCCGCCCCTACCTTTCCCTCTGTCATGCATTTGTCTCCTCTCGACTCGACTACTGCAACTCTCTCTATGGTGGTCGCCTGGCACATGCCATAAACCGACTGCAGCTAGTACAGTACTAAATTATCAAGTGCATTATGAAGAAATGAAGAAGATTCTCCTAATACGCCTAATGGACACAAATATATATATACACCAGCACCATCTGCTGGACAGTTATCAAATACAGCACTGTTAAGATAAATGAAATTCATACAGTACTTCAGATCAGTTTGTAGATTGCAAATGGGCCCATACCTTGTGCTGTCTTGCTTAGATAGGGACTGGAGTGAGTAGATACATTTGAACAATTGCAACAATTGGCTTCTGGCTACAAATAATTCAGTCTACTCATTTGAAAATGTAATCCGCCCTATTGCATCCCCCGTTGCAGCTTGTCAAACCCAGGGAAGTCTAACCAATGTCATGAGTGAGAGAATAAGAAGGAAAGCAATAGGTCACTGACATGACTGTATAACAAGCATAGCTTTTGCTATTTAACTATCTTCTTGTCTTTGGCCACGTTATTGCCATATTAAATGATTATGTGTGAACATTTTTTACTTTTCTCAGTACACAGTAACTGTCAATATAATTGTATCATTTCTTTAAGCCGTATCACTAATAAACCCAAATGGTACAATTATTAAACACCTAGATTAGATTACTTAACAGTGCGTGGGTTTGATTCCCAGCTGTCTCTGCTTTTGCCTCAACAAAGGTATCAAATATAATTAGCTGAAGAAGAGTCTGTGGATTTATTTCCTTTGACTGGTGTTTTACTTACTTTCAACATGGGCTACAACTAGCATAGGTGGTTGCCATTTTGACCTTCTGAGAAACAGCCATTCTGATAAAGCTGGCACTGCTTTTAACACTTGTACATAAAAGGGTCTGAAAAGGAAAACAGTAAATAATGTACTGTACTATAAGGCTATAACAATCCATAATGAATAACATTTGATGAACTAAAAAAAATATTATACAATATTCTGTATGCAATAGAATACACTTGCCATTTGATTTATTACATTCTCTGTCTTGTCATGTAGGAAGAATGGGCTTGGATTTTCTCAGTTCATTTTATATATAATCGCCTGCATTTTACTTCCATTTTCTCTCACTTAGTAGTTGGGCATTCTCACTACATTTAAAAAGAAAAATCCACAAAACATCTGCAAGAAACACATGATGCAGTATCCTTTCGACTCTGCTGACCCCAATAGAAACAGACAATTTGATTTATTGTAAGGCCACGAAAATAGTCGGCAACATGGATTCCAAAGGCACAGATAATACCAGGTAAATTCTGTTACAACTCATGTAGTAGCCCAGTTCTTCCAACAGATGGTGCTCCATCGCATGAGCAGTGGAAAGCATTTTGAAAGGCGTTTACAGAGGAATGCAAGAATCTGGAGGCATGAGAATGTGAAAACATGTGGTTTCTTCTCCCAAGTAGTGCAGAAGACAAACAAAAGAAATGTGAGTGTGCATGGTTCTGCTTTTTCTAATCGTATTACGGTGGTCCTGAACGGCAAAACACAAACAATAAAAAAATTGCATGCAACAAAATATGACTAGAGGTTTAATTGTGACTTAATTTCGATTTTCAAGAACAAGTGCCACTTTTACATAATGTAGTATCTTCTTTTCTTACTTTGGTCTAATATTAACACCTTCTGGCGGTTGAGGGGAGCTGTGGCAGCTGTGAGGGCTGATTAGTAATATATATATATATATATATATATATATATATATATATATATATATATATATATATATATATATATATATATAGACAATGGAAATGGCAGTACCCTGATTTTCCACTTTCCTTGATATGTTAGTTTAATAGTAGTACTAGTGCTAAAAGGCATCTCTGCCATGCTTAATGGAGAAAACATTATGGAGAAAACATTATGGAGAACCCATGCAGACGCAGATCACTGCAAAAGCGGGGTAACATCAAACGTTTTTCGACGTCATACACTGTCTTATGATTTAGTCCCCAATTGTTGTCCCCAATTAAACCCTTTTTTTCCCCCAGACTGTAACTCTTAGGCATTTCAACCCACTGCATTCCAAGGGTGATCTAGCTATCTGTATTTCAACTACATATTACAATACAGTCTTGATTATGTTTTTGGCTAATAGTATCATTCACACATACATTTGGATTTTAATTTCACTGGCAGTACATACTAGTCACACACAAGGCGGTGCTGCTGCCTCTGAAATCTCTTCATTTTTTGTCGCAACATCTAGGCCTAACTGTATGTCTATGGTATTAGCTGCCGGTTTCCCCAGTGGGTCTGTGACGCACAGAGGGCGGGGAAGACACGGTTTACAAGGGTAAGAAACGATTCCCTGTGCTCGCCATATTGGCTCAATTTGTGCAGTGGTTTATTACACGAAGGTAACTCTGACTTATCCAAAATGAAGTCAGTTTCATAAACACTTCTACTATAGAAACCTGGAGGAGGAGAGCGGGACTAGCAGCTGGCAGTTAGTATCCTAGAAGACCGTGTTGTTAATGTTATATACGGGGGAGCGCGAGCCTTTAAACGCTCCTTCCTTCAAGCCAAAACGTTAAAACACTTATTCATTTTAAAAATAAATAAAACGTTTTCTCTAATTAGAACATGGTTCTGACAGTCTGTACATAAGAGAGCAGGGCGGATACTTGTCTGTTCTCAGTTTCTGTCTGTGCTGGTGCCTGGTTTTGTTTCAAATTCCCCTCCCCTCCTCGGAGCTCGAAGATTGTAAGTTTCTCTTCTCTGGCCGCTGCTAGTGACGGAGAGAGGAACAATATGGCGCCGGGAGTCGCTGCTGCTTCTGGTCCAGTCTTAGACTGAAATCGGGGATATACATGATGAACCTCTGCACCCAATATTTACGGTAAGTGGCGATTTAAATATTTTATTTAAAAAAAGTATCGTTTGTTTTCAGTCTAAAGATAGTATTCGCATGAGTTTCCCCGGTTACAATTTAGCATATATTTCAGTTAAGACGAATTGTCATACTTACTATGCAATGCGCTGACAGGTAATAAATAGCTTGATTATCGTATTTAAATACATAACGTAATTTAAGAAGCTTTAATTTCAAATTCATTCTGTGAGTTTGTTATTGAAATGTATTTGGTTGACTTGAACCAAATTAACTGAACTGTAGCCGGTCCCAAGTTTGAGCTGCAAAACACGCAAATCCAGGTACTGTGTTGTGTGTGTGTGTGTGTGTCTGTGTGTGTCTGTGTGTGTGTGTCTGTGTGTCTGTGTGTGTGTGTCTGTGTGTGTGTGTGTGTGTGTCTGTGTGTGTGTGTGTGTGTGTGTCTGTGTGTGTGTATTCTTCTCTTCCTTTTTCCATTACTGTGCAGCCAGTACTGACTGTATGTGTACATATATAGTACAGTACAATCATTGAGGGATCCATTTCTTGAAAGTGATTTTTGACAGGTTTTATATTTAAATATTTGATTTATTGATTAATGTTATTCTCTTCAGTAGCCAATGTAACCAAACAGATATGCATAATTGTTACCGGTATAACTCAATTTAGAGGTGGAAAATGATAACCAGCAATAGCCGTAAGTCTATTTTTAATTGGGGAATACTTTCATTTTGTAGTGGTGTTCTTTGGTGATTTTTTTGTTTGTTTTACACCCCTGTGATTAACCTATACACAAGAAACCATTACAGAGAGAAATAAATAAACACCGTCGCAGAACAGACATTATTTGTATCTCCATTCTGGTGAAATCCGGCAGGTACGTCAAGAATATTGCGACGTGTGTTGATTGAGCTTGGTTCGACCCTCATACATTGAATAGCATTGAATATAGTACTCTTCTGAGTCGGTATGATTTGGAAGGTTTGCACAGGAATCGGGATTTCCTCTGTGGCCTAGTGTGGCTGGTGGAATGTGAGTTAAGTCACCGTGGTTTTGGGCAATCTGCTTTTTCCAATCAAGTAAAGTGAATTGGAAAAACGAATTTCTTACACGTTTGAGAAATAGACTATCATACTGTAACATCAATGATTATACACGTATGTACAACAATATACTGGGATATGATGCATGGCTGTACACGATTAAGGCCTGAGTGATACGGAGGAGTGTGTTTTCTTTAGTGTAAATTCTTGTTTGTAATCGATATATACACATGTATTTTTACTTTATGACTTGATAGTACTGTGTTCTTTGGAGAAAAGGGTTACATTAAACATGGCATTGGGGATGCATAGCGTTCAGTTTAGCAATAAGAAACTGCCGCAGTGGTCTGTTGCTAAAAAGTGAGACTGTAGTCAAGTTACGATTAGGCGCTTCCTGTCAAATAGTGCGCTAGTTCTATTATGTTTGCAGGTGACTGTTTCTGCCGATTTATTTAATCTTCTGTTTATATAGTTATCGAAAAGAAGGAAGATAAAATATATAAGATTGCTGAAAACCAATGTGTTGTTTTTTATTTTAAATGTCAAATTGAAACTGTAGCAAATTTGCTAATTTAAACTTTTGTATTATTATTTTTTTAACATCATTTCATTTATAAATGCATATAAAGAACATACCATGCAGCTAAATACATTACAATTAAATGCATGTGACATTGCATTCTCATAATGTTTGATTTGAATAACAGCGATATGTATTTATTTATTTATTTAGTCTGTCAGGCTGGCAACAACTAGCCTAATATTACATGAAAATGTTTGCTTGTGAAGCTGAATTTAAACACAATGTGCTACAGAAGTTGGCAAGGTATTGTATCATACACCAGTGGATGTTTTCACAGGCGTTCCATACTTAAATTAACAATAATGTGTAAACTTAGAACCGAAGTCATTGCATTTTATCTTGCTCTTAATTGTATTTATACTTGTACTGGGATTCTTGAAATGTATTTTTGTTTACGACTGTAAGTCGCCCTGGATAAGGGAGTCTGCTAAGAAATAAATAATAAAATAATAAACTTAGTCCAGCAATGGGGTCTGTTCAATACAATAAACAGCAGTGGATCTAAATACAGCGACCCTTTTTAATATTAAAAATAGTAACAAAATAAATAAATCTAAACCAGGGATGTCCAATCATGGTCCTGGAGGGCTATTCCACTCCAGGTTTAACAGGTCAAATTTATATAATTAACTGCTTCAGGGACTGAATGCAGGTGTAATTGGTTCAATTAAACAATTTAGAACAGGGTTGGAACAAAGACCATGATTGGAAGAGCCAAATTTGGCCACCCTTGAAATCTAAACAGACTACTTCTGTTACAGATGGTGATTTTCAAAAAGTTACCTTTTAACCATCATTTTTTTTAATTGAATAGTGTGTGTTTTTATACTAGCTAAGCAGTTAAGTACATTTGGTGGCTTTCAGACCTATTTAGTATTCAAGAGGAGATTATGAGCAGCTAGCGATAACTGATTTATTATTTTTGTTCTAGAAAAGTTGGTTGGAGGGCGGCACGGTGGCGTAGTGGTTAGCGCTGCTGCCTCAGGGTCCTAGGTTCGAATCCGGCCTAGGGTACTGGCTGTGTGGAGTTTGCATGTTCTCCCCATGTTCGCGTGGGTTTTCTCCGGGTACTCCTGTTTCCTCCCACAGTCCAAAGACATGGTGTCCAGGTTGATTGGTCACTCTAAATTGCCCTCTGTCTGTGTGAGTAAGTGTGTGTGTGGTGCCCTGCGATGGACTGGCGTCCCGTCCAGGGTGTAGTCTCGCCTTGCGCCCTGTGTATGCCGGGTTAGGCTCCGGCTCACCGCGACCCTGTAAAGGGGTAAGCAGTTAATGATAATGGATGGATGAAAAGTTGGTTGGAACAGGCTCTCCGTATGTATATATTTTTCCTTTGAAAAGTTGAGCAGGCTCTGCCTCCCTTGCTTCCTCTAAGGAGACTCCACTGAAATGTAGGGATACTGTGAGTGTTCTATAGAACATGAAAATGTAAAAATGCCACATAGAGTAACGTAGATGCTTGTTTGTTTGTTTGTGGATTCTAATTAATAAATCTGACTTTATTTTAATAGGCAGGCAGAGGCCCTGAAGGTGGACATGACAGGTACGGTTTCTTCTACCACACCTATTAATACAAAAACACAAAGCAATCATTACTAGCTCTTTTATTGCTGTTTTCTCAACAGTAATATATGTAAACTGGTTGTTGGCACTGCACTGGTAATGATAGTGAGAGTATTGCTATTAATAAATGTTTTTTCTGCATTCTGTTACACTCTAGACATAGCCTTTCTTGTCATTCTCTAACAATGATCCTGCCAACTACTCCCCTAAACCTTGTAAAAGTATGCATTAATATAACGTAATTGAAATGCAAGATGCAAAGCATTGTTTACAAATCATAATGTGAAAATTAGTGATTTATAAATGTATAAAGATAGTATCATTTGCTGAAGTCAAGGTCTTTTTTCATAATATGACAGGGATTGACAATTGGTGTTTTCGTGTCTCTCTATCTTAAAGGAGATCAAACAATTAAACTTTTTTTTTTTTTTTTTTAAATCAGATTCAAAGTTGGGTCCAGCAGAGGTCTGGACATCAAGGCAAGCACTGCAGGATCTTTACCAGAAAATGTTGGTGACAGACCTGGAGTATGCTCTGGACAAGAAAGTGGAGCAAGATCTGTAAGCAGTATTTATCATTTTTAAGAATGTAATAAGAAAACAATATATATTAAAGTGTCCTCATTTATGTATTATTAAAATGTACTGTCACTAGAAAACTTTGGACATGTCTACACCTTCTAGTGATCTTCCTGTTTTTGTTTACAACTTATATCCCTGTAGTCCCAGCAATTGCTGTCCTTGCCTTGTGCTAGTACAACTGTGGGTCAGGTTGTCTTGCAGTACCACAGTGTATACCAATGTATCTGTCATAGATAATGAATTAACCTTTTACATTCTGACCTTTTTTTTACTGTAAAAATAATGTGATGTGTCTAAAGAACCAACCCATCTACCTACATGGCAAAATGCAGTACATTATTTTTTGACCATTTGACTATTGTAAACCACTTGTAAAAATCTGTCTTTACAGCTGGAACCATGCTTTTAAAAATCAAATAACAACACTACAGAGTCAAGCCAAAAACAGGGCAAATCCCAACAGGAGTGAAGTGCAGGCAAATTTGTCACTATTCCTTGAGGCAGCTAGTGGCTTCTACACACAGGTAAGTAAAGTGGATGATGACTAAATATCTTCATGTACAGAAAGATTATCTTTCATGTTAGTAATTTGGACAACTAAATCACGGAATTTGCTCTCTCATGGAAGTTTTCAATTTTTTGCAAAAAAATGAAAACGCAGGTATTTCCTCCCTATTATCACTGTACATGTCACTAGAGCGCATGCATGCTGTTTGTATAGTAAAAAGTGTGGCAGGGTTTCAGTGCAAGCTTTAGTTCCGCCATGGAGAGATTCGTAAGGCCATCTAAATTAGCACCGAATATAACAGCAAAAGATAGGGCACAAATGCAAAATGCAAGTCCAGTATTTCCAGAAACTCGTCGTCATCGGTTCTGTTAAGACTGACAATGACCATGGATAGACAAACAAGTGGCTACTGAAGAACGAAAGTAAGATTATTATTATTATTATTATTATTATTATTTTACAAAAGGATTTCATAGTTTAGTTGCAAGTTCAAAGCGAAGTGTTGTTCTGTTACTCCTATGTGAAAGGTCAGTGTGACAGGGTGGCTGAGGGTGGTGATGTCAGGCCAGAGACAGACAGAAATACAGGCCGTACTCGTGTGCAAAGCACACTACGGCGCCGTTTTTATTAAAACTAAAATAAGATTTGAACAAAACACTGCTCACAGAGCAAAATAAAGTAGTTAAATAAAACAAGTCACGAACACAAAAACAAAACAGACCTATGGTCAGGCTGGGAAGTTGTCTTCACTGATCCTTACTGTTTCGTTCTCCTCTCTCGCTCTCGTTCTCTCCTCTTGAACACCCTCCTTTTGCAGCCAAAGCTGCAGGTCTTTTATATCATAGCCGAGGGATTAACTGGCTATTAATTATCTTATTACCCCTCGGCCACAGTCTGAACAGGTAGAGTAATTATGCACGACTGCCAGCTAATTCAAGAATTACTAGCTGACAGTGATGCATTCCCATGAGGTATTTAAAAATAAAACAACAAAACAATAACGCATCATGACGGACGGCATCTCGCTCGTCATTACTAAACAATACATAAATCATAAAAACAAAACAAATACATTTTATATCAGTGCTTTTCCCTGCCCCCTATTCCTGTGCACGGCTATGTTCTCCCCTGCCACAATCGGAGAAAAACAATTAGGAACTTGCTTGTACTGCCTGTGTTGCAGGTCCTGAAAGATGTAATTCTAATTATATATGGAAATACACATATTTTTTTGTGTTTTTTTTTTTTTTTTTTTTTTTTTTTACTTTTGATGACTTAACATTTTTGTGAATTATTTATACTCATTAACACTGTTTTTCATTAGTGTCATTGCTGCAGATTTCTGTGGGGACTAACTAAAGGACATATATAATTTGTCTTTTAAACTGCATTTTGTACTTTGTTCTTCTGAAAATTGCTTTTAGAAGATTAAAGTGGGAGGAAAGGTCATTGTTAGTTGGGCTAATTATGTGTTTGTTTTGTTAGTTGTTACAGGAGCTGTGTACAGTGTTTAACGTGGATCTGCCTTGCCGGGTGAAATCTTCACAACTTGGAATAATAAGCAGTAAACAGACTAACACCAGCGCCATCGTAAAGCCACAACCTAGTTCATGCTCTTACATCTGCCAGCATTGCCTTGTCCACCTAGGTGACATTGGTAAGTCAATTACTGTTTTAAATATAAGATGTACTAAAATATGTGCAATATAAGTGTAGTTTTGCAGGGCAAGTTTATGATTTTAATGTTCTTGAAGTTCTTGAACGTGTCTTGTATATTAACTTGCTGTCAAGAAAGTAATCTGTGTTGTTGCTTCTAAAAGTTACTGAGATTATGTGTCTGTTAACAAATAAAGGATAATGATGCAGAGATCAAGAGTAACCCGCTTTATTAATGTATTTTATACATATTTTGTTTTAAATCGGTCACAGCTATAGTCGTCTGTCTTTTTTACAGCACGCTACCGTAACCAAACCAGCCAAGCAGAGTCTTATTACAGGCATGCAGCTCAACTTGTACCTTCAAATGGTGAGTTACAGCTAACAAAAATCTGTCCTCGTAGAAACACATTGATATTTAAATGTACTTATTTCAGACATGGTTCGAGAAAACAGACATACAAACAGATGTATTTGAATGTTTAAAGTTTAGAAATATAGCCTTTAATACGTGGATAGGGCTTTTGTGTTTTAATTGCAGATTTGAATATTGTTTCTACCTTCATTCATTAAGGTCAACCTTACAATCAGCTGGCTATTTTAGCTTCCTCGAAAGGAGACCACCTCACAACAGTTTTCTACTACTGCAGAAGTATTGCGGTCAAGTTTCCTTTTCCAGCTGCTTCTACCAACCTACAGAAGGCTCTGTCTAAGGCTCTTGAGAGGTAAGAGAAAAAATAATACAGCAGTGCATATCATGAAACTAATTTTATACAGTTGTATCATAATAGCTAAACGTTTGTTTTGAATATATTTTAAAAAGTTTGAACGTATTATTCCATACCTCCAAGTTAATAGCAAATCAAGATTTTCAAAAACACAGATGCATGAATCTGTATGTTTAACTTTTATTCATGAAATGAATATGTTCCTGATCCATAAACCACTGAAATCTTTTTGTTGTAGCCGGGATGAAATAAAGACCAAGTGGAGCGTATCAGACTTTGTCAAAGCCTTTATTAAGTTCCACGGTCATGTGTATTTGAGCAAGAGCCTAGAAAAACTGAACACCCTGAGAGAGAAGCTGGAAGAGCAATTTCAGGTATGCTGAAAAGTACATTGTTTTTATTGCCAGTCGCAGATATTATCATTGTTACATACATTTTACATAACATTGCTGTATTACTTCAAAGACCACCTGTTCAAATACTAAGTAGAAGAGTTGTAACTTATCTTGAGTAAGTCAAGCTGTCTTAAACTTTTGTGTGTGGTTGTTATTTTCTTTAAACCTTGTTTTATGAATTTTTGCTGGTCATGCAAGGTGCTAGATTAGCAGTTTTAGAACACATTTCTTCCCGGTTTATCCACAGGGCAGGAATATTTAGCCGACCTGTCTAATTCTCACTTTTTTTGTGACCGTCTGCAAAGATGCTCTGTGAGTTGTGTGCTGGTTTTTTTTTATGTGGATTACTCTTCAGTGAGGGCTAAAGTGAATGGCTTGTGCATTTAGCCATAGTGACATTTATTATTGTTGCGATTTACTTCAGAAAAAAACATCTTGGCTTTATTAACACTGCTGCTCCTGCATTTTGCCACTATCTGTTTTCTTTTATTACAGGTGTGTTTATAAATCAATATATATTACAGCTCCCTTTGATGCAATACCAAGCATTGCCTTCAAAATCACCATTAACTGAAACAGCTTTCTAATGTGAATTTAGTACCAACTAAATTACACATTATGAAGGCACATTTGTCTTGTCTAATTATTATTATTATTATTATTATTATTATTATTATTATTATTATTATTATTATTTTACATCTAGCATTCATGTAAATGCTCATCTTTCTACTTTGCTCGTTCTACTGCTTGTGTTCAATGTTCAGGGAGGAAAAAAAACCATAGTCTGGATGTCTCAGCCTTTTCGCTTTGCATAAAAGTAGCACACTGGATTAAATATTCCTAACTCGGTTTGAATGACTAAATTTAAATAAAAAATAAAAAACACAGTTTTAGTACTTTTTCATGTAACAATATAAAATGTGCTGCACAGTGTTGCCAGGGATATAGGAATATACCTATTTCCATATGTTTTTGGAGAGGTTAGCTGCATATAGTAACAGAAGTTAATGTGAAACAAAGAGGCTATATTTGTAGTTTGACTTGTGAACTGTACAGTAGTGTGAATGATCAATTTCAGCTCCATGTTATATGGGTTTATTCAGCCAGGTTTAATATCTCATATAAGACTATATGCCAAAAGGAAATTCTATTAACACTACTTCTGAAAATAATGTGTACAGACCAAGGTGGTCCCTACATTGAAAAAGGTTGGGAACCACTGAGCTATGCCATTGGACAGAGTTTGAACTACAATGTCTTTCAAATGGAAGAATAAAATACAAAGCGAAGAACCAACATAAAAAAAAAAAAAAATGCAGTTTGAATGCTATATCCTGACATGGATCAACTGTAAAGTTTATTTTGTAAGATATTACATCTCTATGCTACGTATATATAAACTATGCAGTATTTATCTTTTTTATAATTTTCGCTTCATATTTGTTTGTTTTTTTGTATCTATTTATTGCAGAAACTTATTCTTCAGAAGGCGTTCAGCTCGCAGCAACTTGTTCACATCACTGTAATTAACCTGTTTGAACTGCATCACTTGCGAGACTTCAGCAGTGAAACTGATGATCATAACTATAGTCAGGATGAACAGCTAAGCTGGATCCAACTATTGGCACTTTTTAGTAAGTATTATTTATTATAATATATAAAATATTTCTGGTAAGTTCAGTTTTTGGTAATAAATTGCAGTAATCATGCCTTGCAATGTTTTTCCTGCTTTATCTTTACTTTTAAGTTAATCGCCACTCAAAATGAGCCAGATGTGTTAGAAAGTGGGAGTGGGGGATGTGGTGTTAAGCATTCATCTTGCATGTTTCTAGGTTATTTCTAGCATACTGAAACTTCAAGTGAAACCGCAAATTTAAACATCTGTTTGTTTTTATATATTTTTTATATAAATAGTGTCTTTCCTTGGAGTCATGTGCAGTCGAGCATTGCTGAATAAGAATCGGGAGGAAACATTGGGTGAATGTCCTCTCCCAGCTATCAAGGTTTCCTTGGATTGGCTGAAGCTTAGACCTGTGTTTCATGAGTGTTCTGTAAATGAAAGACAGCAGTGAGTATTTAACAATTTGACTGACAGGAATAGCAGTTGTGTTTCTTTTTATACTAGACAATGCAAGTATATTAGCATGTTAAAGGTGTTGTGTGTTGTTTTTTTTTTTTTTTAATATAGTATTTGGCCATGGCTGGCTTCTCTCTTGAACAGTTTTCAGCCAAAGGAAGATGATGTTTCTGGGGCCTCAGGTATACAACCGCTTCTTCTTTTTATTATTATTATTATTATTATTATTATTATTATTATTATAGACATATTAATGCAGAATGCAGTTTTTCAGTAGCAATGCTTCAATTACACTAGAAAATACAAATACTACATTTCAATGCATATTTTCAGGTAATTCAAGAGATATATTTTGCAGTTGTTAAACATGTTTTAACTTTTTTATTTTTAAATAATGTTTTTCAGAAACCCCTCTCCCAGAAGAGTTTGAGCTGCAGGGGTTCTTGGCCCTCAGACCTGCACTCAGGTGAGTGCCTTAAAACTGTCATGTTTTGAGTGGGGGAATTTAAGGGGGGGCCATACACTAGTGAGCAAATAGCATTTGAAATTTCCAACTTGGTGTATAAAGTTAACTTATGCCTTTTTTTTCCTCTACCACTGGGAATAAATTGAATGTGATTTACAATCAATCCCATTGGTTTTCAATGGAAGAATGGTGATTTGAAATTGGACTTTAACATTATGAGTTTGTAATGTCGTCTGAGATGTTTCTGTGCCGGCCCTGTCCCTCTGGTAGAGGCTGTTACAGTTTAATGCTAATGGTGCACCTATGACCAGGTTAGACTCTGAGATCCAAAGCCAAAAATATAACAGAGTACAGTGTATATGGTTTCTACCAGCAGAAATGTTGCATTATGTCTTAATTTGACATACCAATTGCTTGACTCTGAATTTCTCTTATCTGGGGTGATCTGAGTGACCTTTGCCAGATATCTTTGACGCCAGGTTGAATCCTTCTCTTCTGATGAAAACCATGCCAATCTGACTGGCCACAGATAGCTGAGATTGAGTTGTTCCTAGTGTCAGATGGAAACAAGGCATTATAACCTGCTCCTGTTTTATTATTAACCCTTTAAGGACAAGAAACAGGTATTTGTATTTGGTCTTAAGTAGGCCAGGAGGACTGGAAGGACTTGTTTAAGTATAAAATCAATAACTTCATATCCCAGCCTACAGCTGTGGTAGGGTACTATTAACTTGAATGCTGTTGCTAAGCAACCAAGGCAGCCTGTATTTGGTCAATAGAAACCAAACAGTAGCGACTTCGAGACACAAAATGATGACTGCTTTTCTATGCTTTGGGGGAAAACTACAGTACTGTGTTTATTTTTTATTAATTCTCAACAAAGAAAATGTGTTAAGTAACTTATTTTTTTTTATTTGTGTAGTTGCATAGATAGGAGAAAATATACGTATTTGTATTAAATCCTATTTGAAAGTACAGTAGATATAACCGCTGGTGTGTGTTTGTCTCAGGGTTTTTTCTTGATTTTCAACAGGTATTTTTTGGAATTCCCATTGTCAATTTCGCTTCGTGTCAGGTAAGGTAATAGCGTTTAACTAGTACTGCTGCTTTGCTGACTGCTGTCAAAAAACTGGTATTTAAAAAGTACAGGATGACAGCTTCAGTTTAAGGTACGACTCGAGTTGACATGTTGAATTATATGGAAGTTTGCTATATGGGCTTTACCATTTTAAAAAGTAACAGCAGCCCCAAGTCATAACTAGTTTTTCCATAGTGCTGTGATGGGCATGTACAGCTGTGGCAAAGTTTAGCATCACCTAGAATTTTATTATTGAGCCAAACTTATATATATATCATGTGAAAGTAATTTAGATATTTTATTTAACATCATGTAATCAAAGAAAGTACAAAATCATATCGCAAAAGTCTACCAGAAGCCATAATAGTACATTATTTCATGTTGGATTTCGAAATGTCAAATTTTGTGTTAATACTTAACACTAGCACCGCCATTATTGCTTTTTTGGATGGCTTTTGCAATTCAAATTTTAAATATCTCCACATATGTGAATATCTTGTGCATGTGTTACTAAATATTTTAATTAAATACCCATACGGTGTTTCAGCTGCAGAATCGTAGAAATGAATACGTTTTATAAGCACTTGCTTCTTCAACCGCCAGGCCCAATACAATATAGCCGACAATTTAGTCTGGGCTTTGTCATAAAGTCAAAGTCATTGTGAAAGAATGTATTATATACTCCTGTCGAGTCCTGAAACACCAATGAAAGTCATTCTACACATATTATTTATTTTAGAAGCAGTTGTCACAAAATATACACATTGAATCACAATACAGTGTGATATAGCTACGCTACTTTTGTCATCTGCCTGTCCTCTGAATCAGCGCAGCAAGTTTGTAACTGTCCTTTGTATTTCAGTCTTGAACGTTGCAAACCCAGGTGTTGTGATCAATGCCTTGATCAGTTACCTCTTGATCATGTATGCTAATTATTTTGTATTAGGTGTAGGGCTGGCGACAGGCTGGCTGGTGTTAGCGTTTTTTTAGACTCTGCAGTGGGCATTCCAGTTCATTATTATCTGTATACTGACTGAGAAGATGGCTCAAAGACAAGTACTGAATACAGAAGAAGTGCTTAAACTGTTACTGTTTGGCTGAAGGAGATTCTGGTGGCGGGGGTAAGAGATAACGACAGCGACACATCCTGGGCTGTCGAAACCAGCAGTTCCGATAGTTAAAGTGAGGACACCGAGCCGGATTTACCTGCAGGTCAAACACAACAAGTGCCGACCAGGGGGAGAGGGAGAGGTCGTGGCTGTGGCAGATCCAGATCCAGTACTGGAGAAACAGCTGCTGTCCCTGCGGCTTCTCCTGCATCTGCCGCTTCAGCACCAAGGACAACTACACTTGCTGCATCAGCTTCTCCAAGTGTAATTCAGGAGATGGGCAAAAACTGGACAGTTTGGAAAATTATAAATCCTGGTGATGAGGCTTTGAGAATGCACATCAGAAAATGTTTTGTATGAAGCTTCAGGCCCAACGCTGCACGCAAGACGAAACATAGATACCCCACTCAGTGCATTTCTGTTGTTGATCTCTATGCAACTACTGATTCACATTCAGCACTGTACTGTGGCAGAGGCACAGCAGGTACTGAATGTTGACCGCTGGGAACTGTCTTGTCTTTGGAGGAATTACAAGCTTTCATTGCAATCCTGTATGTGAGTGGCGCATATGCGGGCAAAAGCATTTATGTGGAGAGCTACAGGTCACAAGAGTGGGGTCTTCCCTTCTTCAAGGAAGCAATGTCACAGAATCGCTGTTGGGAAATCCTGAGATTCATATGTTTTGATTTGAGAACAAGAAGAGCAGCCCGACTTATTACAAACAAATTTTGCCATGGCATCGGAGGTTTGGGACAGCTTCATCACAAATAGCATTGCCTGCTATAAGCCTAGACCTAACATCACCGTGGATGAGTAGCTGTTTCCCACAAAGGCAAGCTGTCGCTGGACACAGTACATGGCCAACAAACCAGACAAATTTGGCATCAAATTCTGGCTTGCAGCTGACGTGAATTCCAAATTCCTTGTAAATGGTTTTCCCTACCTGGGAAAGGACGAAACGTGCCCTGCTGGTGAGAGACTGGGAGACAGTGTTGTGCTGAGGCTAATGGAGCTGTACTTTGGCAAAGGACAACATGTCACCACTGACAATTTTGTTTACTTACTTCTTTCCATTTGGCCAGGGAGTTGAAGAAGAAAAAACAAAAAAAAAACAAAAAAAAAAACACCTTGGTAGGGACTGTGAACAAGGCAAGAGTTACCACCAACAGTTCAAGCCGTGTGAGCCCCCATGCACTCCACTACACCCCTCAGGCAGAACGACTGTGCCACCCTGAGTGTGTACAGGTGTAAAAATAAATGTGCTTATTCTAAACTCTGCACAAATCGGTGACTATCGGGACTGATGCTAAACGAAAGCCAGAGACTGTTGCATTTTACAACACAACGAAGTACAGTGTGGATATACTGGATCAAATGGCATGGCTGTATTCTGTCAAAGGTGGTACTCGCAGGTGGCCTGTGGCTGTTTTTTATAATATTTTGGACCTGGCAGTCATCAACACTTTGGTTTTGTACAAGGAGTGCACCGGCAACACAATCACTCAGAGGGACTTCATTCTGCAGCTAGCCCTGGAGCTACGGCAGAAACATTTTGATATGAGACATGAAACACGGCTGGCAAATGCCCCTCAACCTTCAGCCAGCGCTGCGCCCACTGGCACACGGAATAAAAGACAATGCCAGGTTGCTAAATACAATAAAACAGAACTTTTGATGTCTGCGCCCGTTGTGAAAAGGCAGTCTGGCAAATGCACTCGTACAGTTGAAAAGCGTGTTTTCTGCGTAGATTGTACTTGGAAAGCTGTAATAGAACTCTGAACAGACAGACAGAGCCTTTTGAACTCTGTTTCACTCAAAGCGCTTTCACGTTGCATAAGTTATGTTATATTTTTGTTCTGCTTTCTACACCTGTTTACACAAGTTTATTGCAAAAAGTTTATTTTATTAGTTTTTCATGTATATATGCTCTTCTTGAAAAAAATAAATAAAAAAAAATGTAAATGGTGTTTCTGCTCTGAATGTTATTTATGATGATCATAAATAAGATATAACATTTTATCCGATTTGTTTTTCATTTTCATATGCCGTTTTAAAATGGAGCCTCACATTTTGCGGGTGCGGCGGTTCTAGTGTTAAAGACAATATGAGTATGAGAAGCTAGTATTCTGCACACTCCCTACTAGAGATGTTTTCGGTACTGCATGCAAATTGTAAAGCTCATTTAACAAGGAGCAATTTAGTGCCCACCATCAATCAACATAGATGCACCTGACCTAATGGCACAACCTTTTAGATTTCCAGTGGCAAAATGTGCCATCGAAGTCCTGTAATGTGTGTTTTTGTTACTTTTGCTCATGATAGGAACCTGGATTTCTTTAAGGGGCACCAAGGCTTTGTAGTAGACAAGGAAGGTCAACAACTGAGGACACGTCATCAGAGACTGATCTGTCTAGGAAAATGGGTGACAGAAAATCATCCCAGGTACTGTGCTGGTTATGACTAACTTGTGTTTAATCAGTGCTTTGGCATTGGTAGAAATGGTTGCTACTTGATGCATCACCTTATGAGCATGAGTTTTGGCAGTATGGGACTCGCACTTGACTCTCTATCCTATTGGTCTCCTTCCAGGCTGCTTCAGTGCAGAAGTGAGGAGGATAGACTTGTTTTTGTAACTGACATCCCAGAACTGGCCATTGAGGAGCCGCCTGAGAACAAAGATGGTCCAGTCTTGCAGGAATCTTCCAATGCAGAGCAAACGTCCAACGAGGGCAGTCAAGGACTTAAATCAGTACTTTCTATTGGCAAGACCCAGAACTGCAGTTCAGAGAGTGGAGAGAAACCTGTTGTGACATTCAAAGAAAATATTAAGCCCAGGGAGCAGTCCAGGGATCCGACAAGAAACCACCATCTAAAAGAAGGCATGAAGGAAAGGAGGGACTATAATAAAGGCAATAATATGGCAAACAAAGCTGATTTAAAGAAAGACAAGAGAAAGAGTGAACCTAAGAAAAACAGCAATGAGAAGACAACAGAGCTAGGAAAGCAGAATGTGGCAGTGCAGGTACTGAGCTTTCTTATAATTTACTATGAAAGCAAGTGTAATTATCCAGCTAGAAGAACAGTTAACATGTGTGAATATGTATGTAAATATATACATGAATGTGTGTATTTATATAATTTAATTTAACTTTAAAAACAAACATTTTTATTACCTGATTTTTTAAAAAAATATTCCACTGGAAGATGTGAATATATTAAACAAAGTATTATTTTTTAGGTAAAGGCACAATCTGAAGTGAGGAAGACTCCAGTTACTCAGACTCAGACTAGCAGCTCCTCACAGTTCATCCCAATTCACCACCCAGGAGCTTTTCCTCCACTTCCCAGCAGACCAGGTGCACTGAAAACTGTATTATGGATTATCGACAGTTAGACTTTTTTGCTAAATAACAATGTATTTTAAAGGACTTGGACAGAAACTAATTTTATCTTGATTGACTGGTTTATTGTACACATGTCTACTACTTCCATCAAGTGTAAAGTTAATGGTTTAATAATATACCATATTCCTTCTAATTTTAAGACACACTTTTTAAACCAAATTCCTACTCAAAAATGGCCTTCGTCTTAAGTTAGAGTACAGTATAGTGATGCGACTGCCCGAGCACACAAACAGCAAAATGACTGACTGACAGTTGAAGGGTTCAGTAGTAGTTATCCTGTGGAGCAGACGCTCCTCGATGTAAACAAAGCAAGCTTTCACTGAGCGCCTGTCTGTGTAGCTATGGCCTTGCAGTAGCCTTGAACTGGCGCTGCTGCGTTCTTAAACAGACGTAGGCTTCCTGGGCACACCCCTCAGCCAATCGGGACCTCCCGATCAGGTCAGCTCAGCTCAGGGCAAGCCGCCTTGTTTATCACAGCAACAGTGCATTTGAACCAGCGGCATGGTGCTCCCTATCACAAAGTGTCATTACTTTCTGAGGAATTCGAAGAGACGCTTTTACAATGTCAGCGTTTCGTTATTAGGCTCAGTTCTGATCAGACCCCCGTGTTTTTCCACTTGCCAAACAATACTACAGTTCACAAAAAGGAAGAAAAACTAGTGCGCGTAATCACAACTGAAAATGAGAAGCAGTGCATAACTGTAATACTATGTGTGACAGCAGACCGCTTCTTACATGAGTAAATGCATCTTTATATTTGATCCCCCCCCCCCCCCCCGCCAAGTTGAGGGTGGAAAATTTTGGGCTGCGTCCTTAAATTCGAAGGAATACGGTAATTGTTTGGTATTTGACAAATTAAATCTGTATCTTTTTAATGTTATCAAGGGACCTATATTATTGCATTGTTATTTGTTTTTAATGTAATTGACTTTAGTTATAAACAAACCTAGGGAGGATAGGATTTTGCTATACTGTAATCATTTCGTTTGATGTAGCCGCCTTTGAAAAATATTTTCTTAATTTATTTTAGTAATTTTTGTTTATTCTATTCCTATTTATCATGCTCTTCCAGGATTCCCTCCACCTGCGTATGTTATACCTCCACCAGTTGCTTTTTCAATGAGCCCTGGTTACACGTTCTCAACTGGGGTATCTGTACCAGGACCTTTCCTCCAGTCTGCCACCCATCCCCAGACAGGTAATCAAGTCCAATCTGGGAAGCAGTCACACATTCCCTACAGTCAGCAGAGGCCATCGGGGCCAGGGGCTTTGAATCAAGGACCTCAACAGCAACAGGGTCAACAGCAACCACACACAGCACCACCACAACAGGGGCAGCCTCCAGCTCAGCTTCAGGTTCAGACTATGTTACAGCAACAGCAGTCTCCAACTAAACCAGTGCAGCAGCTTGGGAAAAGCCCCCCTTATCCTGGGATGCAGCAGGTAAAGCAAAGCTTTTTACATTTTACAATTAAAATGACAAAGGTGTCTTACAACCTGCAGTAATATAGGAAAGCCACGATGTACTTGTATGTCACCTTTCAAGAATAGTTTAACCCTTTGCGGTCCATTTATTCAGCGCCTGTCAGGTCCAATTTATTTTCACATGCGCTGTTTATTTTACACACGCTGTTTTAAAAGTTATTTTATTCATAGTATAACAGGTTTAAAAGGCACTGCATATCAACAGGACACTCAGTACTGCATCTCCAGCCCTGCCCCACTCCTTGTTTGCTGTATTTATCACATATCTCCTCTTAGTAGTGCATACTGATAAATCATCTCCTGATCACTCGTTTTATCACTAAACTCCTCCAATAATGCTATTTTTTGCCATTATTTTATTACTATAACATCTCAAAAAGCTTGGCAAATGTCTGTGATATTCTTTGAGCACTGGATGCCGAAGCAGCTATCTTGAAGGCACTGTGTATTGCTCAGTTCCGCCTAACTATATTATTATTATTTTTTTTTTTTTTTGGCTTCTCTCAGCCTCACTCGGCCATTGAAAGCTTTTCTCTGCTTTTTCCGGAGAAAAAACGACTCGAGACCTGTGCTTGATGTCTTTTTGATGTCGGACAGGAAAGGAAAACTTGTAATGTCGGACCTGGTCCGACATAGGGCCGCAAAGGGTTAACCCTATGCAGTGTATATGTTGAATGGATAGATAAATGGAAATGTTAACAAATCTGTTTCTCTGCAGTACATGCAAGCTGACCAGTCCAACCAGCTGTGGAATCAGCACCAGACACAGCCACCAATCCAAAAGATGCCATTACAGATGCCTGTAAAACAGTCCTTTTACATGCAGACTCAGGATCCACTAAAGCTGTTTGAGCAGTCTCTTCAAACCATACAAATGCAGCAGCAACAGCAGGTTAATATGGAGAAGAAACTCAGGCAGTTCCCTGTGGAACCCTTTCCCCAGAGCACTTCGGATGTTAAACCGCAGGATTTTTACTGGGATTCTCCGTACCGCATGACTGACAACAGGCAGATGATTGGACAGCAAGTAAACAATGATCGCTTGGTCAAGAGGCAACAGGGGGTCTTCCGCACAGACCAGGACAGTGTACCAAGGGTGCCATCCTTTGAGGTAACAAGCCACCTTTTATACTCTCTCCTTTACTTAATTGTCGTATTTATTTTAAGGTACAGAACTTTTTGTATAGTTTTATTTTTTTGTTTCAGTCGTCACATCGGGTGACTTTTTTTTTTAGAAGTTTAAATCATGCCTAATCTCTAATTATACAAGATACACCAGTGTGTGACCATAAACCTGTCCCCCTGCAGCACTCTATGACCTTATGTGCTTAGTTTAGACATGCTTCTGAGAACTCCAGAAGTCAACAGGATGTGATGACTGAAAAAAAGTTAAACAAAGTCTATAGAAACAAGAATACACACTGATATTTCATACCCATACCAAGTTGCTCTTTAACCCTTTTGCAGTCCATTTATTCAGTGCGTCTCAGGCGCGTCGGGTCCAATTTATTTTCACACGCGCAGTTTATTTTAGACACGCTGTTTAAAAGTATTCACAGTAAAACAGGTTTAAAAGGCACTGCATATCAACAGGACACTCAGTACTGCATCTCCAGCCCCGCCCCACCCCCCCTTCGCTGTATTTTTCACATACCTCTTCATAGCGCTGGATGCAGAAGCAGCTGTCTTGTTTGTTTATGTCCGTTTTATCTCTGGGGTGCCGGGGCTATGTGTTGCTCAGATCCGTCCCTTTTTTTTTCGGCTTCTCTCAGCTCTTATCGGTCTCACTCGGCCATTGAATGGTTCTCGGCTTTTTCCGGAGAAAAAATGACATGTGTTTTTTAAGTCTTTTTGATGATGTCGGACAGGGTCCGACATTGGACCTGAAAGGGAAAATTGTAATGTCGGACCTGGTCCGACATAGGACCGCAAAGGGTTAAGCTTATACAATAGATGGTTAATGAGGTGAGGTGTTTTTTTTTTTTTGTTGTTGTTTTATTCATCAAGGCAATATTATGTATTAGTTTGTGGTCCAGGGACTTGCATGTGTTTTTTTTTTTTTTTTTTTTGTATTTTTTTGTATCTTAGTGTAGTGTGAAGGCACCTATCAGAAAGGTACTGTTTTTTTCTTCTGAATAAAAGCTTGTTATATCTACCCTGTTCAACTCCTCCGGCCTTTCTACTTGTCTGATTTTACTTCTCTGTGTGTGTTCTTCTTCCTACTGTTCTATCACTCTCTCTTTGTAGGACTCCCCTCTTCTACCTCCTGATCTGTTAAAACGTTTAGCTGATTTTGAGGAGGAAGAGCTGGCCTTTACTAAACCACACGATTTTTACCAGGCCTTGGCCGGCCCTCTAGGCACTGCTTCTGGAAGAAACCTATTTGTATGTAGTCTTCTGCCGGTTTTATTCAGTCGCCTCTTTTTTATTTATTTATTTATTTATTTTTTTTGACATGAGTTAATATTCATATAATGCCTTCTGTCTTCATGTGTTCATTTTAGCAGCCTCCCCAGGATAAAATGTTGAGGGCAGTTTACAGTACTGAATAATAGTTCTGGCAATAGGCATTCTTTGCATTTTGTTGATGCCATTTTCAACTTCCATGTTTGTGTGTTTGTTACACAAGTTTGTATTAGAGTATTCTTAGAATTCATAACTCCAGGCTCATTGTTGTTTTTTTGTTGTATCATGTTTTTTCTTTTAGTAAAGCGATTTTTAAAATATATTTTGTCTTTTTAAAATGAATGGCAGCATAATTTGTACAGTTAATTTTTTTTTTGTATTTACTGTTTTTGTTTTTTGCTGCAGTAATTGTATACTTTCTCTATTGTAGTTGCCAAATCAGTTAAGGCTGGAAAGACCATCAGAGCTGATAGCACAGCCTTCATCACTTCTCTCCTTGTCTGGGTTTTCGATTCAGGTCAGTTAAAGAATGCTTACAGAAGTCTTTACGAGCAGTGAAAGCAACTGCCATGTGAACCAGTTTCATACTGGGAAGCATTAGGTGCTTGAAACTGGTGACATGAATTAAAAACTTGGTTATCATGAGTTAACTTCAGAAAGTTGCAAGTGTAATATATGAACTATGAATTTCTTATATAAAATGTAATGCATGCATACTTTATACACTTTTTGTTCATGTTATCTCCTGTAGGAGAACACCTATCAAAATAACAGCATTTTCAGTGAGGCCTATGGTAAGAACATGGCAACCAGCACAAAGCCGGTAACCTGTTCCCTGTCACACCAGGAGCCTTCGCTGTACTCCCTTTTTGAAGGAACTCCATGGTCTCCGTCCCTTCCTGCCAGCTCAGGTACTTTTGTGAAGAACCATGGGACAGTATGGAGTATTATGCTTACCATTCATTGCTAGTTATGTTTAACCTAAAGTCTAAATTTTAACCGAGTGGTGAAATCAGTATTAAGTTGGAGTTGTAACTTGACAAGTTGGGTACCTAAAATTCGTATTAAAAAAAAGAAATAATGCCCTGTTTTGGTTTGGTAAAGAAATTTATAGCAGAATTGTTGGCATCCTTAAGCTGTATTTAGCAGCAGACAATACTTTTTTTTTTTTTTTTCCTCTCTCTCAGCCTCAGTTGACATTAGATCCTGTTTATGCATCTGTTTAGACTCTAAGTAAGGAATCTTGTTGAAAAATACTGACCAGCAAAAGTAACACACCATTAATAGATACAGTTTACATGATATTTTATAATGTGAGCTGCTTCTTCAAAATCTAATTCCCAATAGTGCATAAATATTCCAGTTGATCAGACATGGGTAAAATAGTTTGTTTTTATCTGAATTGAGCCTATAACTGGAGCACACAAGAGTTGAATGTGTATGTTAGCATTTTTATTTGGCTGAATAAATAATGCCCCATCTGCCAAAGGGAGACATCCCTGACAATTTGGATATTCAGGTGGCATGAGTTCTCGTCAAGTTTCTACTACAATTGTACTCCACAATTTGTAGGGCTCCAACAACAGGAAGCACAGACCAGATGTGTAGATGACAGACCCAGAGCAAGCCATCCTAGAGTGGTTTCCCCTGTCCAGGACCAGCACATCCATCTGCATCCTCTGAGAGATCGGTTTAGAACAGCAGAACAAACGGCCCGAGAAACAACTGATCATCCGCACAGGCTCATCAGCAGTGATACAATATGCTGCAGAGGTAATATGCTGAAACCTCCTAGAAGAACAAGATTTGTTGCTGTGGGCCCAATAGCACAATCCGTGGACACCTCGTCAGAGTGCTCTTTTTATTGATGTGTTTCTGCTTCCACTTCCCAGACAGCAGATTCTGTGGTGGCTCATAATTGACATTTTTGGCAATACTATATGTTCTTACCTGTGTTCAACTGATTTTAAACCCCACTGAGCACAACTGGAAGGAGTTAGGAGAGAGACTTCAATGCTGCCAAAGACAACACCATGAGAAGTAGAATAACATTCCACAAACCTTGAGATTGATGGGTCAGTTTCATGAGACAGACTCAATACTGACTTAGATTTTGTGTTTGTTGAATTTAAGTGTACTACAGTGCACATATTTAAATTGTTGTTTTTAACATTTACAAATAGCAGTTACAGTTTACATTAATACCTCTTTTGTAATAGACATGAGTGAATTATCTGGTGTGCTACTTTTGCTGGTCAGGAAAGCCTAATGTTCTTTCAACTTGTGTAGGATCAAGATTTAATTGACTGTTCTGTTGTTCCCTTGAGCGGTATTGGGTTTTCCTAAAGCATGCATTGTTTAATTTTTCTGTTGTATTTTAGGTAGTTAAACTTATGTATTTAACTGTTTAAAAAGTCTATGGTTTAAGTATTTATGTAATCATTGCAAAACCATTATTCTGCTTGTGTTTTTTAATTTTACCAACAGATCACTCAACACCAGCAAGCCAGTCTCCTCACTCCTCCAACCCCAGCAGCTTGCCATCTTCCCCACCAACTCACAACCACAACTCCGTCCCTTTCTCTAACTTTGGACCCATAGGGACCCCTGACAGTAGGGATAGGAGGATGGCTGATCGTTGGAAAATGGAAAAGTCAGGTAGTGGAAAAGTTAACTTTAAACTGGTGTGCAAGGGATGGTTTGCCATAGTTAATTGCTTGATGAGGATTATTTCAGAAAGGCAGGCTAGTACTGGGAACTTGGACAAGAAAGCCAACAAAGCCATTTCCCAAAGAACAGTTGTTGGTTGGCAGACATGTTTGTACCAAAAGTGTGATCATATTAAATAAACTTTTCCAGGTTTCAGAAATTATTATAGTAAGTATTTTTGAGGAAAAATCAGTAAACACGTTTTATTGAATTTGGATGTGCTGAATTCAAATATGGTGTTTATGAAACTATTAGTAAATGCAAAAACAAAATGGCTGCCATTGTAAACTTTTTATGTTTCGAACTACAATACAAGGTACTCATCCCCATGTAGAAAGTCATGGGGATTGAGTACAGTCCATAGCTGGGGTAGTTAATAGGTGTACGAATCTGGACTGCCAGTATATTTTGACTGGACCTCCAAGTCATATGCCAATCTGTTTTGCTTGCATTCATGTTAGAAATGCTGTGAATTGGAGCTAACAGTTCTTAAGAGAGTGTGATATGTGAGGGTATAGAAGGTGTCATTGTGATAGTAAGTAGTAGATGCAAAGTAAGCACAGAATTAAACAAGGCCAATGTGCTTCGGGGTCCACTTTGTCCCACTGCTTACACTCTATACTAAATCTTGTGCAATGCAGAGGACCCTAGATTTTATGTATTTACATGCATACATACAGACATGCTCAAATTTGTTGGTACCCTTACAGCTCATTGAAATAATGCTTCATTCCTCCTGAAAAGTGATGAAATTAAAAGCTATTTTATCATGTATACTTGCATGCCTTTGGTATGTCATAGAATAAAGCAAAGAAGCTGTGAAAAGAGATGAATTATTGCTTATTCTACAAAGATATTCTAAAATGGCCTGGACACATTTGTTGGTACCCCTTAGAAAAGATAAAAAAATAATTGGATTATAGTGATATTTCAAACTAATTAGTTTCTTTAATTAGTATCACACAATCTCCAATCTTGTAATCAGTCATTCAGCCTATTTAAATGGAGAAAAGTAGTCACTGTGCTGTTTGGTATCATTGTGTGCACCACACTGAACATGGACCAGAGAAAGCAAAGGAGAGAGTTGTCTGAGGAGATCAGAAAGAAAATTAGACAAGCATGGTAAAGGTAAAGGCTACAAGACCATCTCCAAGCAGCTTGATGTTCCTGTGACAACAGTTGCAAATGTTATTAAGAAGTTTAAGGTCCATGGAACTGTAGCCAACCCCCCTGGGCGCGGCCGCAAGAGGAAAATCGACCCCAGATTGAACAGAAGGATAGTGCGAATGGTAGAAAAAGAACCAAGGATAACTGCCAAAGAGATACAAGCTGAACTCCAAGGTGAAAGTACGTCAGTTTCTGATCGCACCATCCGTCGCTTTTTGAGCAAAAGTGGGCTCCATGGAAGAAGACCCAGGAGGACTCCACTTTTGAAAGAAAAACATAAAAAAGCCAGACTGGAATTTGCTAAAATGCATATTGACAAGCCACAATCCTTCTGGGAGAATGTCCTTTGGACAGATGAGTCAAAACTGGAGCTTTTTGGCAAGTCACATCAGCTCTATGTTCACAGACGAAAAAATGAAGCTTTCAAAGAAAAGAACACCATACCTACAGTGAAACATGGAGGAGGCTCGGTTCTGTTTTGGGGCTGCTTTGCTGCGCCTGGCACAGGGTGCCTTGAATCTGTGCAGGGCACAATGAAATCTCAAGACTATCAAGGCATTCTGGAGCGAAACGTACTGCCCAGTGTCAGAAAGCTCTGTCTCAGTCGCAGGTCATGGGTCCTCCAACAGGATAATGACCCAAAACACACAGCTAAAAGCACCCAAGAATAGATAAGAACAAAACATTGGACTATTCTGAAGTGGCCTTCTATGAGTCCTGATCTGAATCCTATCGAACATCTATGGAAAGAGCTGAAACTTGCAGTCTGGAGAAGGCACCCATCAAACCTGAGACAGCTGGAGCAGTTTGCTCAGGAAGAGTGGGCCAAACTACCTGTTAACAGGTGCAGAAGTCTCATTGAGAGCTACAGAAAACGTTTGATTGCAGTGATTGCCACTAAAGGTTGTGCAACAAAATATTAGGTTAGCGGTCCCATCATTTTTGTCCATGCCATTTTAATTTGTTTTCTTATTTACAATATTATGTTGAATAAAAAAGCAAAGTCTGATTTCTATTAAATATGGAATAAACAATGGTGGATGCCAATTACTCTTGTCAGTTTCAAGTTATTTCAGAGAAAATTGTGCATTCTTCGTTTTTTGTGGAGGGGTACCAACAAATTTGAGCACGTCTGTACATGCATACAGCACCATAAGAAATGATATACCGTATGCACCTCAGCCTAACTACTGACTTAAACTGTTGAACAAGTATTCCCACACTCATACATGTAAAGAGGTGCAGGAATAAAACTAAAATTAAAAAAAGGATGTGCGGCTTGATAATGAAGAATGTAATGCAATGCTGCCTGAAGCTGGAATTCCAAGAGATTTCACAGAGGAAGTATAGATGGTACATTTAAGTAATTTTAAAATGAACGTTAATTAAGTTACACATTGCTATCTTAAACTTTGGTCTTGTAACAGTGCTGCTTGTTTTGGTTTTAGACATTTTGGAAGGAACTGTACAGCTGTACTCGGACTCCTTTGAATATCATGTCTAACCTTGAAAAACGTGATTTTGGTGGTTATTTTGAGATCATGTTTGTCAAAAACATTGGATTTGACACTTGGGTAACGTAACTATCAAGATTAGAAGACATTTATCAGGGTTCTCACCAGGAATTCACAGCGTGGTGGTGGGAAGAGCAGGGTGTTATCGTTTCTGTCTGACTGAGAAACCTGTTTTTACGAATTAAGAATGGCCTATGATTATGTGGATATAATTAGTGCTGTTTTTCTTCTTTCAAAAATAGCATCTAAACTTTTTTTTTTCTTTTTAATTCACGACTCGCTTTTCTTTTTTAATCGTAGCCTACTGCATAGTACTGTAGTAGTTTCTGCATGTGAGGTTGTTGTATTGTATTTGTAGTTAAAATAATATAGGCTACTTATTGATTACTAAAAAAGCTATACTAAACATACATCTCATATTTTAAATATTCTAATAAACTTTACTGTGATCATGTGATTGTGGAGTTTTGCATTTGTTGTCGTTCCGCTATATATGGTGGTTGCACCATTAAAAGATATAACTTACACTTGATCACACGTGTGCTTGCAAGAAAGTGGAAAACCTGTTTGTCACTGTTCCATAGTTAAGGAATATACAACATAAATGTTTTTTCCACTTATCACAAGTATTTTTAAAACCTACATACTATATGAAAATCTGTCTATGGGAAACAAGTCATACAAAAGGATTACTGTAAAATTGTGGAACTTTTGATTTTTTTTCTAAACACCTTGAAATAAGATTGAATATCTCAAAACTGTTTGGAATATATGTTACTGTTCTCCGTCTGAACAATTTATTTAACCCAGCTTGTTATTGTATAATAAACCCTGAGTTATACGGACGTTACAATGGCAAGCATTTTTGTTTTTGCATTTACTAGGTCAAAAACACAAAATACAGCTTGACAAATACCAGTTTGAATTTGGTCCAAACTGTGCAGAAAAATGTGTTTTACAACAGTTTCCTCAAATGCCACCTACACTTTAAATGAATAATTCTGAAAAATCAGACAAGTCTAAAATAAATATATGGTTAATTGAGCTTGTTTACAATATTTGGATTCTGTATTCTATTGTTTTCAGCCATGAGTGGATTTGGACTGGACTATTTGCCTGCTACATCTTCCTCTGCTTCGGAGAACAGCTGGCATCAGACTAGCACTCCCTGCAGCACCTGGGCGGCCCAGGAATCCCCCATGGAAGAATCCTCCACTGTCCTCCTGGACAGCCTGAAGGTAGGGGCAAAGACAGTTATGTGGACATTTACTTTAATATAACGACGTATTGGTTTTTCTTTTTTTTTTTTTTTCTTTGCCAAAAATTGTTTATGGGCAAATTTATATCCTTTTATTTTTTGTTTCTGACCAATGTCTCAAAGCATGTTCCCCACTCTTCTTGTTTCTGCTCCACCTGTTACTGTAGCCTAGGAGGTTACTGTAGAGTAGTCACACTGCTGAGAAGTTGAAAAACCAATGCTACTGTCCTATAGAGCAAGTGCTGAGGTAATTTCCCAGCCTACCTGCATTGCAGCCCATTGGCTAATACCTGGGAAAGGAAACAACAAAAAAATCAATAAATATATATTTTGAAAAGTGTGTCTTTTGCTTCTCAGTCGATCTGGTCAAGCTCGATGATGCATCCTGGACCTTCAGCACTGGAGCAGCTGCTGATGCAGCAGAAACAGAAGCAGCAGAGGGGGCATGGCACAATGAACCCACCACACTGAAAGGCAAGGATGGGCACAACTTGTGAATCCAAGCTCCACTGAATTAACGGCATGTTGGGTTAGCAGTAAATGACCCACACGGTCCCTCGATGCGGGTGGCAGCCCTCTCCTCTCTCTCTCTGTGTCTCTGTGACAAGAGGGCGTAAGTGCTCCACCAAGCTGCTGAGTGTGCACGAAGCTGCGACTGAGCAACCAAACAGATTTTTAAAGTAGAAATAAAAATCTGAACACTATCATGCTTCCTGACAACCTCCAGGGGAAGGACCACCATCAGTCTCACTCGGTTACCTAACACCACTCATCCACAGAGCCTCCTCTTATCCTCTCTACATTGTATGTCCAGAAGACTGTCAGGCTGTATAGAGAAGTGAAGAAGGTGGAAAAGGCACGCAGACTGGCTGGTTAAGTTAAAGATAGAGCTGTAAAGTCTTGATTTCTTTTAAAAACAAACTAACGAATGCTTTGCTCGTTAAGGTAAAATTGAATATTTTAACATCTTTATCATTACAGTAGGAGTACATTTTATTTCTACTGAACACAAATCTGCTTGTGATCGGAATGTAGACACAGCAGACCCATTCGATTCAATGTACTGTCTACTGAATGATGGGCACTGGGAGATGCTTTTGTAAATGTATTTAATTAAAAGGGGCATCTCTTTAGTCTTGAAAGAAAGGTATTGTGTAAACGAGCAGACGCCTCGCAAATCAAGCACCATTAGCTAAACTGATATAGATGGTAATGTTAATAGCTGCAGTAGAGATTGCAATTAGTCAATACTGTATTTTGTGATTTTGTTCTGTAGCAATCCAAAAACAAAAAAAAAATCCTGGGTAATGTGCGCTGCAGTTTACTGGTAAAGCAACCGTCTACTTACAGGGTTTTAAATGGGTGTTCCTCCTTTATTTCTCTCCCCTCCCTTGTTTGATTATAATATCTGAAATTTTACTGTTGCTTACCAGAGCTTGATTCTTTATTTAGTTCATGTTCTGCCTTCTTTTAATAGTCTGTAAACAGCTTTAGGTGTCTTTCTTTGTGACTGGCTCGTAGTTTTATATCCTGGTGAGCAGTGTCTTTAAATAAATAAAAGCAAATGGGTCCACCAAAGCTGCTAGTTCAATACAGGGCACAAAGCCAGGTCTGAGGATAAATAATGTGATTGACAGCAATGCAGCCGAGTGCTTGTTCATACTTGCAATTCCCCTAAAAAAAAAAAAAAAAAAAAAGACTGGGTTGGCACTGCAAAGCCGCAGCAGAATTGAAAAGACTTAAATGTGGACAGTTTCAATTAAATGTGGACATCCTCTAGTTTTCTCACAGGATCAGAACCTACGGGTCACAGATGTACAGGGTAAGAAAAGTATATATATATGGTTATTTCTTTACAATCTGGGCAGCAAAGGAGACATTTTTATTTGGTATTTAAAGGGTAAAAGAATGAATATCATGTGTACGAGGTGTCTACTTGCTGTGATCGTGCTTTTCTTGTTGCATTTCAAATTAAAAAAAATAAAGAAAAGAAAAGTTTGGGTGCTGGGACATATTGGGTCAGAAAAAAAAAACACCTTTTTGCCGTAATAAAGGTCCAACGTTTCCGCATAATCGCATTCTTTACAACTGGGTATTGTTTTAACATCGCCTTGTTTCCATTGGCCAAAAATCCTGAACTTTAAAAAAAAAAAAAAAAAAAAGTTTGGGTTTAAAATCATCCAGCAGTTGTGTATCTTGAACTGTTTGTATCTGGATCATTGAAAAACTAGGTTTTTTGGCAGTTACATGGAAACGAGGCATATTGCTGCAAATGCCTGACCGTGATCTTGGAAGTCTGGCTTCACTTGTTGTGGCTTGATAGTTCTAGGGTTACCGCTGTTCTGTGTCCACTATAAACTGATAATCCTCATTATTTAGTGAACATTTTGGACCTTCGAACACAATAACATATTGTAAGATAACATGCAGAAAACATTCTGCTTTTGGGCAGCTATAACATTCCAGTGTTCAAATTAAAGAGCATTACTTCCACCCTAAATAATAGAGCTTGGCACAGTATTAAACATTCTTTATACCAGCCACCCTGTCCCAGTCACCCAGTTGTGGTACAAGGAGAGAATCACTTCCTCTGCATGAGAATATGGTGTTTGGAATGTGTAGTGGTTTGTGTTTTTTTTTTTTTTTTTGTTTGTTTTTTTGGGGAAAGGAGCTTCCAACACTCCTGAGATGAGCCAAGGGGTTCCTTGTCAGAATCTGGTTTGTTAAAAGCTTTTGTGTTTTCTGTTTTTCTGTGCAAGACATTCTGCAGAAACTGCTGCAATCATCTATGCCTTTAATAAAGTAAACTATGTTCTCCCTAAAAGTCGAAGTGTGTGTTGATTTTTATATATATATATATATATATATATATATATATATATATATATATATATATATATATATATATATATATATATAATAGATTATAGATGGACAAAAACTGAAAACTCACTATTTTAATAATTGGCTGCAACATTTCAGCTTCAGCCTTAAAATAGGTAGAAATAGCTAGGTAGACTGTGTATATGTTCATGATAGATTTTCATCCTGGTCTTATACTAATTATACATTTAATTTGAACCCCACTTTGGGGTTATTGGATTTTGTAGCTTTTTTTATGTATTGATAGGCTAGTTTAGTAAAAATAGTCATGGAAAACCTGGCCCTTTTTCTGTGTGTACTCGCAAGGACAATATGGTTTTTCACTCATTCATTCTTGCAACATGGTATACGAGTAACAGTGGATCAAATACATGTATTTTTCAGAACAAAATGATTAACAATATGTATTTATTTCTCATACAGTATAGTAATAAACAAGTACATGGAGTGCACAAAGCATCAGCAAAGATAATACATTGATAATCACTGATTAGAGTACAATATTATAAGTTTCAATCTGTTTAATAGGATATGGAGAAAGATATCGCTTGCGGTGTACAGATGCAAAGGAACAGTCCTTGGGGTGGGGGGTTGGGGTCTTGAGCAGTTTCAGATTATTCTGTCTTCATTAATGTATTCTTCAACAAAAGCAGCTGGGAAGATACCCACGTTTCCTTTACATTGTCCTTCGAACCATTCTTCATTTACTGTTGGGAAATATACATTGGAAAATCTGTCAGTTTTTATTTTATTAGATGCAATGTTAATTTTTAGCTCGGCAAGATTTTAAACCTTTAATGGTTTGTAGTTGATGAGTTTTATTACACTAGTAAAACACTCCCTTTTTTGTGATTCAGACCTGTCCTTAAAATCATTGACATTTTAGAAGTAATAAAATATATACTAAACTTGCATTTACTGTTTTGGTTTGATCCATGAAGGATCTTATTTTATCGATTTTTTTTTAATACAATTAAGAAAAGATAAAATGGCCTGAAGCCATACCTTTTGACAGGAGAGTAATAATATCCCCTGTTTGGAACTCCAGATCCTCTGGCTGTGTGGCCTTATAGCAATGAAGGGCAACTAATTGGGTGAGATCTTCTTTTGGCAAATTTTCTTTGTTCTGCAAATTACAAATATTAATAATGCTGTAGATATAGAAGATGGTGATCTATTTCAACACAATACAGGAACTGCTGGAAAATATTTTACAATTTACCCATTGGTATGCTTTCACTATCAAGTGATACATTCTTATTCCTAAGTATTACTTTACCTTTAAAAAAAAATAAAAAAATAAAAAAAAAAGCAGAACTGTTCCTTTATATTATGATGCCCTTAAATTCATGAGAAAGTAACTGTTTCTGCTTCTTCAGGGCCATTTTTTTTGTACTTGCCTCTGTTAACTCACACCAAAGGGTAAAATGTCCCTTTTTTGCTTGGCTCCATGCAATCTCCATTTCTGAATCATCCAGACACACTTTTTCACTGCTGCTATTTTTCTTGTATCTGTTTTAAGAAAAAGAAAAAAAAAAAGCTCTGTTATACAGAATTACAACTATTGCTGTGTTTGGGTTAGTGTTAAATAACAGGACTACTGGTAAAATAAATAAATAAAAAAAGCAGTTTGCTATATTATAATTAACTACATTTAAACGTACCTATTTAAGTAAAATTACATGATACCAAATAGCAGCTCCTACCTCAGGATTATTCCTCTGGGGTGATGTTGCAGTTTCTTGCAGACCTGTTCTAAGAGGTCGCTGTATGAGAGTCCTGGCTTCACTTGAATAGTCACTGTATATGTGAAATGCACTTTAATAATGCAGGTTTTTAATTCCTCCTGTTCTCCCTCCTGCACAAGAAAAGTATAATAGTTTCTGTATGGATTGGAACATCATCCCAAAGGTTTAAAATGAAAATGTAATTGGTATTTCTATTGACCCCAAGCCTGTGCATAACTGCTTAAAATCTCAATTACCCAAAAAAAAATTAAGGTTTAAGTGCAGACTGGATTTAAACGAATTCTTGTATGAGTATACCTTGGCGCTTGATTCTTCAGTGTCCTTTGCATTTAGCATTGAGGTGTCTAAAACTAAATGAAAACCAATAAGTATTTATTCACATATGTGCAAACCTAGTTGCACTGTCATGTCAGTTTTCAAATAGGTAAACATGCAATACATATGATTTGATTATGATAAATACTGCAGATTACCTGCCGGTCTTTCTGGCGGTTCATCTTTTAGTGGCTTTGGGAGATCTTCACTCTGATTAGTTTCCTACACAACACAGGGGAAACTCAACTTATTTTAGTTTCATAGTTGAACTTGATTTTTGATTCTGGCAGCCTTGTTAGAACTGATTCTACATAATTACCTGAACCAATGAGGGATACAAATCGAAAATTAATCGGAGCAATTTAAAAAGAAAATGTATGGATAATATATTTTGTCAGCCTTTGAAACGTTGAAATATGTGAACCAACTGAAACAACACTTTACCTGTCCTTTCTTTGAACTTAGTGTAAGTTCCACAGGCTCCAAGTAATTGTAGGGAACCAGTCCTTTCTAAGGAGGGAATAGGACAGACACAATAAAGCACATTTGCGCTGTACAAACCTCTAAATAACTGTTTTTATGAGTTCACATTTTTGTATTGGGGGTGCCTACCTTCCCGTTGAAGATCACGGTAGCCCAGTTGTCAGCCCCTTTCTGCAGCACAAAGACAATGTTTCCTGGCAGCAGTGACAGCTCATTTGCTGTTTCAGAGAAGAACTCGTAACATACGCGATGGGGCTCCCCTTCCAGCGCCCTATAGAGCACAGCAGCAGATCGAAGCCATAAGTTTGCAGCATTTATTTATTTATATTTTGCACATTGAGCTGAATAATCTTGGATGTCGTTGTTTAGATTTACTTTTTACAGGTTTATTTTAAATAAAATTTATAAAAGATTGATCCACTAGGGGGCAGTGTAGCCTCCCTTATTTGATTGTTTCCCCGTGACTCACATTAAAGTTTAACTACATAAAATACAACACGGGATAACTTACTGTAATAATGGATCAATTTGTGTCGGTTGTAAAGCGGATATGAGCTGACCTTACTCATACAGTGTTCACATGGCGATCCAGATTGGTTTGAAGAACACAATGGTAAACTATCCACTACCTCCCCTGGTCAGGGGTGCTCCCCAGATCCCCTGAGCTGCTGTTTAATTACCTTCGTATTTCTGGTGTTTTGGGTCTGGGAGGGGCTGATTGAACCTGTTTGTCAGAAAACAAAATGCTAATTAGCATGAGTACTGCACTTGTTTAGATTTTGAGTAATAAGGAACATTGACACTGCAAACAAGCACATTTCAGATATATTTATTTTAGACAAGAAGTACAAATAAACTATATGGACCTTTTATGTTAGTTAATCCTTGTTCCAGTGTAGTCATTGAAATTGGAATCTGTCTTACTAATGTCTTTCTGAAGCCTGTGCAACATATCCACATAGAAACAGTTTCCACTATGACTAAAGCTCTGATCAAGCAGTGTGAACTGGCTCAAAGTTGAGAAGTTTATAGTGTGCTAGATGCCTGTGATTTAAAGTAGGATCAAACTATACACAAAACAGCTTACTTGTGGTTGAAGAGGTGCAAATCCTGAGAATGCATCTTGATGGATGACTGAAGCAAGTACCTAGGAGTAGAAAATGCAATATGAAGTTTTGTTGTTGTTTTCAGTGTGGTCAAGCAAGACAATACTAGATCCTTTTGTGTGGGAAGGGGGAGGTTCTGCCCCCTGTGATTTCCCAGATTTACCTGCAGCAGTCACTGGTTCTGGAAATCGAAATCATAAGTTAACTATCAGTCCTGAAGTTTCGCTATAGATCAGATAACCCATCCTTATCGAGAAAAGCTGATTGAATATCATTTCACTACAAGAAATAATGCTGGATCAGACAAAATGAAAAGCAACAAATAAAATAAAATAAACATCTTCCCCCATCATAAGGGACAGGGGAATTTGCAGTCAAGTCCCTCACCTTGGCCTTGCCCAGGTAGTCCTTCTTCTCCAGCTGAGCCACGTGGTGTTTGTTTGGTCTGAACAGCTCACCCATGGGCAGTTCCACCAGATCAAACAGCTTATGTTTCTAAAGAGAACAAGAGGAAGTTACAGAAACAAGTAAAGCCTGATTTATTTCATCTTTCTGCTAGTGTGTTCGGCACATTGTTTGGTACACCCGACTGAATGTATTTAGCATACTGACTTGAATGTTCCAGAATCAACCAAGCGGGAATGCCTACCAAAATGGATCCCAGTGCCCGATCAATGTGGCTGTGCTTGGCCTCAATCTTCAGGTTTAATGCCTTCAGCAGGTTCTCCTCAGCCTTCTCCCATTCATTCAGCTGTGCATGAGCCAGAGCCACATTGTGCAGGACCTGGGTGGAAGACCAGAATGAACATTTTTATTACTTGCTGGAGAACATAGCTATTTAGGGTTTTTTTTTTTAAGGCAAAAGTTGTAGTCAGAATTAGTGAATACTGTAAATATTAAAAAAGACAAGTAAGGCATAGGTGACTTGCCTTGTGACTACATTTCTTGTTTATTTGAAGTGTAATGGATTGAGGTATACAAACTGCTATTGTGGAAGGCCATGTATTTACTTCAGCAGTCTGAGAGCAGCAGAAGAAAAATCATTAAAGTGGTGCACTAACAATATGCTCAGTTTAAAAGTCTTTACGTAAGCTCCTGAAGATCATATTTGTTTTGCCTCTTTGTATTTTGGTTTAATCATTTAAAACACAGTAGTTTTTTTTTTTCTTCTATTTTTAGGAGGCAGATCACGGTGTCTGGAAAAAGCTGATTAATAAATGAGTTATCAGCTGAGTGGTTAGTCAGTTTTAGCTGCTGGATTTACTTGTGTCCCCACAACCGTTTCATTTAATGATAATGATTTAAACCAGATATATTTAATAAGATAAAGTCATGTTATTTCTATGATTTCCTTTGGTCTAACTCCTTAACCCATGCTTTATGTTAACCAGTAATATCTTTGTTGTACATCTTCATCCTCCATGAAGGCTATACTCTTTACAGACTAAAAACATTTTCATGAGCTAATGTAATACTAATGCATGTTCTTGCACCTCGACATTTTAATTTGGAAAGATGTTTCATTTATCTTTAGACATACCTCACAGGCATACAGTTTGTACCACAGACCAAGCAATTTGTAGTCTATCAGCTGGTTCCCCCGAAGTTCATGGAAGGTTTTTTGAAAATCCCTTAGTGCTTCCTTGTATCTGTGGCAGACACAAATAATAAACCTTGTCATGAAAGCGACAGGGAATGTACTGCCAATGTTATGCTAATGAAATGGAAACAAACCACTACTGTACTTTACAAATCACCCGCAAACTGTCTCTTAGAAAGTGGGTCAAGTACAGAACAAGCAGAGGAGCATTCGACAGATACACTTAAGAGGTTATCAGGGTAAAATTCATTATGTAAAAAAATAAAAACATAACTTCCGTTTGAAATTCTTTTGGAGTAAACCAAGTCGTGTATGTATTTAACTGAAATACAAATCTGACTGACTTACTTTTGTTTTTTGTAAAAAGTTATGCCCCTCTGGAAAAAGGCAACAGCTAAATGTTCGTCCTTGCATATGCTGTTGTCAAAGGCCTGTGAAAAATGGAAAGCGGTAGTGATTGAGAGAAAACAAAGCCTTGACACCTGTCCGCAGTGATGAAAACAGTGCCGTGCCTCTGTGCAAGACACTTTCACATCAAGAGGCCATTTTCTAGGACGGTGGGTAATAGAAATGAGTCAGTAAAAACTGGTAAGAAGCTCAGAATTTAATAAATTACACCATGAGAAAAGAAAACTCTAATACTGTGTTCAGAAATGCAGCATGACATTGAAATTAAGCTAGTTTTGCAAAAACATTCACGGTAACTGCCTTTAACTGCTTATCTTTGTGTAACCTTCCCTCATTCATGCAAGCATACCATTTCAACCATAAATGCATGCATAAGTTTAGAAAGAGCATGTGTTAATTTGTTTTTTTTTTCAATGTACTGAGAGAGTTACGGGCCATTATACCTGTCTTGTAGTAAAATTTTAAAGGAACAAAGTAAAGTAGTTTGTCTACTTGCCTTAGTTTCTTAAAAGTTTTACTTTAGAATTGTACGTTCACTTCCCTTTTTATAATGACTTGCATTTGTTTTTGTGTTACTCCACTGAAACATAAAAAAACTCTTTCACTTTACACTGAGGTAAGTAACAGTTTCTGGTTATGATTAATATGCTTACATGGTTTTGGTGAATAATTCACAGATGAGGGGATGGGACTATATTACTTAACAACCATTTCAACATCAACGATTAACAAAAACAACTACATTTACCTGTGGTTCATTTAAAAATATATATCATTGATACTTCCCCTTTAAACACAACAAAGCTTCCCCTGTGCACCTTGGGTACTCGTATAGTATGCTGAAGTGATTCCAAAACTACACTGGATCCAAACCTGTTACTTTCTGAACTCAGCTGTGACTACTGTTTACCCTGCACTTCAACAACAAATAAAATACTCACCTTTTCAGTTGCGTTTAGGTCTCCAGTTATCAAGCAAAGGCAGCCGATGTTAAAGTAAATTTTGGAGTTGGGCTCCTGTATCTCACAAAAAATTTGGAAGGCTGCGGGCCAGTCCTTCTTGTCTGCAGCAACCACTCCTTCATCCCATTGCCTGATGGTCTCTACCAGCGACATGGTTCTGAATCTAGGCTGGGAATGTGGTCTGCTTCAGGACAGCTTGCTATTAGTAGACTGACACGGTGAATGACAACCTCCTCAGTCATCCTGTTACTACATTTACAGGACCTGTGAGGCAAGGGTTTCAGGAAATGTCCTAATGCTCACGTTTTTCATACAGGAAAGCCATAAAAGATCAGCTGAGACTAACTGTTTGAACTGTCTGGTGGAAATGTTCCATTACGATTAATTATGACCATCACAGTATAATGCAAATGTGATGTTCTTAGAATGATCTGAAGTAGGTGAAACGTTTCTTCAGTATTCTCTTGCCTTACTCTTACTATTACTATTGCACTTTTTCATTTTTCAATGCCTTTGCATAGCCTTCACTTCTTATCAATTGTTATCAAGAATCGATACTATCTTGTTTGTTTGTGTGTGGGAATGTAAGGTTGGCAGGGATGGGGCTAAATCCATCCCTGTCAGCAATCACAGGTGTGGCCGTTCCCCAATAATGTAATTGGTGCTAATTGGGGAGTGGCCACATGTATAAAAGGTGAGTGCTCGGCCTTTGCTTTGGCCCTCATGCCATGTTTATTTGTTTTTTGTTTAATAAAGTGCACAACAGCGCTTCACTGCAGTTCTCTAATTCCTGCAGGTAACATCTTGAGGAAAAAACATAATTATTTTTATATAATGCCATATATCTATGGCATTCCATCCCAAAGGCTCTTTACAATAAGAATAACTGGTGTTTTAATGAACTTTAGAAGATAAAGGAATCCATAAAAATGTTACATTTCTGAACATACTGTTTTCATAAAGTCAATCAGCCCCAAGAGAAGAAAAGCAGTATGAGGCTGTGGCAGTTATTGTGCTGTAACCCTGAATAGCCACTGTGTCAGATGTATGACTAGTTTTTCCATCAGTTGCCAAGAGGAGGTAACTCTGCTTTGAGAGTTACCATGGAAGCAGAGTGACAACAGAAGTGTGTAGAGAAAATCAACTGAATCCGAGGAAGCATTGCAGGAGAAGAAGAAAAGAAATCAAGGTAAACACAGATCTCTTGGGAAGTCATGATAACATTCTGTAAGATCAGACCATAAATATCTTCAATTGCCACTATTTTGTTATGTATTGGTATGTGTGTTGTCGTTAAGCAGGCCATTTTAACCCAGATACATTAGAATGCTTGTCTCCAGGAAATCTCATTCTGGTCAGGAAACAGTCCCATTAAAATTACAACAGTTGTTCTTGGCAATATCATAGTACTCACCACTAAAATAAAAGAATTGTTATATGACTTTGTAAGTGTTGATATTATTATTATTATTATTATTATTATTATTATTTATTTAAATTATTTTTTTTACTTTTGCCACATTCCTGACAAATGTCGTCTTTTTTTTAAATTGGTGATAAGCTATTTAAAATGTGATAATTGGAATTTTTGGTTCCACTTTTTATAAACCCTGGTTAAAATCTTTTTTTTTATTTTTATTGTAAATCTAATGACTAATGTGAGTGAATGTGCCTGATTTCTATTGTGTATTTCTGTTTTTACCTCTAGATTATGGACACGGTGACAGTGTTCGGTGCTGATGCGGAGGAAGGACACAGTGTTGCAGTTGCTCTGCTTCAGGATGGTACTTTCAGGGTGCGAGTGGTGGTTCAGGACCTTAGCAGCCCTTTGGCACAGCGTTTACAGGTGTCCGGGGCCGAGACAGTGGGTGTGGACTTCAACAACTCAACAAGCATTCAGGGAGCTTTAAAGGGAGCAGCCAAATGCTTTGCTGTGACGAGTACTGATTTCACAGCCGCAGATCCCTTACAGGTACCTTGTCCTTAGAAGAATTCTATTCACTATCACGTGCAAGTGCTATCATAATTTTTTTCTAACTAAAACCCTTTAAAACATCATACTTTGTTCTACACCATATTATAAGGATCCACCATGTTCTACTTGGCTTGATCAAGAGGATTTATCAAGGAATCTTTTGTTTGTTTGTTTGCAGTGCGAGATTCAACAAGGGTATGGAATTGCTGATGCTTGTAAACAGAACAACATAAATCACCTGGTGTTCCGGGGAAGCCACCATGTGCACAGGAGGTATGGTCTGCCAGCAAGACACATGGATGCCAAGGCCTGCATTAACGACTACATGAACGAAATCGCACTGCCCAAGACTGAGCTCATCACTCCCTTCTATTACGAGCACTTCCTGACTTCCTTCAAACCAGTACAGGCTGGGCTTGACTGCTACAAGATAGGTAAGATGAGACAGACATCTAGGCCTAGTGTGTATTTGTTTTTTTTTTCTTTAAAATTAGGAAAACAGCTTTGCAGCTTTCAAAATGCAAGGAAGCAGGCTCCAGTATTGTATGCTGCTTAAAGTCTTCTCATCATGATACTGACCCATTACAGCTAAGGTTGTGAAGTCTTTATATTAACAGTTCCTCTTTTATTAAATAATCTCTCTACTCCAACATAATCTTCTCCAGTATATTAAAGTGGTCCTGAACAGGCTGTAGGGTTTAAAACACAATGCATTACTTTCTCTAGTTTTCTGCTTTGTTGTACGTATTCCTGCAATATCCTTTTCCACATAATTGTGATTGTTTTGATATTTTTATTAACATATCCCTGGTCATAAATCAGTTTTGACCAGTTATTATCAGGTCTTCCTGTCAAAGTCTTTATTGAATGTTAGTTATATATTTAAGAATATGTTTGTGTCTATAAGGTTGCAAAAATGTAATACACACATATTTATTTTTTGAATTCTGAATTCACTGCTAAAATCCAAGCTGTTCAATCAGAAACATTTGATTGGTCCGGTCTCCTCTCCCAAAGATCAAGACTTTGATTGGTTCACCTGTCCTACCTACTCACTCAAGCACAGGTTCACAGTGGGGCAGGAACAGGTTTATGAATATGCATGACTGACTGAACAGGTTGGATTGAAGCTGCCAATGTTATGAATTCAGAAGACATTTTGACAGAGAGTCCCGATGCATAACTGATGTGAAATGAAACTAGGGATGATTGTGTTAATAAAAATATCAAAACAATCACAATTATGTTGCAAATACATAAAAAGCAGAAATCTAGAGAAAGTAACTAATTGTGTTTTAAACCCTACAGCCTGTTCAGTAACACTTTTAAGATGTGTTTTATATGTTGGCTGTAGTATACATTATTTGACCCTAAAACTCAAACTAGAACATTTCTTAGTGTGCTCATCTTTTGGAAGGAGTGTCCAGTTTGTTAACATTGTGTTTGGTTGGTAGCTATTCCTATGGGAGAAACGGCCATGGACAGTATAAGCATCAAGCAAGTTGGTCCCATTGTGACAGCCATACTTAAACATCCCCACAACTGGATCAGAAAGAGCTGCCTGCTGTCAGCTGACAAGATGAGGATTGATGAGTATGCAGCAATCCTAACAAAGCACCTGCACCCCAAACAGTTTAAGGATTCAAGGGTAAGACATGGAAACAATAATACATAAATAAAGTGTTGTTTACAAGACATGTTTCTAAATCCTTCCTTAAATATTCAAAAAAATCTGTGTTCACATAGAGTTGGGATGAGTCTTCCCCAGATTCATAATAAATTAAACACAACAATAACACAAATAAATTATTAATGTATCTAAAAACGTACAGTTTATAACGCAGTAGCTGGGAGCCATAGTAAAGAGACCGTGCTGTTTGTGTTCCACCTTACAACAAGAATACTAGTGTTAGTGTAATGACATTATGGGGCAAATGGGAGCCATGACCGTACCGCCTATAACCTGTTCTGCAGTATAACGGGCCGTCTTATAAAGGGGGAGCACTGTATTATTAAATTGATATCAAAATAGGTTTGATAATGCTGAATTTCAATGTTATGCTTTTTTACCCAGTTTTTTTTTTTTTTTTTTATGGTTCCAGATTTCTGTAAGAACATTTGTGGAGGATTATAAAGGCCCCGGAGCCCAGGATTTTGGCAACATGTTTGAATTCTGGAAAAAAGGTGCCCAGAAAACGAACGCTGCAATTACTTCCTCTCTGTGTCCCGAGATACAGAGGTTCTCTGAGTGGGTCTCGGCAAACAGGGAGTTTATCATTAGCACACTTGAAAAGGAGTCTTCATAACTGTCTTACAAAATATATACATTTACATTTGTGTGTGTTATCTAGCATTCTTTAGTGTTGTATCTGTTTTATCATTATTTACCATGCTTAGTAACTTATTCCAGCAAAAATCTCCCTTTTCACCCACTGGGTCTGTGTCTAAAAGCTGAAGTGAGGTAGTTTGAAAAATTGCCACTAGGGGCATGCATCTGTAATGTCTGTTTCCATTTTGCTAATCTTGGCTGGAGTACAGTACAGTACATTGGCTCCTGTGAGGTTAGGGAGGTAAACCAGCCGGAAAATTCCCCTTATCACACTACAGGGACCACTAGTGGTCGGGTGGAGAAGACTTCCCAGTCTGGGACTCATCTCCAGGGCTCAGTAGCTTGGTAATATCTGTTGCTGAGATTGAAAAGAGGTGACTGTGGGAATGTGTGATACACAATCTGTCATTTAAGTAATCACTTCAATAAACATTATCTTGCTCTGTGTGTTCTCTTGTTCTATTCTACATCCACAACATAGAGAGAGATCCTTGATTCAGAAGGTCATTAATGTACTGTATTCATATTCTCCATTGAGACCAGGTAAATACAGATGTGCTCTCCTGGTCTATAGAAATAGGAACTGAATTCACTCTCTTCTGCTTTCAACAAGGTTTAGAAACAACTCTTAAATGAACATGCACATTCGTTTCAAACATTGCTGGAGTACTGCATGCAAGACTAAATAATACAATTGGAGTAGGAAGCACTATTTTAACTTTGATGTCTCCTTTACAAACTAATGATTTTGATTATGCATGAAACAATGTACAGTACTTCTTGTAGAAAGGGTGCTGATTAATATAGAACTATAGTGACAGAAACAGAAGGGCCAACATGTGTGTGTGTGTTTATTTTTGTTGAATACTGTACACAATATAATAATAATAATTTATTTCTTAGCAGACGCCCTTATCCAGGGCGACTTACAAGATATCACATTATTTTTACATACAATTACCCATTTATACAGTTGGGTTTTTACTGGAGCAATCTAGGTAAAGTACCTTGCTCAAGGGTACAGCAGCAGTGTCCCCACCGGGGATTGAACCCATGACCCTCCGGTCAAGAGTCCAGAGCCCTAACCACTACTCCACACTGCTGTCCTAGAATTTATTAAATGTCATATATTTTTGATGAATAATGTCAGACCATAAAAGTGAATACATAACCTACCAAATATTTAAATATTAACGCATCATTTATTTTAACCAGTACAAGTGAAAACAGTTATTTAAGGAGCTGATGTGTTTTGATGTCGCTCATACCAGTTGCCTGGGTGCGCATCATAAAGGTACAGCTGCAGACTTCTGTGACATCCAAAATGAGTTTGGATGTTTCCATGGAAACGACGTGTGGTCCATTGTGACGTATGCAAGTTGAAAATCTGACTTTGAAGGCATGAGAAGCTTGCAGGAGGGAGCACATTATTATTGGTTGAAGATTTTATTTAAATATTAGAAAAATATGTAACTTTTATGGTTAAACAGTCTATGCTATAAGGATTTCGGAAAATGTATATAAATATTTCTTCAAGACATAGAAAAAGTACATTTTAATCAATTCGGTCAGAGCTAAATTTTGTTTCTGCTTATCATTTATTTCATTCATTTTATTATTTTGTACCAGTCTTATTTTTCTTTTCTTTTTTTTCCTCTCTCTTTTTAAAGATATTGTTTACTTATTATATTTATTATAGTCCTGAAATCTAAAAATGAAAAAAGTTAATTAGATCACTGTTAAATTCTGTTTCTGGTTACTGATTATTTTATTTTACTTAAAGGAGTATGTTCTTCTTTTACCTTTAAAATTCCTTTTCATAACATATATCTATTTTAAGTAATTATATGTTTCTTACAGGTTCCTTATGCATGTCATATACAATAATATGATTTATTTCAGAAATCCCTAATTATGTTTGGGTTCCATAAAAACCCATTCTTAAAAACTGAACAGTGGGTTCCATTTTAAACCAAACAAAACTACATACAAACCTACCTTTACCTTGAACCCATCACACAGACCCCTGTTATCAATATGTCAAAAAAAACTTAGTTACTTTCTTCTAAATGAATGAATCTGTCTATTTTACTTAAAACGTGCCATGTGGTTTATATTCAATGTTGTCTGTTGTCTGAAGGTGTTGATTGTGTTCTCCTTCCGAGAACACCAAGATTATCTTTTATGGTCAAACCGTGCATCTCAGCTTTATTTGAATTGGATAGTCCTAAATGTGTTCTTGGAAAAGGATAGCACATTGAGCAATTCTAAAGTCCACTAAATGACCTAGAATAGATCAAGGTAATGAAGATTGACTTGATTGCGCCTGAGTGACTAACACATGTTTTTGCAGTTTTTAGCTCAACAGTGGTCTGATTGAGGAGATGAGGCTGGAACAGTCTGTAAATGGATTTGACCTAAAGGACTCCAGTGGGGGTGATGAAGGGAATAATGAGAAAAAGCCAGAGCTGACAAATTCTGATAATGAGGAATATGGCTCCTGCAACAGGAAATGTGTAAGTGTGAAATACGGCCCTCAACCACTAATTAGTACCAGAGCAGGACTGGACATTGCAAGTACCTGTCACAACATTTTTAACAAGCTAGTGTACTCTTTAGCTTACTTCTCAGTAAATGGGGTCTGTGTTGTGGCCACAACCAGATATTTAATTTGCTTACAAGTAACCCTAAGGCAGGCAATTATAATCTTTTCTTCTGCTTGTCTCTGATTTTTAGTTGTAGTTAATTCCATTACATATTGTTTTGTCACCTGACTTTTCTGAAGACAGGGCGATATGTGCAAGCATTAGAACATTATGTAAAACTTGTGCACTGTATATACCCTGTTCTTCTGGTTTATGAGATGAGAGAATGGGACTCTATAACTCAAGATTCTGAAGACTTTTCAAAAGACTTCAGCAGGTGAGTGTGACATGCAGGAGAGCCAACAACATCATTTTTGTAAAATTCACTTCTAGTAGAAAGAAATGATGAAGGATTGGGCAACTGTTGAAACAAGGCTCACCAGAATTGTTTCTACATTATTCATGGTCTGCACTGATACTATAGGTTTAGAACAGCAATTGTATAGACACTGATTCAAAAGGCTATTAAGTAGTGTGGTTACTACACTGGTTAGGATTCCTCACCGAAATCTACATCTAGACAACTCTTATTTTTAACTCTTTATCTACACTATCCCATAAACATAATGTGCTTATGCATTCAGAAAGAAGCAAAGATGGTGGATCCCTGCAGCTTTAGATATGATGAGGACAGCCCTCCAATGGCTCCTTTCTGCCCACTGGAGAGAGAAGAGTCTTGCGTGACAGACGACGATGTGAGTGCTAATCACACTACCACCTCTGCCCCTTTTATTGTTCAATACTTGTGAATGTTTTCATACACCATTATGCTATGCATCTACTGTCATGCCAATGCTTACTCAATGTGAATCTTATATTGTAACGTGCAGAATTTTTAAATAGCAGATCTGTGACTTAATAACATTAATTTACTTTCTACTATATAGATGTTGAAATTGGAGTTAATGACTTGTGATGATTCAGAAGACGAATGTTCATCAAGCATTAATCATACTGTCATAAAAATCACAGAAGCTGCTATTGAAAACAGGTCTCCATTACCTGAAGTTCTACCAGAGGATGTCCCATTCAAAGACTCTTCTAATACAGAAGGAAATGTAGAAGAGGGTAAAGTTTTTAGTAACCCATCCACAGTAGAGGTTAATGAAAGAGCATGCAACTTTATTAACGGTACGCATGAAGAAAGTGACCTTTTCCATGGACTGGAGCTGCAGGAAAAGAAGATACTGAATATTAACACTAATACAACAATGACAGAGGAGAGCAGTGTTAAACTCCTAAGCAAGTCAGAAGGGTTGAAGAGAGAGCAAGCTAACTTTTCTGAGCAACAGAAAGAAGTGAAGGAAAAGGGAATTGAAGCAGATCTGAGCCCCCTAGATGGAGATATTGAAGAATGTGGATCCTGGGCAATGGATTTGACAGAATTGTTCAAGGGTAGCAGTAACGAGGAATGTAACAAACAGGAAGCACTCCAGAAAAACTCTGTGAAAACATGCCAGAAGAGCAATACAGTTGAGGAAAAACTGCTGTTTGAAACTGTGGACAAGACAAGTGATTCCTACATTGTGCACCAAAAGAAAGATTTGGTAAGATTATTTCTGATTATTATCTCTATATATGCAAAATGTCACACTTTAACTATAGAATGATTATCCATTTATAATGTGGGAAAAAATGACATCACAATGTATGACATCACTGCACCATGGAAAGAAATTATCAGTGTGTGATGTCATAGCTCGGTATAACAATATATAACCTACTTTTCACAGTACTAACATTTTGCTTTGGAAACCACTTGTTTTCTTAAACTATGTATGGGCATTTGCTATAAAATACAATTCTACATGCTATGGATGTTGTTCTGCATTTTCATAGTACTGACAACTACTTCTTTCTGTAGGAGGAAAAGGTCACTCATCGTTTACCATTGTTGCCAAAATGCCCTGACTTTGAGACATACAGCAGACCTATCACTCCAAGTGATGCTGTACCCACTGAAAAATCTACTAGGAAGATGGAAAGAGACGAGATGGAAAGTGAAGAGCCTTCTTGCTTCTGCATCTTTGGAATGTTTCTGCCAAAACCAAATAAGGGCAGTAAAGAAGTTAAACTATCCCAGGAATCTTGTATGAAGAAGAAAAATAACTTCTTTAAAAGAATATCTGTCTTGATGAGGAGAAACCGTGTTGTTTGATTGCTCCAGTGCCAGAGCTTATGCGCCAAAAACGGTCAGAGAAACATGGCATGAAGTGCAACTGATATTCTTTGAGCACAAAAAGCTTCATTTTTTTATATTTTTATATATCGATTATTTTAAAATAATATTAAATAAACAAACGTCTTGTGTTATACTGCATATTATTTATCAAGCTCAATATCACATTCATTAAATGAAAGTGAAGTAAAATTCAGTAAAAAAAAAAAAAGGTATACTGTGGAAAACAAATACATGACTGAAGCCTACATGCAGAGCAATTATTTATATTGAAGTGTCCAACAAGCGAAACACACCTGTGTAGGAGAAAGATTAGTTTGCGTGAAAATGCACACTTCACTGAATACTGTATGCATCTTTCAAAAGGCATTGCTGGCATGCTTTGTGACATCTTGCAGAATTGATATATTGAGCATGTCTAGTACATGTCTCTCCATTCAGCCTTGCTCATGGGAGCTCCATGCGCCCACGTTGGCCCCCAAAACCACGGCTCCTTATCACCCCTGTCAATACGTCAAGTACCATTCGTATCACAAGCATCAAATGTAAGAAATATTGCCATGCAGCTTTCAATACAAACTGTATCATTTGTTTCATAATACACCGATCACCTGCCACTCCATTGAGTTATACTGGGATTGCATTAGTTGCCATTGTTCCAAGCCTCATCCTCTCAAAGAAAACAGTAGTTGTTCTTCTGAAATTTGAAACGCACCTGAAGAATCCAGAAGCTGCTTTTCTTTGTTATCACACCTCGGCACAAAATGTATTAACAAAGTTGTGAAATTGGACTACCACACCCATCACATTAATCAGGACATTAAAGTGTGGATGCATTGTGTGACATACCCGAAATCGTATGTTTTAACCCTTTAATCCACAAAAACTATTTGAATTGAAATTGGGATGCCTGGGAAAGGAGTTGTTTGCAAAATATTCTGATATTTACCCGTACAGTGAGGTTTAGTTAGTATGTAAAACTGACAGCTTGACTTGTGTGGTACAGCACAGTCTCTTATGGGTTTGCTGTCTTTGCCTCAGAACGTTTCTATGAATGATAAGAACATTGCCTCAGAACGTTTCTATGAATGATAAGAACATTGCCTCAGAACGTTTCTATGAATGATAAGAACATTGCCTCAGAACGTTTCTATGAATGATAAGAACATTGCCTCAGAATGTTTCTATGAATGATAAGAACATTGCCTCAGAACGTTTGATTGAAGAACTATCCTTTGATAATATTCTTTTTTTACACTCTTGGAGACTGACGTGTACAAATTGAGCCATTTCAACAAATAAGTTTGAGAAGGTTCTTTATTTTAAACATATATAACCCTAACTAACAAGTTTTACTCCCTCGGATAGATGGTGAACCTATTTAGGCCACTTATTAAAGTATCTATAGTTAATGCTGGTCTGTTTTACATTCCATGTATAATATCAGATAGTATGGAAGTGTTAGAGTCTTTCAATGAGACCTCCAATTTGCTTCAAGAATATTCACTGTTTCCAGGGTGCCACAGGCCATTGCCTTCTTTGCGATCATTAGTGGTTGATCACAATAAATTTGTAGACCTACCTAAACTTGGTTTAATGACATCCCATATGAAACAGTTGATGCACTTGTCTGCTGATTACAACAGTATGGTCATCCAATCCAGTAAAGCATGCCTTTGGACAGAAAGCCTCAGAAGTTTGAACTTGAAAGTTAATTTCCTCCTGAGCAATGTCTTTGACTGCCTCCCTGACTCTTTGGAGGTTCTGGATTTGAGCCTCAACAGCATCACTGTGGTTTCTAATATTGAAAAGATGAGAAACCTAAAAGAGATGTACCTCTCTGGATACAGTATATTCACCCTAACAGAACTGTCCCCTTTGCCCGCTTTGAGAATCTTGCATGCCGATGGGAACAAAATAACTAAAGTCAACATAGGTATGCTGACAGCTTATAACCTTAGTGAACTGAAACTTAGCAATAATCCTTTTGAGTGTTACTGTGATATACAAGATGACTCAAATATTTTGAAAACACAATGACCATAATTGTAGGTTGGCCTGAAAAGTACCAGTTTCAGGTCCCATTGAGTCTTAAAGGAACATCATTTGGTTCTGTATCTCTGTCTCTGGCACAGTGTAATCCAGGCATTATTGATGGCATAACTGTTGCCTGTATTGCCATAATTGTGGCCTTATGCATTTTGCTTTTTATAAAATATAGCGTACCCTGGTACTTACGAACTGTATGGCTTTGGGTTAGAGCCAAAAAAAGTCCAGAGATTGACCTTGTGGAAAAGAACTTGGAATAGTTTTTTTTTTGTTTGTTTTTTTTGTTCACACACCACCAGGTCTTTGACGAGAAGAAGGACTCGCTCATTCTGCTGCTGCTGGAGCCCATTCCCACCAACTCCATTCAAGACCGCTTTTGTAAACTGAGAAAACTGATGAACAAGAACACCTTCCTGGAGTGGCCACACGATGAGGCCTGACAATCCATGTTTTGGAAGAAACCGAATGCAGTGCTGAACCAGGAAGTCAAAGCACCAAGCCAATAGGGTCCCACTGGAAAGTGACTTCCTGATTAGGAGTGACTGCTGGACAGTCTAATAAATTAAGACCAAACCATTGACTTTTTGGCTTCCAGTCAAGCAGATCCGTGTTTATAAAGCCTTGCACCTGACATACAGTTCAAGGTTTTGATATGAATATTTGCTAAATATGATCCCAAAAAATCAATACCATGGCTCTGTGTTGTCGTTCCAATCTCCAGTTCTGCTTTGGGATTCTGGTTGGTAGAGCATTTATTAAGTATGCACCCAGCTTAAGGAGGCTTGAGGAACATGTCTATCAGTTTTACTAACTCAGGCTCTTCAGAACTGAAATCTTGTTTGTAACCACTGAATTGTTCAACACTGTGAGTTAATTTCATTATAATATTTTACTGTGTTCATCATAACTGCCAGTCTCTTGTATGTACTGTCTCTTGAATTTCTGTAATCATACAGTAACAAGACCCTTCTTCCAAAGGGCATTTCAGTTTGTGTTCTTAAATTCTTTTTTGAGTTACTTACATTCCACAAATGACAGCAACATTCATCACCTGAAATCCTAGTCTACAATTTATTTATCTGAGTGACTTCATTTTTATTTTATTTTTAAGATATATTACGTAATTGCTGTTACCTTGTACTGTCGATTTGTAAAACAAATGTTGTATTTATTTTTGAATAATATTCTAGCTATGGGTTTTCTGCCATCAGATGTGTTTGTAGAGCTGTCACTTATTTTACTTTTATTATTATTATTATTATTATTATTATTATTATTATTATTATTATTATTATTAAGCATACACTTTTATCCAAAGCGACTTACAGGAATTAAACAAAATATAAATGTATATAACTTACAGGCAATAAAACGTAAGTAGACAGTGTATACAAAATAAATATAAATAAAGGAAAATACAAAAAATATATATAAATTGGAATTTACAAATAAAGGTTGAATAAGTGGGTTTTGAGAAGACAGCGGAAAGCAGTAAACGACTGAGCAGTCCTGAGGATAACCGGCAGCTGGTTCCACCACAGGGGGACAAGGCTGGAGGAAGAAGAGTGAAGAGAAGGCATAACAAGTCGGCCTGTAGAGGATGAGCGGAGAGGGCGAGAGGGAATATAAGGAGACACAAGGGATTGGAGAGAGGAAGGGGCAGTATGGTGAATAGAGTGATAGGCAAGAGCAAGGGTCTTAAATTGGAAAATGTTGAAAATAACAAGACTTGCATATTATCCTCACTGATGGGAACGAATGGACACAATAATTTCGTGAAAAACATGCTATTGGGATTTATTCTGTACACGGAAAAACATGCTAGATCACCAGTTTTAAAAACAAGAATATCCACTAGGTGTCACTAAAACCTAGTTGTAACTATTTCCAGCTATGCAACTATCTTGCTTATAGTGTTGATGGTGAACATGACACAAATCATTTTACAGTTTATGCAACACCAACATTTTTTGGTTCAGTTATTCTAGAATTCAAGTTACACACACACACACACACACACACACACACACACACACACACACACACACACACACGTGCACATCCCTTAAGCCTGATTACTTAACCTGGCTATGTAATTTCAGTTCACTATTGTTTTTATTTTTGTCAAACAACAAAATCCGGTATATTTTTTTCAAATTATTTTTGGTTTTCAAAGATTTTTAAATACAGCAATATTCTGACTTCAGAATGAAAATTGCTGACGTGAGGGAAACAAAGTTGGATGTCAAGACGTTAAAACGGGTTATCCTCCTGACAGTTAGCGGGTTCAGCTTGCGGCTGCTGCTGATGTAACGTACTGAACAGAATCACCAAAGTGATCCTCGAGTAACAATTACACAGCTGTGTGACTGGACTTTTACGCTGATGGTAAACACAATGTCAAAATGATTGCATATTTATGTTAGTTTATTAAACAGCATGTTATGCAGCCTGTACAAAACACAGCTTTGTGCATGAAGGGCAGAGTTGGTGCCTGTCACTATGACAACAAAAGCTCGGCCAGTTAGATACAATTGCCTAGCAGTCTCTGTTACAAAACACTTGGATGGAAGTTTTTTTTAACGCCAAGGCTTTGCCCCACCCTGTTAGATGAGACGTAATTGTAAGTGACTCTGCAGCTGATGCATAGTTCACACACCCTAGTGTCTGTAAGTCGCCTTGGATAAAGACGTCTGCTAAATAAACAAATAATAATACGGTAAACATTGTTAGCGGCACCTGCTGTACGTGTATTGTACATGTTCTTGTGCAAAACCCTTGAAAGCATTCTCTCACTAAGATTTTCTTCAGTTAATATTCATTTATTTCTTTTTTGACTCCGTAGTCAGCTATGAGTAAATCAGTTAAAGAAGTGTTCTTGTCAAGGGGACTGGATTTTCCCAAATTCGACACTGTTGATTCAGAGGTAAGCAATCGAATTAACACATGGATTACTTTATTTTCAGGAACTATAAAGAAATGAAGCAATAATGAGTGGATTTATATAATGTAACCCATCCCTGGGAAACTTGACCAAGTGTTATACTCAGTTGTAATGCATTATAATAATAATAATAATAATAATAATAATAATAATAATAATAATAATAATAATAATAATAATAATAATAATAATAATAATAGTATTACTGTACATCATCTTGTTTAAATCAGATATTGTTATTTGAATCAGCGTTACATCTTAACAGAACCTGATCATTTAATAATCACATTCTGGCTGAAATATTTTGGTAGTTCAATAAAGATATCTTAAACGTATTCATGTATTTGACGTTTGCCTTGCTTTCTCCTCAGAGCAGATGTCCCTTGATAATTTACTCCCTTTTTTTTTTTGCTGCAGTCTGCTGACTATGAAGAGCGCCACTATGAGGCAGCAAAGTGGGTGAGCACTGTTGTCACAGCAAATGAAGAGAATGAAGCAGCCAAGAAAGGCTTCTGGAAACTATTTAACTATATACAAGGGAAGAATGAAAAAGGTAACTCACATCTCATCACTCTGTCACTCATAGAGGTGTCACATCTCTCCATTTCATTCTTATACTGTATACACTACCCTCCAACAAGTATTTTAACACACCCAATATGGTCATGTGGAAGTGTATGTCATTGTACCAAATAATAAGCATCACCAGTAAATTAGATGTGACCTACTGCTGATTAACTGATGGCTTGAGAGATAAGAAGTCAAGTAAGTGGCTGATGTTTTCTGCAGTACTGGTACTTAAACAGGATCAGTTTGGGGCCTTGAAAGATAAATGCTGCCTCATAACACCATGCCCTGGTGTGCTTGAACTCTAACCTCTGCAGGAGGTGCAGCTTTGTGATGTCACAGGGAGGTGCTGCAGTGTCAGACAGCATTCTGGGAATTCTTTTGTTCTTCTTTTGTTTTCTGGTAAATTCCCTTCACTTCTAAATGCAGCTATCTGACCTGACCTGACCTGACCTGACCATTTGTATTGTTGTACTGACTTTTTGGACTGTTTGCGTTTCTAGGGACTAAAATCGAGATGACCATTCCTGTTCTAAAACTGGTAACACATGGAAGCACCAGCTACACGGTTTCTTTTTTTGTCCCATTTCTGCACCAGAGCAGCCCCCTCGCCCCCTCTGAAGAGGAAGTCATCATTGAGGAGAAGGGGGAGATGACGGTGTTTGTCAGGTAACTACTAGATTTGTTTGTATAATGCTTGAAATCCTTGATGGATCCAAGTGATGAATTCCAATTTTTAATCTACATTTGTTTACAGATTGTGCTAAATATTCCTCCAGATGTTTATTTTCTGCTAAAATGTTAACTGAATTCTAGACATATATAAAAAAAGCTACCATTCATGACCTTGGAGTCTAAGCCATAGACTTGTTTTTGGCATTAATTCCAGGTGTCTCAATTGCAGGTGTTTTGGGGGCTTTGTCAGAGGGGATAAGAACTCAGGGGAGGCCAGACTACTGGCAGAGAGCCTGAAACGAGACGGGAAGTCATTCCAAGAAGACTTCTATTACACCGCTGGTTACGACAGCCCCTTCAAACTGCTCAACAGGCACAATGAAGTGTGGTACCTGAAGAAAAACTGAGGGGTTATCTGATGCACCAGTCCTCCCACCTACCTCGAGAGGATGCCAAATCCCAGCATCGTTCTACATCGTTCTGAAACAGGACCCTGTTCATAAATCTTTTAAAAAGTCCTTAAAGTTTTGTGAGCATTTTGCCTGCACAGAGAGCTTATGTTCTTGGAAGTTGAAGGGTGATGGGGAGGACTGAAGTTGCCTGTTCCTCTCCCAAACTCCCAACTCTGCACTGTGAGGGCAATTATAAAAGCTTTTTTTTTTTACTGAAATGCTATTTGTTATATGATTGTAAAGTAAAATGCTTTCCCCTAGGCCTTTTAAAGGTTCTAAAACATAGTGTCATTTAGAATGATGACAATTATGCACTGTGTCCATTGGTTTCACATGCTCTACATGGTGAAAATAATACCTGTCTTGAATAATTACATTAATATAGCAGCCTAGCCTCAAATTGTCAGATTGCCTTTAGATTAATAAAGTATGTTTGTGCAATTGTATACTTTTAAGAAGGATGTCACAAAAGCTGACCAGCAGCCAATATCTGGCAATGCCTAAAATACTTTAACACACTACAACAATACAACAAGTAAACATTTGTGTTGCTTTTTTTAGAAATTACACATAAAAACGAGTTACTAACTGAATGTACTAATAGTTTACTTATGTGTTTAAAAAATGAGTTGTGATATGTATTGTTGCATTAATATCTATAATTAATTCAGTTGAGCCGATTTTTTAAAGGCAGTTTTCTTTTGAACACTGATATTAGCTATTCCATTGGGATTCATGAGTTTGTGGTCATGACTGAGCTTTGCCTAAGCACTGCCAAAAGGCACGTTTTACAAACTAACCACATTTAGGAAAAACCATTGTTTCAGCTTTGTAAAGTGAATGTTTCTTTTGTTCTTTTTTTTATTTGCCCTGCTTCTTTTTCACAACATAACTAAAGCTCTTTTTTTCATTTTGTTATTAAATAAACAAATTATGTTTAAAATATATGGTGCTGTGTAACAAACTAACGGTTACAGTACTTGTGCTGTGTTTTTATGCCTTGGCAAAATGTACATTTTTGTCCTTTTTGTGTACCCCCCCAAAATAGCTTTTGTACTCTGAATTGATTGGAATTAAAGGTTTGGTAATAAACAACCTTGAGACAACTTAGAACAAACCTATTAATTATTTGTTTTTGAATGCTTACGTTGATGGAAAAAGAATGAATAAAAGTGTCCCGATTCTAATTAATCTATATATGGTCATTCCCTAGCACGTATTCTTGTATTAGATAAGCTCTTGCCTATACGTTTAGGACCCTAATTGAAAGAATTTTGTTTTATTATACAATGCCTGGTGATGGGATAACTGGATACTACTACAAAATAACATTCCAGCCCAAGTTCTAGACACGTCCTTTTTCACTACCCAGTACAGCTGCTTAATGGAATTCTCCTCACAGCGATGTCCGAGTAAGAAAGAAAACTGTTAATGTAAGAGGTTAATGTAATAATAATAATAATAATAATAATAATAATAATAATAATAATAATAATAATAACTGAGTTTAACAGTTGGTGAAAACTTGACCAACAATAACATCTTGAGATAAATCCACTCATTATTGTATAATTTCTTACATAAAATATACATATTATATAATAAAATCAACTGGGTAAGTAAAGGGTTGAGTAGCCAACAATATTGAAAAGCAGTCCAGAAGTTTGTTGTATGGTGGATTTTCTATCTTGATTAAAAGTAAATGATGTTTATATAACATATATAAAATGATTAATACAATAACAACACTACCGTTACTTTAACACCACTTCTATATTTAACAGTACGTACGTGTTATTTTTAAAACGGGTAGAAAGCAATGACTGCTCGTATTTCGATCACGCGCTGCATCGAGCGCACGGCACAGCAACTGTTTTATAACGTCTAGAATAGTAGTTGTAATGCTAAGCAGGCTTATTCGAAAGCTTTTTAATCGTCTAAGTGAAAGAGAAAAACAAACGAATGCTTCATTAAAACTGAGCTCGAGCTGTTTTTTGTTTTATTTTATTTTTTAACTTTTTGTTTTGTTTTGGTTTTTTTTACTCTCGTTTGGTTAAAGTGTTTGGAGTGTGCCTTTGGGTTTGCCATAGCAGCTGATCCGTGTTGTTGTCAAACAGGAATGTGGGCGTGTTAGCTGAGTATCGTCAAATGAAGCAATAAACTAACATACATATAGTCAGGTAAGATATATTTTTCCAGCATCACAAAATGTTATGTATTATCATTAATTTTAAACATACATACGCAGGGTCTGTATTACTTGAGGAGATACCATTCTGCGAATGTCAAACTAGTACTATGTTTGAAGAGGTAAATAAAAATGTCGGTCTTTATTTATCACAGTATATGTTAAAAAATAAATTAAAAAAATGAATGGTTGGAAACGATAAGTTTTTGATTGAAAATATAGTAGGTTAGGGTATCTAGTAATTATTTATTAATTTGTTATTTCAGACATCATTCAAACTGCAATTTACATAATTAGCTACCCACGGAACGCAGAAAAGGAATTAGGTGTGCTTTTGACGTTTCTGTTTTTTAAAAATAGCTGTGCGGATGGGCAGAAGATACGATGCACTAATCTAATATTGGAAAGGCCTGTAATGTTAGTAGATTTACACTTATGTTATATCCATTTCTTTATCAATCCAGCACTTGTGTGCGGTAAAGGGAAATGGGGAATACATCCAGTGACAGGGTCTCGGGTGATCGTCATGCGGCGAAATCCCACCGCAGTGATGGGGTCTCAAGCAGCCAGGCAGTTAAAGAACAAGAAACGAGCAAAATCATGGTGGACAGCGCTGACGATCCCAACATCTTCAACACACACATCCTGGAGTCAAAGGTATTTAACACAAGCATGAGCTGTTATTGGTGGTAAGTATGTATCCTGCTATAAAACTGCGCTTGAATCTCCTGAATAGTGGACTCAAAAATAGAAATGTGCTTTTTATGTGTAATATGTAGAACTGTGTTTTTTATTTTTATTTTTTTTTTGCTTACAGAAGATTGCAGTTGCATTTCAGTTGATGGTTCGTTTCAACTTAAATTCATGATGGATTGCAAAAGTGCACAATAATTATAATATGTAGACTGTTATATTGCCTGTTAAAGTAACCAGTGTTGCCATACAAATGGACTAGAAATAACATTATTAAGTTGGTGTTTTCTTAAAGTAAAGTATTCTAAAACATGTTTGCCCTCAATCGTGGATTATTCAGTAAATCTGTGTTTAATATTTCAGCCTTCAGCGGAGAAGGAGTTTTTGCATTTCATACCTGATTCTGATGAAGTAGTAAAGCCACCACAGCAGGGAAGACCCACTGTGATTCGCTGGGCAGGAGGTGGGAAGGAGGTGTATATTGCAGGGTCATTCAACAGTTGGGCCACTAAGATCCCACTCAACAAAAGGTATGTCCATATGTTACTTTTTTTTTCTATAGCTTTTAAAATCAGATTTCTTGCAATTTCATGTTATTCACATTTCCTCAGATCTTTATTTGAAAAACATTGTTGTAAGTGCAACTTCATTTCACGTAACTTGACAAGTAGCACCATTATCTCACCTACCCTCAAGAACCATCTTTGTACTGCAATTAATGGCTTGCTTACACTAAAGCCTGGAAGATACACTGAAGCCTGACATATCTTTGTATTCAGCCGTTCAACTTATTGTGGCAAGAACAAACCGGCTGAGACCATGTTGTGTTTAACGGCAGAGATAGCCCAAATAAAAATAAATATTTCTAATATAAATTGGACTGTGATTACTTCCCCAATGATCTAGCTACTTAGATGCCTTTATGTAAGTGGATATCTTATTAAACGTGTCATAGAGTTGGCTGGTTTAGTATTTCATTTTTTAACTAGATGGTAAGCATTGATTAAATGCGTTACTTGTATTTATCCACAAAGCTGTCTTTCTCTCTTTTTAAAATTTTCTTATGGTTAGTATAATAGGTGTTATTATTTTCACATTTTTTCAGCCATGATTTTGTTAAACAGACATCAAGAATAGTAGTTCAAGTACTTGTGAAGCTGGATAGGCTATGGACTAGTAGAACATTGCTTTGAAACCTTTGTTTATAAGACTAAATCTCAAGTGAGTCAAAATGCCTTGGACTATAGACAGCTTATTAACTTTGAAACCAGAGGGCAAGAAATAAGAAATAAAAACTTGAAAATGCTTCGGTCGCTCTGCAACAGCAACAATATTTAAGGTGTTTTAGCCAAGGCTTTCAAGTCTGATTTCCTCCCTTATTAGAACTAGCAACATCATCACTGGTCCACTTATCTTTGTCCTGAAGGTCTTTTTGTTCTTTGCTTGATGTGTCAGACTGTGTTACATTGTCTGCCAGAACAATGTAAAGAATTGCTCAAGCCAAAAAAATGAAGCAACATCCTTTAAATTGTGCTCATAGACTTTGAGTTTTTCTGTGTTTAGCCTAATTAGTACAGTGTTCTTATTTGTGTTCTGTCTGCAGCCACAATGACTTTGTTGCAATCCTTGACCTGCCAGAGGGCGAGCACCAGTACAAGTTCTTTGTGGATGGGCAGTGGGTGCACGACACCTCAGAGGTAATGCACAGGGGCTCGGTCTCACAAGAGCCAAACACAGTGAACCCTTTGATTCTGAACCACTGTTGTGTTCCACTACAATCCAGTCGTGTGTTATTTCTAACTCTTGTTTAATTTTAGCCGGTGGTTACCAGCCAGATGGGAACTATTAACAACCTGATCCAGGTGAAGAAGTCTGATTTTGAAGTGTTTGACGCCCTGAATGTAGATTCCCTTGAGTGCTCCGATTCGTCAGGTAAATACAGGACCGATTATACAAAAATTGAAGTATTCGTGGTGAGGGGCAGTACAGTTGGCATTGTTAACTGTTGTCTGTTTATGTCCAGACCTGTCCAGCTCTCCCCCAGGCCCCTATGGCCAGGAGGTCTACACATTTCAGCCTGAAGAGCGCTTTAAGTCTCCACCCATTTTACCTCCTCACCTGCTGCAGGTTATCCTGAATAAGGACACCAATATTTCAGTGAGTAACCTTTTATGTAAAGTTTATTCTACCTCAAATTAATTTAAAAAGAAAAGAAAAAGAAATTCTATTATGAAAATATCTTGAATGTGAGAATTAAAAATGTGATCCAAAATGCCTATTAAACAACTGACTGTTGTAGACATACAGTATATTTACATGGTATTTTAGTGGGGGTGAATAGGCAAAGAAATCCTTAAATTGCATTGCTATGACTTTTGAAAATTGAATGGGGTTTAAGTAGTTTTAATGATCTCCTACCTATGGGCGATTTTAATTATCAAAACCATAGCAGATTTTAAAATGGACCCCTATGTGTAATTATAAATTGGGGTTTGATTATTTTTCAGTGTGACCCTGCCTTGTTGCCTGAGCCAAACCACGTGATGCTAAATCATCTCTATGCACTGTCTATTAAAGTAAGTTGTACCTCTAAAAGAAAAAAAGTAAATCATTTGAGTAAGCCTTGTAGTCCATGCAGTGCATGACTACCCAACAGTAGTTAAAGCATAGTATTCACAATACCATAGCCTAGTAAGCTCATACAGTTCATACTGTAAATGTTGTTTTGTATTCTTTCAGGACGGGGTTATGGTGCTGAGTGCGACCCACCGGTACAAAAAGAAATACGTCACTTCTTTGCTCTACAAGCCTATCTGATCTCAACTCCAGTAGTTTATTTTCTCAGCATGTTCATACTCTGTTCAGTATCACCGCTGTTTGCTGAGATTGCACTGAAACTGGTTTACAATAGGGATATGAGGCCTGCATCAGCTGATAGGTGGTCATGTTTTAGAAGATTGACAGCACAGTAAAACCTTAAATCTACAAAACCCTATTAAATTGTTTTGTTAAAATTGGATACTTGCATCATCTAAACCAGGGGTCTCCAACCCTGGTCCTGCAGAGCCCCTATCCAGCAGGTTTTATAGGTGTCTTTACATCAGTGGCTAAAGATCTGGAACACCTGTTAATCTTGACTAATTAAGCCAATAATTGGTTCAATTAAGTAACTGAGAGATTGGTTGACGTGAAAACCAGCAGCCACAGTAGCTCTACAGGACCAGGGTTGGAGACCCCTGATCTAAACTTTCAATACATGTGCACTGGACCATACACTAGTGTGTAAATTTATTATAACATCTCAAGATTTGCCATTTTATATCCTTTATATACACCTACCTGCATGAAAACCTCTTGAATGTGAGAATTCAAAATGTCGGTCAGTAATCGGCAATAGAGAAACAAAATCGTGTGAAAATGTTAGCTCACTTTGAGCTTTAATTAGGCATCTTAAATGGCTTCTATAAAGTCTCATGCTATGTACTCATTTTATCTTATTATTTTAAATTAATTGCATGTGTGGCCTATTAAAGTCATCAATTAAATTAGACACTAATTTGCCTATTTTTACAACGTATCAAGATTTTCAGTTAGTTGTTTGATTTCATATGCACACAAATAAATGGGGTGTTGTAATACATTTGCACACTACTATATATATATACAAACAAGTTATTTTCATTTACTTTGCAGTTATTTAGTGGATTAACATACTGAATTAATTTAAAATGTATTTATAACAAGGGAAGATACGTATCTGTTTTGCACTACATTGTAGCCAAAAGTCATTACAGACAGATGTTACCATGGCAAGCTGAGAACATATGACAATTACTGGTGATCAATGCCAATTAGCAGTGGATGTGTATCTCCTTAATGTTCATTTGGGAGGCTTGAAAGTTCAAATCAACTGAAAAATATATACAAGCAACACACCATTTTACAAACTTAAATGGAAACTAAGATTTAAAGACAATAATGTTTGCTCAACCAAACATATATATATATATATATATATATATATATATATATATATATATAGTTACAATATGGCAATTGCAATATACTTATTTGGCATGAATCATGTGTAAGGAAAAGTCTTTTCTATAGAAATGACATTCTTATGAGTTTTGTGAAGGGTGCGTGCAGGCCTCACGTTGCCTTCTTTCACAGAATGCTGCAAGCACATTACCTGTGCATTTGTCAATGCTGTGAATATGAATGTTAAGATATAAGCTTTAAACTATGCAGATGAAAAATCCTGTACTCTTATTATTTTAAAGAGTACTGGGTCCTCATTAACTTTAATTGCAGTGGTGGCTATGATATATTTGCGTGTTTACTTATTAGGAACATACTTATATTTATATAAAAGATGCTCTAGTGTTATGCTAGAAAGATAATTTTTATTGTATACAATCCCCCAAATTCTTCTTCTTTTTTTATTTACTGCAACAGGTTATGGAAATCTCTTTTAAAAGTATCAAGCTGTACAAAGTATGACTAAAGTGAAACCTAGAAAACTTGACTAGCATTAAAAAAAAAAACTTAAAAACTAAAATAATAAATCATTACAAAAATGCAATTTAAAGATTAGTAATATTTAAAGACACAATTTCTTATTGCCAGTAGTGTTTTACAGAGTTTAGAAGGGCTCATGATATAATTAGGAATTGAAAATTGTATTTTATACATGCTGTCCATATTGTGCCTTTCCAATGTGCTATGAATTATTATAATTTATTTTTCGAAATGATTGGCTCCAAAAAATAGCTTTGGAAAAGCTTCACTTTATCCATTGTGTGCTGGTTTGTTGGACAGCAGGCTTAACAGTTACAGCAATGTATCTTCTGACCTGATACTGGTGTAGCATGCTCAATTAAATTGGGGCATTGCTGGATCAAGATTCAGCAGTTCAAAAGATCAGTATTAATTTACTGAACATGTTCTCGTTTATTTTTATTTTAGCCTAAAGGTACAGAAATGTGTATTGTCACCAACGTCGTAACCAGAGCTGACATTCTACCGAGGTCAAACTTGGGTTTCAAGCTATAGCTGGCAGTATTTATATGACTGCTTGGTATTTACTATTCAACCTCCAAATCTATGATACATAGCAAACCATCAGAGAAAATTAAGGAGTCATTTGTATTTTAGAATTTTTACATGAGCATCAGCATTGATGATGCAAAAAAACAACCAAGGACATGACCTCGGGGTCCTCATAGCTAGTTAAGACCATGATTGTCACTGAAAGTTATGTTACTGAAAATAAGAAGAACTGAGCATTTAAGTGTTTAATGTACTAGTAACAGCACATTTAGACAGTTAAATGATCAAGTATCTGAAACCACAGGTGTGAAGTATAATGCACTGACATACACTGAACCTGTATTGAGTTCAAAAGATAATTACATTGTGACTTTTATTGTATACACCAAGGTGTCTGTGTGTTTGTTTAGAAGAAACCTGGACAGCAGAAACGTAACTTAAAATAAGTGACTGTGCTTTAACAAATTGGCTTGTACTGTATGCCTTACAGCATCCTTGTGTTTCTGAAGATGTAGAATGCTGATGTGTTTTGTAATTTATTGCACCTGTTTACAACTAATAAAAAAGGGAAGTATGCTCTGTGTCATTCCATCTGTCCAGATACATGAGAAAAGCCAATGCATTTTTCTTCCAAGTTGAATTTTCCACTGTTGGTTCTGAAAGAGGAAAAACATCTCTCTAAATAACAACAACTTAGCAACACTGAAAAATAGTTAAATTAAATTTCCAGTTTTGGAACTTTCTCCGAATTGCACTTTTAAAACCCATCTACTAGTAAGGAAACAATGAATAAGAGGAACATATAAGAGTTACTGATTTTATTTTTAAACTAAAGCTTCAAAAACATTTTCCAATCTTCTTAATTTACAGAACAAACACTTTTATATTTTTCAGAAACAGAGCCAACAAGGCCTGTGTCGGTACGCTTGTAAACAGTTTGTCTTTTTGCACACTCAACAGCACAAACAACTTCTGTATCTAACCACTCTCCAGTCAGTATATACATATCATACAGGGTTCAAACAGACAAGTGCAGAAACCCATAAAGATGACTTTATTCACATTGCTCCTGTACAACTGATGCAACAGTTCTAAACAGTTAATTTTTCTCCTTGGCACATTTCCAACTATAATCCTAATAATCTTTTGATGCTTCAGAAATGAGCATAAACAAAGCCTTCATGGTAGACAACAGAATATTTGACATAAAACGTTCCTGCTCACAATTAAACTACCTAACTTCTACCTTTTAACTGAATTCCATGTCAGAAGCTTTAAGATGAAACATTAAAGCAATACATAATTATAGATTTAAATAGACTGAATTTTGCCCAAAATTAACTAAGGGAAAGACAGTTTATATATTAATTTATATATACGTATCCATAAATATGTTTCTAGATGAAATCTGTATCAGCTTGACCAAATGTAGATTGAGAACGACATATGGCACTTTAAAAGCAAAATAGAAGACGTTACACATCAGGAAAAAAGCAAACGTATTGCAACGCTACCCTGGTAGTTCAGTTTTTATGTATATTAAATATACATTACAAATACAAAGCACAAAAAACAACACTTGTAACAACCTAATACAATTAACTATTAAAATACTGGAAGCATATTATGTACAGCAGCAACAATGCTTAATGTACAGCCAAAGCAACACACATGAATTGAAGAAACACCAATGCATGTACATTAGATGCAATGTGCATGTATTGGTGTCACTTTAGGCTTCAACCAGTTTTCTGCTTAAGTTTGTATGTGACTACAAATTTAGGGGCAATGTATGTGGCAATACTCAAAATACTGCATCCTTTTAAGTTTTTATATTATTATTATTTAAATGACCAAATATATATATTATTTACTTTAGATGAAATCAGTTTAAAAATAAATTAAAAAGTATTTATTTTGCAACCAGCAACGTACAGGTTAGTTATTTAAAAGTGCATTAAATACTGGATTAAAAACTCTTGTTTGGTCCACTAAATCCCAAAGTGCTAGATATTGTACATCTGATAAAATAGTAAATTGGACCAAACCTAAAATATAAATTTTTCCTCTTTTATAAGAGTTTTTTCCAATAGCTAAATTTAGAGCCCAACTGTCAATTGAGACAAATTTCATATAATTGATCAGACAGAACCATATATTACATAGTCCAAACTTTAGCAGTAATCTGGTGATCCTTAACCCAACACCCCACCATGCTACATTCTTTAAACTATACATTAGTTCAGTCAGTAGTGTTTATTAATATTGCACTGACGGTCTTATATTAATACTTTGTGTTCCAGTGTCTGGCAAAGCTGATGCTGCAACAGTCATTGAACAGCCCTATTGCACATGCTCATGTTTTAGAACTCAGTAATATACTACATTTTCAGTAATTCAAAATGTTTGTATATCTATGAATGTTGAGATGTTGGTGAAATTTTCCTGGTTCCTCACAAGCATTTACAGTCACAAATCATGAAGCTTGATTCTCTGCTCAGTCCATTCCATTCAATTTTAGTTTTTTGCCACATTTTTGTTACTGGTGTTTTCAAGTGAATGCTCTAGAGCAGGAGCTTATCTGAAAGATGATAGTCTTTAAGCCAAATCATAACTTGACATGCCATGTGAAAAGAGCCTTTACTTAGCAGCAAGTCTGGAGGATAAAAGAAGCTTACTGTACTGTTAGCACATACTTTATCTTATGCCTTTTTTTTTTCATCAGTTGACTACAACATGCATTGAAACTAACCGTCCACAGACTGTGAAAATGGAAGTCTACGCCAGTCAGGACGCACACATTCCCTTGAAAGAGATATAACTCAAGTCTTCTTGCGCTTCTGTTTTTCGTGCAAGGCATTTGAGAAAAAAAATAAGTCTAATGTTCTTTGTTCAAATCCTCATGAAAGAAATGAAATATGTAAGCAGTCTCTAGTTATCAAGAGGGCTGTCCCAAGCTTTCCAGCTCTCCCACGTTGAAAAGGAAATGAATACAGATTGAGAGAGCTGGATGATGGGAGACCTGATGTCTGGGAGGTGTTAATATGTTACTACTTTCAGCAAGCACTGCCCGCTCCTCTCCCGCTTTTTGGTGATCCTGTGGCTGGATTTCTTCCTTGGTGGCTCGTGGCAGCGAGGGCTCACACAATCCCACTCAGTGGGGCGCTCGGAGTGGCCTCTTGTGATTTCAACTAGAGACAAAACAGGGAGAACAAATTAATATCAGATTCAGATCAGAGGTCACTTAGCTAGTTTCAATTAGTGAATTCATGAATTATCATCGTAAGGACATAATCCTGTTCCTTTAATCTTTTTTTATACTGCGTCACCAAAATTGCCAATACCTGGTTGTACAGCAAATCTGAACAGCTGCCTATTATATTTTCCTCCATAATGTAATTTATAGTTACATAATACATTCTAAACAAATATTATCTGAAGTAGGGTTGGAACAATAATCGATTATCGTGATATTATCAATAATGTTTTTGCATCGATAATTGTATTGCGTTGAAAAATAATTATCGATAATCATTTTATCGTCCGTTACCCACTATGATATGCTTGTGTGTAACAGTAACTCTGCATTGAAGCATTAAGACAGGACTTAACTGTCTGCGTGAGACGCAACATGTGATCTGTGCACGCTGCGTAGTGGGAAGTTGTAACATGTGACGGAAGATTCACCAAGTAAAGGCAAACGTTTGAGCTAATGGCGATGGCAACTGCAGAAACTACCAAACCTTCCGAAAATATTTTAGAAAAAAGAATCAGCATCGGTCCTGTGTGGCAGTTTTTTGGAGTGACAGAAAGTGATCCGCAAGGTAATAAGCCCGTCTGTAGGCAGTGTGGAAAAGTTGATATTTTTAATCGCAATTTATAATTTGTTTGGTTTTTTTTAAACACTTTTTTTAATAAGTAGCCTATATTTCAAAAGTTGAAAAGCTACCAAACAAACATTTGGTTATATTATTTGTGCTTTTTTATAACCAGCCATTGTTTCATAACTTTTATTAAAGATGCTGGTCTTTTTGAAAATGGTCTCGTTTTATTTCTTCTAAACTCGTAGAGGCAGTTGTCATGTTGCTCAAGTATATATAGCTTTAAATTTGGTAAATTCCAAGACATTTTACATATGTTATTTTTTCAGCCGATAATCATGATTATCGTGATAATTTACAGCCGATAATTGATAACTGAAAATGTCATTATCGTCCAACCCTAATCTGAAGCAACATATGTGGTTTGTATAGGTCAGGCCCGCATTGTTATATAAATCATGTTCATGAACAACATCTGTTGGGACAAGGTTTTGACAACGACGCCACTGTTCATGCATTGAACACTTAGTTTTGAATGATGCAGCATTTGTTAGCAGAAAACACAAAATTTGTAGTAAACTACAGTTGTCTGGCTTGTGGACCAGTGTTGTCCTGTGAGATTATCTGTGAATTTCACTTGATTATCTCAGGCCTTACATGTATCGTGTTTAAGTAGTTTTACCTTTCTATTCTGAATGCACTGGATGGTGACACGAGTCTTAAAGAATTGTGCTACTGGATGCATCTTTATTATACCCAGCAGGAGCAACTGGATTGAACAGATGACTAGATATTCTATTCTAAACAAAGGACTTCCCTCACCTCGAGATCCAGTGCGACTTTACCTCACAATTCTAATCAATTAATACTAATAATTTAGGCTGTCACACTTGGGTCTCCCAAGCCAGATTCACATGATGCACAGCCAAAGCTATTAGTGTCTTTTTAATGTGTTAGTTAATAATGTGTTAGCTTGTGCCAGGCTAACTTTCTAGACTGCACTACTCTTTTGACCCAACAGGTGGTGCTATTTATGAATACCCATTCAGCTTCCCCAGTGATACACACAATGAACATAAAATCAACCAAACAGCACTACAATGAAAAGGGCTGACTTCCTTTTATGAGGGATGATTACGCACACACACACACACAGAGCCATTCACACAGCAGCAAGGCGATGGATGTGGAATAGCTAGTGTGGGCACAGGCTGAACCAAAGTGCTGTACCTTTACCAGGGCAGGGGGAGGAATTTAGAGAGGAAATCTTGTACTCATTCTTCTGGACATACTCAGGGGAAGACAAGGGCAGAGACACAAGAAGAGAGTCAAGAATACAGGAAAAAAAGCAAAAGAAACTAATGGATTGCATGCATGCAAAAGGGTTATCACCCATCAGGGCCTAGGCAGTAAATGAAGGAAAACAATCCATTAAGCAAAATACACTTTGGGTGCAGAATTTCTTTATTTGTTTAAAATACTTGTGCTCTAATGAATCGAATGTAAATTACCAAAAAATGTGTAGTCAACTTACTACATACATCAAAGCCGTAGTGCATACTTGCTTTTTACGAAAGAGAAACCAAATAAATATTAACTAAATTGGACCTTAAAAGCTGTGTCTACTCACCTCTAAATTGTTTTTTGCTTTCTTCAACACATCACGTGTTCTTGATACTGAAAATGCAAAGAAACAACAGTGTATCAGTTACGTAGTCTGAGCATGGAAATATCATTTTATTAAGACTTGACAAAAAAGTATAAAAGTGCAGGTACAGCACACAAAGTCCACTGGACTGAAACCCACCAAGAGTCTTTAGATCAGGGGTCTCCAACCCTGGTCCTGGAGAGCTACTGTAGCTGCTGGTTTTCGTTTCAACCAATCTCTCAGTTACTTAATTTAACCAATTATTGGCTTAAATAGTCAAGATTAACAGGTGTTCCAGATCTTTAGCCACTGATGATGTAAAGACACCTATAAAACCTGCTGGATAGGGGCTCTGCAGGACCAGGGTTGGAGACCTCTGCTTTAGATAATAATCACTATCGATAAGTAAAGGCTTCCCATTGTGCTACCCAACCCCTGAAGTGTTAACAGTACAACAGCATGTCGTGAGGAGATGTACTCCGGGATGTTGTGACTGGGGAGTATTCAGAGACATACACTGGCTGACTATGAAGTGCTCCATGCTCTCCTTGCTGCGGTTCGTGCTCCTCAGCCTCTCAATAGTGTTCTGTAGCAGATCCTCTTGCTCTGTGATTTTGTTCCTCAACATCTGGATCTCTTTTTTCATGGATTGTTCCTGACAAGACAAACATTATAAAATGAGCCCCTTTAGTTTCCATGCCAACATAACTCCACATGTATGCTGGGATGTGCCCCTACCTTTTTGACGTGCTGAACGCAGCTTTCAGCATTAGGCAGAGCCGCCTTCCAGAACATCTTGAGAAGAGAGGCGGCTTCCTCCAGGATCTGCCGCAGGGTCTTAGTGTTGGAGAGGACATTCTTCACAGAGCTGTAATCCAGAGCCTGCAAACACACACAAGCAAAGGGAAGGTAAAAGGTGGGCTTACTGTAGAAAGGGTCGAGTCAAGTTGTGACACGGCTGATGTGCGCTGCTTTGATGGTTACCTTGTTGGAACTGATCTCCAGGAAGGCAGCACTGAGAGACGGCTGCAGCACGGCCTCCATCCTCTGCACCAGCACCTTCCCCTCTAGGATCTGCTGCTGCAGGGCGCTGAAGTCATCCACATGCCCGATGACGTGCCGCCCGTTCTTACTGGCAAACGAGCCATCTGGAGCGTCCCCTTCTAACAAAGACCTTGGCTTCAAGATATCTGTAAACCAGAACAGTCTGCTTTAGACAGGCACAAATGGATTTGGATATAGAACTGTTCCAAAACGTAAGTATGACCTGCATCAGGGATTTCAAATAGTTAAAAAATGATCATTCCTTTTAACAATAATGCAATGTTTTTACTCACAACTGCTAAGTGAGGGCCTTTTCCTGAAATACTAAAAAAAATACAACTATAAATCATGCTAATGGTGAAATTCTGTTTTTAATAAACTGCCAAGCAAGCAGACTCCGCAAGACTAAAGCTTTACCCTGATTTGCTGCGATTTCAGGATCTTCCACACCAAGGTCAGTTGATTTTGAGAACATGGAGAATGGAGAAATTGAGTTAAACAAGTCTGTATCTCGGACTGGGGGAGATGGCACTGAATCTGGAACAAAAAAGACAATAATAAAAAAAATAGAAACTTAATCCAGTTAGAACCATTCTGATAAAAAAAAAATTATGAAAAATCTTTATTTATTTATTTTTTTTTCTAGTGAACCCTTCTCTCTCAATTACAAGATATTTCCAAACTTTTTGTAGGCTTTTATGTATTTATTTATTTATTTATAACCAGTGTTTCATTGGGATGCTTAGAGGCTTTCGTGGCATCAACACATTTCAGTCATGATAATACTTAAGAAAAAAATGCAATGTCTTTTTGGTTTTTAAGGACTGCAATCTCCATGTGACCTCCGTACCCTGGAAGAGCTGCCTCCTGCAGCCTGTCTCTCTGGGTGTGGAGATGTTGATGCTGGAGGGGCGGCTGTCAATCTTCACAGAGCTCCTGACTAGCTGCTGCTCCAGCTGTTGTCTGAGGGAGCTGTTCTCCTGGATGCTCTGCTCCAGCTGGACCCGCAGGCTCCGCACCTCCGACAGCAGCTCACTCAGGTCCAAGGAGGAGGGCACGCTGTGATACTTCCCATCCCTGCCATACCCTGAGGACACAGGCAGGTACACAGACAGTTAGTGCTGCAACTGATCAGAGTTGGTAACCAAGCAATTACCACATATTGTAAGGTTTGCTGTGAGCATTCTCCTGTGCTGCTGGCCATTATCTTCCTAACAAAACGGGACAAGTCTGGGAGCTTTCAGTTCTGCATCAGGGTTTAGATTTACCCGAGAGAGACGGGTTGGCACACCCATAGACTCTCTCGTACATCTGGAGTTCAGACTGGAGTGAGTGGAGCAGCTGTCGATTCTCAGTAAGTTGCTGCTGCAGAAGGTTCATCTCATGCTGCAGCCTGGAGGGCAGAGAGAAACCAGCATTATAACAGGACCACCAATAGCCAGCTACTTTAACACAACACACAGACTCTACAACTTGAATGAACAATGTTGAATAAACAACTAGTATGCAGTACAGCAGAATTTTACCTTTTTCTGTGAATAAACCTAAAATTCTCATTCCTTTTTTTGTGTCATGTGAAGTGGTGCTGCACTACTGAACTATATGTAAGTGTCATCTAGTCAACAAGTGTAATGTTGTAGTATTCTTCTTGCATTCCACTCTTAACCATTAGTGTGCTGTGTTTCGTGTGTCCCAAGTTACCTGTTGTTCCGGTCCTGACCAGCCTGTCTTTCTAGCCGGAGCTGATGGATCTCTTGCTGCTGTTCACAGCTCTGTGACTGCAGCCTTCTGCTCTCCTCTCTCCCCTGTTCTGCCTCCAGCTCCGCCTGCTTCACCCGCTCCCTGCCTGAAAGCACAGCATCCCGCAGCTGCTCCACCTCCACACAGTTCTCTGAGACCGAACAACAGAGGTGTAACAGGCAGCAAGTACCGGACCATGACAATCACAACGTTCCAGGTGTCAAGACAGCCATCAGCAATGGCAACATGTACATTGCTTTGTTTTTATCCTTTTAGCGTAACCCATTAAGTACCAAATTAAGTTTTCTTTGAATAAAATCACAAGCTGTAATTTGATACATTCTAAATCAATATTTCTTCACAGAAAAAAAAAATTAAATCGTTTTGGCTACAAACTGCTGTGTCCCATTTTGAGAACAGTCAAGTTACACGTGACCGTAATCAGTCCAGTGAAATTTTATGTTGGCTATGAAGCGCAACACAGAAAATTGAGCTTTATCATTACTGTGTGTAGGAAAACACTAAGAAATTCATAATTTTTAGGTTTCAGTTTCTTATTTTATATTGAGACATCATAAAAGCACACAATAAAACCCACCAGAAAGCAGAAAGAAAAACACATGGAACCAGTCAGGTCCTTACCTCTGCTGGCCTGGTTTAGCCGGGCCTGAAGACCCAGATTTTCCTCCCTCAAGACTCGGTTCTCATTAGACAGCTGGCTGACTGACTCAAGTCCCTGGATGTAGATGTTAGTAGGAGGCCCTGTGGGAAACAAAACACAGTGAAGATAGAAATACAGATGGGGAATAAAAACCAGGTTCTGAGATGTACTGTATCCCCTCCACCTTACCGCTGTCTCTCCCAGCCAGCGCTAGCCTCTCCTCCAGCTGCTGTCTCAGGCGTTCATTGGTGCGGATCGAGTCCTCCAAACGCTGGCGTAGACTGCGGATCTCACCCAGGTGCTCTTCAATCAGACGTGTGCCTGAAACACAGAGTCATTAGGAACTAGGTAGAAAACTTCAGAGGCTTTACTTCATATTGCTGCACATTGATACCTGCTGCATTGATATCTTTACCTGTGTGGCTGGTGCCGGACTGATACCCAGATGATCCTGATGACACGTCCCCATAAGTGTTGGTTCCTATGGGTCTGACAAGGTGGCTCATATCCCAGACTGCACTGCTGTCAAGCAAGCCAGCCTCGGCTGCCTTCAGAGTGCTGTTGCCAGGATAGGTCTGGTGAAATGGTTGATGGGACAGCGGGGCATAGCTGGAGGCTTGGGGTTGTGAGTGGCCAGTCAGGGAGAAGCTGGCAGTGTGGGACAGCGGTTTGACATGAGGAACAGCAAACCCTGTGGCTGGAGGCAGAGACAAAATATCAGGAGGTGGAACAGCCTGTTCTTTCCAGTTACAATACAGCATTATACAATAACAAACACTTAATAGCTGTGCATGCAAGGGAATGCCATGCATGAAAGAATTCATTGAAATGTAAGCCTGCAGCATTTAAAATCAGACCACAATTGAATGGAATTGAATGGGCTGGATATAGAATTCTCTGTCCCACTTGCATGTGGAATGGACACGGCCGATCCATATTGCACTTCTGTTTTTCTGTATGGTTTAAATGATATATTATCATTTGTTTTATACTCATGTTTAATAATTTTGGTTAGATATGGAGATATTTTGAAGAAAAAAAAAAGATTCTGCTCAAATGCAATAAGAAAAACATGGGATTAGTTCCTCTTACTCAAAGCCTTCCGGTCTTTCTCCCCGACCATTTGTGATGGGTGATCTATGAATTTATATACCACCATTTGCACTTATAATTACACACAGCAACCTTACTGCACCTTGAACTCAATAAAAAACAACTTCAGCAATACTGAGCAAACCCCCAGCTGATACATCTGTGTTAAATCTCTCAGGATACCTCAGTGTAGGCAAAAAGTCTAAAAACCATAAAACAAAAAGTATATCACCAGCCATAATCTGAAGCCTAAAAACCGCAGAACAAAAAGCTGAGTGAACAGTGAAAAATAGGGCCCATGCCTAGGCATTGCAGAAAAGAAGTCTAGCATTCAAGACTATGTTATGGCAGCTGCTAATGTCCTGCCATGCAAAGCTGCACATGCTGAGTGGATGAAAAGCTTGCCCACTCTGTGATCACACACACACACAGAAACGTGCAGATCAAAGGCTCTCACTTTCTCCCAGCTGCCTTTGCAGCATCTGAAGTTCCTGGTGCACTTCCGCTATGGAGAACGGTGATGCACCACTGAAACTGGGGTCAAGGAACGGAGGTCGGGTGTTAAAGGGCAGGGAACCAAACTGACTGGATGGGTCAGGGCAGTAGTGGGTCTGAGGGAAAGTGACAGCACTGGACAAGGGGCCAGAATAGAGGTCTAGGAACAAAGGAAATAAAGAAATGGAATACATTGGAAAAGAAATGGCCTTTCTCTTTGCACTAACCCGAACCAAATCAAACCTTCGAGATAACCCATTTACTGATGATTATTTCAAATACAACTAAAATGTAGCTTATAAATGTAAAAAAAAATAAATCACATTTTTCATTACCCCAAGTGCGTAGAATAATTAGCTTTTTCCCCTATCACATCTACAACCCATTGAAGTTTGAAGTTGGGAATGTCCAAAGCACATACAGTAATGTATGGTCCACTTTTGATGTTACATGGAAGATGTAATAATGAACAATTAGGTGTAATGCATAATGGTACTACATAGACCACCACAGTATGATAAGTACTATGGAGCAGAAGTGATGCACACCCACCCAGCCCTCTGTTGTTACCCTACCTTTCTGTGCCAGGCTGGACTCCATGGGATTATATTGTGAGCATGGAATTTTTGTATTTTTGTTGGACTGAGCCCCATGGGATGCAGTGGTGGGTGATGGGATTGATGGGTGTTGTGGCGAAGCACCACCATGACTGTGAGAATCTGAAAGAAAATGGTGCTCAATGTAGACTCACATTACACTGATATGACAGGCCCTTGCTTTGTCTGGCTAGTGTGTTAGCAATGTAGGCCAAAAACTTTGTGTTATTATTTTCCCGTGGAAAATTGAATATTATTTTAAAACCTTTATTTGTGTAGTGTTGTTTAGTTTTGTAGAAACTGAACTTGAAAAAATATGTAACACATAATCAAAAAATAGTTATTGCTACTGTGTTACTGGCAACCCTCTGTGTTTTGCTAGGTCGAGACAAATAAAAACTAAAGGAATACTGTAGAATTGTTGTGATTTGCCCTTACCTGTGCTGGCCTGTTCCGGGCTCATGGTGCCCCCACGCTCCTCCTGTGTGTACTCGCTGGCAGCGTCCATGTCAGAGCAGAGCTCCAGGTCATCATTGATGGAGGCATGATCATCTGACACGAAGGAGGTCCTGTCCGAGTCAGAAAGGGCACGGCTGCTTGAGGGCGTGTCTGGGCATTGCTGCAGCTTGGCACGGAGTGACTCGATGATCTTATCCTTCTGCTGGAGCTCCCTGCTTAGCCTGGAAAGACAAGAGAACACAAATCACAAACTCAGAGACACATGAGGAACGGCAAGCAGCCCTTTCTTAGCCATGTTCATTTAAGACCAAGTCTTCTAATGCTTTAGAAATCCCTTGTTAACCAACATTGACAAATGACTACTTTTGTTGTGACAGGACATATTTTTGCCATCACATAGCTTCCATCACAAAAAATATATATATATATATTTAAAAGAAAATATGAATCAGTGAAAATCTAAGCATTAAATCTTCAGTAATTCTAGAATCAAAAACACTTAACACTTAATTAACCCATTAACAATATAGTCCATACGGGAAGCAACTTCTCCCTGGTCTGGCCCTTGCATTGATGCCAGCGACCTTTTTAGCCCCTTAAATAAGAACCTTACAAACCTAAACTGATTATTAAGTAGCTCAAACTACCACTCTGTGGGTCATAATATGCATGTGAAATTCTGATTTCATTCATCATTTCAGTATAATTGGCCCCAAACTTTCTCGCAAAGGAAAAATGTCACGGTTGCACTCCTCATCTACATTAAGTCAATAAACTGTAGTAAAATGTTTCCTGTGGTTGACATGTAAACCTCTCTCCCATTCCCTGATTCTTACTTGTCAAGCTGCCTCTGCTTGGCCCTTCTCTCTTGGTCCAGCTGTTTCCGTAGAAACACCAGCTCCCGCTCCTGTACACGGGACTCCCACAATGTGAACGAGAAGAGGGACTTGCGGTACAGCGGGCTGCTCTTTGAGAGCATTGACTTCCACAGCGGGGCCATAGTGACGACGCAGTTACTGCTCCTACAGGAAACAACTTCCACCACTGCTGGCTGCTAGGTACCACCGACTGTATTACACAGAATTGTGTTGGATGTGCTCATCAACATCTTTGCTAAGCCAGGAGTCTAAGCATGCTAAACGGACGCACTGGAGAGTAGAATTTATCTAATCAATATCCACAGCAATCCTCTGCAACCTTCATTAGCTTCTATGCTGTTTAAAAATGCTGTTTTAAAATATGCCAAGCATAAAAAGATCAGGGAGAACACTTGAAATCCACAAGGACTTTGTATTTGTCTTCACTTCGCAAAAATCCTTTTCTGCAATGACTCTCAAAGACTCTTCTCTGTGTCTTCCCGCCTCTCAGGCTGTCACATCAGTACAGAAATCCAAACATAGCCCTGTAAAAGTATCTATTCGACTGTGCTAGAAACCCAGCTGATTAACGTGACTCACCTACGCAGATCTCTTATTGCCTTTAGAAACCCACAGCATTATACACACAGCATATGTCCTCTAAGGCAAACTCTTTATTCTGCCTGTTCAAAGTGCAGTTTGTATGTGAATTGTTCACAGGCCTTTTGGGAAAAAAGCCCTAATGTTACCAAGCCTTTGGGGCAATTCCATTCAATAAGCAATCAAAGAAAGCATCACAGCAATCAGTTTCCATTAATGTGAGCTAGCTGACAGTACCAGTGGCCTGACCTTCTGATTACTTCCACAGCTTATTACTTCCACTGAAAATACTAATTACTCATGTTCCTTAATGCTCTTGATATTCATAGATTTTTTATGTAGAAATGTTTTTATTTTGGCTAAGTCGGCTAATATTTCAAGTTAAAAGTTAAAGGCAAATATATTTCATAAATTTCCATCACTTGCTTAATACAAATCACTGTACACTCTTGTTTACAGGTTTCCATTCAACTCCAGATATGCGTTTCCTCTCAATTCATTGAAACAGGCTATTCTGACAGACATCTTCCTCCACCAGTGATAAATTTCACTCCCACATAGAGGGTCAATTGCTATGGTGTGTCTCTGTGTTACCTGCTTCTTAAGCTTAATCACAGAGACCACACTGAGATAAATCAGCTTGCTGTAAACCTACATCCATCTGCCTTTCTGTCACAGCCGTTGTTGTCACCACCATGTAGTCCCCTGAGAAACAGGATTTGCACAACAAAAGTGATGTGTTCAGTAAGACCTACAACACAGCATTTTAAATTTATAAAGTGAACAAGGCAATCTATTTAATCAGCCCGGTCACCCTTCTTTTACAGTCAGTATCCGAATGTGTTAGACTGTAATAGGAACTGGACTGCTCCTAGGCATGAGATAAACCTTAAAAACAAACGATCCTCAATCAATGCACTTCTGAAATGTCTCGGTGCTTCTGAAAGTCCAAGCAAGACTCACAAAAAGTGTGAACCTGATCCATACATGCAATCCTTCAAGCAGCAAGCATCATCCACAGATCTGCCCTGTAATATGGAGAAACACTGTGCTGCTTGTCATCTGTAGATTTTCACAACATTCAACAGAAGAATGAAGCTGAATGGGGTGCAAAGACAATCCCTTCCCTAGAAATAAGGAATCCTCTTCTTGATGGCATATTTCATTGAAAACGACTTGATTACCCTAGTCCCAAGACACCTCATAATGTAATCAGAATTACATAGAACACTTTTTAAGAAAACCAAACGGACTGCAGAAATATTCTCAGTGCACCACAGTGCTGCTTAAGCTCTGAGTGCAGCTTGGACAACTGGCTAATGCCCAGAACAGATGCACCATGGTGGAAAAAAGGTCTTATCAGCTACTAAATCCCTCTGGGAATCTGCTTTGGCCTATTAGTGAGGAAAATGATCCAATCAAAAAGCTGGTCGTTATCGTCTCCCCAAGGGAGCCCTGTGACCAGTAATGACATTAGTGATCAAAGCAGCCATGCTTTATATTAAAACGTCCTCAATGACCATATCATTCAGCAAGGGGGCTATGCTGTATGATAAAGAGGAGGAGGCACAAGCGATTGTGAAGAACTACAGTATATTCCTCCACTGCTTCACTGCAGTTGAACAGTAAAATAAGCTACGAGAAGCTTTGAGAATGTATTTTTGACTGGATAGTGTCTAACATTGAGGTAGGCTATGTCTCCTCATACCGACAGGAAGGAGTGAAGAATACAAACAACTAACAATTATGTAAACTAACAATTATGGCATTATAGGGAATGCTAAGGAAAGCTGCATCAGAGTACTGCTAAGAGAGGCTCAGCACTTCATTAAAAGAACAGGATAAACAACTCCTGTCTCCGTGGCGGATGCAATGCCAAATAAATGAAGACCTTGTACAGTACTACTTATTATTATAACAATATTGATAATGATAATGAAAATTATATAAAATACTATCTGACTCTTTATTGACATGTTGATAAAGTAGGCTATATAAATCAAGAAAGTTGCACGCTTTAAAAATCCCCATTTTATTTGTCAGTCATGGAATCTCAATCTACTGTATATGTGTCAGTTACAAATAAAATAGCATGAGCACTTGGAAACATGCCTTGTTTCACAATGGCTGAGAATTTCTCCCATGTAAAATTAAACTGCGCTTGGGAGAAAAGCAGCCTTTGTGAACGTATGCAGATTTCTGTACCCCAGTTTAACCCCCACCCTGCTGATAATCCCTTGCTTCAGCTCCAAGGTGGGCAAGGCAATCTGTATACCAGCCTGCTCTTTGTCACCTCCACTGTTTCAGATTTCGACTATAGAAACCAAACTGACTGATTAAGTCCAGGCAGTTCACAGCTGAGAAACAGGATGCCTAATTTACCTTAGACCACCGGTAAGGTTCCATTAAAATATAATTTAAACTCGGAAGGGAAGTCTGTACTGAGAGTTCTGTTACTCATCATCTCTCTGTGTCCCTCTGTGTTCTTACCAGCAACCAGCTAGGAGCAAATCAGGCGTATGACAGAAAGTAACTGATCTGTCTAGAAATCAATGACTCAAACGCCCTTCACCTCCCCCAGCAGGGTCATACAATCACACAAATTTAATCAGCAGGATGTTTAGGGTTTAGCTGATGAAGAATTGCCAGGAAAAGTACTGGCCTTGGTAATGAAAACACAAGGCTGATATAATATGCAAAAAGCTTACAGAATGATATTCTGGACAATCAGCTGTTACAACCTCCTTATGTTGGAAATTTCAACTGAAACACAATTGTGATAGTTTTATCCACATATCCTGTGTCATTAATCAAATGTTGCTGGTAATTTCACTGCCCAACTGCCTGAATGTCTTATTGCCATATGCTTCAGTGTATAGAGAGTCTTTGTCATCCACTGGCATTGCAAGTGAAACAGGGAACACAGTAATGTGGCAGAGAAGGGAATTCCTGTGTGGTGTTTAGCAATATGATGTTGCCAAAATGCAGAAGTAGTGAGAATGTTCTCATCGCCAAACTTTATTTCAACTTTTTAAAAAAATCTTCTCAGCCCACTGTTCCTACAGCCAGCCTGGGGATCAATGCCATGGTATACTGCCTCTAAGCCCCACATGGCTCATCAGCAGACCAGCCATTCCCAGTGTATTGCTTGTCAAACCCACACAACAGTCCATTAAAGTGGAAATATATCTGGTATGAAAAATCACATCTGTTAACAGAAAATCAAGTGTGTAAGACAATGTTTTTGTTTCTGATTTTTAACATAATGTAAGTATCACAAACACAAAACAGACTAGACAAGGAACAAATCACTATTCTGAACAGGATCCATGCAGTTCGAATGAGCAAGTCTATACTTACTTATGTTATCTGAATATAGTGTACTAATGGCTGATTTAAGCCCACTGCACTTTTATATCACATTTTTTATTTTTTTGTGAGAGATAGATATTTTCAGGTATTCACCATTTCATCTGTATCAACAGGGACAGCATCTCAGTGGTAAGGATTCCTGACACAAAGGTAGCTATGCAGAAACGAAGACAAACCTTCACTGAGGTTTGTATGTGGTGCTATAAGTAATAGACCACAGTAGCTTTTGATTCTAATACTATATCTAATTAGCGTGTGTGAAACTGAAATCGTCAGACTGCCTACCTCAGAGCCAGCAGCTCATGTCCTGTCTTGTCATCAACTTCTGATCGATCTCCTGCAAACAGAGAAACAGAAAAAGATTCAGACTTGTACAGAATACTCTTACAACAGAGTTCCGTCAAGGTTTAAATTGATTAAACTGTCATTTCACAAACAGTTTTATAAAATGGTATGTGTCTTCACAAAATAAAAGGCTTAAAGGTATCAGAAAATCTCCTTGTAATAACACATGTTTTTTTGTTTTTAATGTTGCGAGTACAGTGTCATCAATGTAGTGCTGAAAAAACTAAAGTGATGGGGATTCCCAAATCTAAGACACTAGGAGGGAAGACTCACGGCCGCTGAGTTTGCTGCTGATGCGCTCTGCCAGCGAGGTGTCCTGTGCCAGCTGCTCACGGAAGCTCTGGCCCATGTAGTAGTCGATGTCATTGGCGCGCAGCAGCTCCTCAAAGGACTTGGTGGTGTCGCCGAGGTGCTGGGACAGGATGTGGCAGACACCTTGGCCCTCCCGCATCTTCTGACGGAGGTGGGAGAGCTCCCGGGCCTGAGCCTGGATCAGAGAGTCGTATTTCCTGAAAGAGCAAAGTCACTGCCCTTAACTGTGGGGTTCAGCAATGACGCCTCATGTGAAAGGGGTGCAAAAACTGCTTCAGAACTGAGGACCTCATAGTAAACAAGTAAGCACTGAGGATGGTCTTGCATTGACTGACTCATTTGCACTTTTTCACTCCTGCACTGTTTGTCTAGCACTTTTGGCCTGTACTTCGATATATGAACTATTGGTGATCTGTGCTCCTGCACTAAACTACTTGTTGGATGCAGTAAATTGCTACTTGAGATTTTATGTAGCCACATAAAATAATGTCTAAATAAATCAACATTAAAATATACAGCAAATATAGTTAGCTATTGTTTCTATGCCAATGCTACATTTTTACTTCCATTGATGGCTTTTTTTTGTAATAGCGTTTAATATGAAAACAAAAAAACAAAAAAAAAGAGCAGATGTTCAAACCAGAACTGCCTCAAACTTGTTTTATATTAACATCTGTCACAATCAGGTTAATGGAAATAGGCATTTCTGTAGTGGAATTTTACACTGACCTTCATACGTGTCCTGAATACTACTTTTTATAATACCACTGTTTCTGTCTACATGCTTAAAAAGTACTGGCTGTTACAGAGTCTGAGAGAAACAGAACAGTTTATTTAAAAACTGCAGTATCAAACATATTGCAACTTGCCATATCAAACAGTAACAAGTCCTGTAAGTTAAACAGAGAACCCTATTGCTGTGCATGACACTGTTAGCACTATAATACCATACACTGCATTTCCACCTGTTGTAATATACCTACCCCGGCCAGGTGGCAGACTTGACATCGCCAGCCGCTGCCTTGCCCTCGAGCCTGGAGCTCTTGAGCCGAGTCTCCAGGGAGGCCACGCGAGACACTAGCTCCTGGAGCTCCTTGTTGGGCTGAGCAGCTGGGATGGCCACCTCGTCAGACTGCCAGCCCTCGTCGTCCTCCACACAGCTGTGAGCAGGCGAGGCCTCGAAGCTCCAGGCTACCTTGTGGGGTCGCTCCAGACTGGAGGCGTAGTCACTGGTGGTGGAGAGTGAGCAGACGCGGGTCTGGAGGTTGCGGATCACCTTCTCGGATCGGCGCAGCTGGGCTCGCAGGTCCTGAATGTGCTGCTGCAGAGCCGGCACATCCTCACACTTCACTGGCTCCTCCTCCGGCCACAGCCTCACCTTCAGACTGGACTTGAGAGGGAGTGGGGGGGCGCGGGCCTCTTCCATAAGGCTGGCATCACTGTACAGGTCTCCCTGCACATCCAGCTCGTCATATTCTGGAAACAAGTACCGTACAAAAATATACAGGTTATCAAAACTACTTTTACATTTCACCCAAACAAATATACAAACAAATTCAGCACCCATAAGTGCAAAATAAACTTTTCTTTATCTGTTAATTAACACAAAACAAAAAAAGGCATAAAGGTTATGTATTGTCTTCACGACAGGTCCACAAATGCAAGGCATGCATTTAAAACTGAAACAGATAAGTGTTTCAGGGCTCAAAATATACTAAAGAGTACATAATGTTTTCAAGAGGATCCTTGTACAAATGTTGGGTTTTTCCATTAGTGCTCAATTACCTTTTTAAAAATGAAATACAAGCTCTGCAATGGTCTCAGCAATTCTAGTTCGAGAAATACAGCAACAGTTCCCTCATGTGGTTATAAAGATGTAGTGCCTTATAAAGACTTTTTTGAATGGCTGCAGCCAAGCATTGCAGGTAAAACTTTTATTTCCAAATACACACCAATCTTTTAGAAAATGAAATTGTTTTTTTTTTTCTTTTTTTTTATAGTTGAGAACTTCTCAGTCACATTCCTCAAGCACATGTTCTATTGCATACCTGGAAAGCTTCACAATAAATAACCTAAAATGTTACTGTCCCTCCAGAATGATTTCATTGGAGAGCACTGCACTTGTCCTCACCTGGGCTGCTCGCCTCCTCTCTGTCAGCCTCGGTCTCACTCCTGCCACACGTCTCGTAGCCCAGGTCCTGCAGGTCCACCTGCACCTGCTTATTCTCCTGTTCCACCGACACCTCAGCTGTGGGGTTCAAACAAACCAAGACATGGAGCACAGCCACGTGGAAAACTACAACATGAGATCCAGGTTTTAAAACTGGCATTTGTTTGAAGTAATCCAATTAACCCTTTCATGCAGGAAATATTGAAAATAACTGATAAGGGCTCCCGAGTGGCGCATCCAGTAAAGGCGCTCCTCGCAGGATGTGCCCTATAGCCTGGAGATCGCAGGTTCGAATCCAGGCTATGTCACAGCTGACCGTGACCGAGAGTTCCTAGGGGGCGGCGCACAATTGGATGAGCGCTGCCCGGGTAGGGAGGGCTTAGGTCGGCAGGGGAATCCACGGCTCACCGCGCATCAGCGACCCCTGTGGCCGATAGGGCGCCTGTGGCTGTGCAGCGGAGCCACCAGATCTGTGTTGTCCTCCGGCACTATAGGTCTGGTGGCATTGCTGTGCATCTGCAGTGCGAAAAATGACGGCTTGGAAGGAGCACGTTTCGGAGGACGCGTGTTCCAGCCTCCGTTTCCCGAGTCGGCGGGGGGGTTGCGAGCGGTGAGCCGGGGATACAGATAATAATTGGGCATGCTAAATTGGGGTGAAAACCGGGGTAAAAATAATTGGCGACGACTAAATTTATAAAAAAAAAAAAAAAAAAAAAAAAAGAAAAGAACTGATAAAAAAAGTAGTTTTGGACACAAGCATATTTTTCACTGACATTTTTTTCATTGCTTTATATGGGGAAAAAATGGCATCCTCATATGTGGTTATCATGCATTTGTGTATTACATATATTCCCATATAAAGACTAGAAGAGGGTTTTGTTTTTATCCTTCGCCATATGAGGTTGCCAGGCACGAAAGAGTTCAGTTAAACGCCTTGATTGTATCAGATATTTTTTCTTTAAGCCTGTGCTTATGTGACAGTAACACATTGCTATACAAACAGTGAAAGGGTATCAGTATTTGTAGTCAGAGGAGTGCTTACTGAGCAGGACGTGGTAATGCTTGAGCTGGTCGGACTGGGCCTGCAGCGTGGCCTCAGACACCTTGAGCCTCTCCTGCAGCTCGTGGCTCTCCTGGCGACTCAAGGCCAGCGCAGAGCGAAGCTGCTGGGACTGCTCACGAACACTTGCCTCCACGTGCTCCCAGAACCGTCCTGAATCCATCTGCAACCCCGCCTGCAGGGGGGGGTGGGGGGTGGGAGAGAGAAGGAGCGGGGGTTGAAAGTAAAGCCCTCCCTGTAATGGCTGAGAATTAGAATACAATTTCCATGGCTGGCTTCTTGACAGTTACCTACACTGTTGGTGAAAACAACAACACCTTAATCAATTTAGTTCTGCATTTAATTCATTCAACAGTTAAACCTGCGTAAACATCTCTAAAAATCAACTACTGTAAACTCAGATACTCATTTTGGATTCCTTAAATCAGAAACTATAACACTAATGCACCAGTAATAAACATCAATACCAATAAAAGATACATAAAAACAAACCTATTTTGCTATAAAGACCTCTTTGCTCTGACAGTGATATGATGAAGTTAAGCATGAACAGAGCCCCCTGATTAACAGACATAGTCCTTCTTGTCCCTTATGAGCTTCTTTAAGATGCACTGTCAGTAGTTCTTCAATCAATAACAGGAAGCCTTCTCTAAAGCATGACTGCAGTACTGTGGTTTAAAGAGCTACTCCACAAGCACAAGAGATCAGTCTGACAAAAGGCTCTCTGTCTCCCACTCACCCGTGTCTATGCTGCTTCAAGAAAAGCCCTTTTATCTCCACCCTTTGGCCCTGAACTCTCTTCCAGCCTCCAGTCTTATGTAACTGTTTATGTAAGCCGGCCACTGAAAACAAAATCCCAATTCATCACCCTAGGCCAAGGTCAAAGACTATCCTTACAGTGGGTGGTGACCAACAAGCAACATGTTTGTGTTAGGAGGAGATGTCTGGCTCACACTCATCATTTTCCTGTGTCTCCAATGACTACCACTTCCTGAATTGCTTTCCTGAGTCCAATTGAATGTCAAATCTTTACCAGGCATTATTAAGAGCAGCTTCAGCTTCAGTGACTGGATGTCTTGGTTAGTGACAGGCTGTAGGAAAAGACTAAAAAGCCAGTCACTCACATGGCTCCAAAAATATTTTGGCAGAGATTTTGCAAGATAAATATATGCATTTTTAAAAGGCAATAAATAAGCAGCACTGTTCACCTGTAGAGAGGACTCATTGGTGGACTGGGACAGCAGAGCCCCCAGGTCCAGGGAGTGAGGCCTGGTACTGCGCTTTCTCTTCCCACTTCCCTCTCTGAGCTGCACTTCCGGAGCTAGGCGCGTCCCCTGCGCCGGGCCCAGCTCTTCCCGCAGCCGTTCTCCGATCTCGTGGGCCATGTTCACTATCAGCTCTGGGTTGAAGACCCCTTCCTCCCCACAGGTCTGGCAGTTCAGCTGCAGCTGCTCCTTCAGAAGTTCCACAATGGTCTCTGTGCTCCCCAGCCTGCCCTTCAGTCTCCCCACTTCCTGCCTCAGACCCTCCTCGCTCAGCCTCCCGGCCTCGCCATTCTGCCAACATCCTGACTTCACGTGTCCCGCCAGACTCTTCAGCTCATCGTTCTCCAGCCGCAGACTCTGCAGCGCGTTCCTGAGCACAACAGAGAAACACAATGCTTTTTCCAATTTAAAATGTCATGCTATTCTATGCTATCCTTTATATTTGAAATTTAAAACAACCACATAACCAGTGCAGCTCGTTTGAAAAGCAACTTTCGGTAGCCTAGTTAGTACATACTGTAGTATGAGCCATCAGACCAGCAGCACAGTATTTGAGAAGTCTATATGTAAAGCTGTACCTCATCTGAGAGAGGGAGGCATAGCCGGTATTCTCCAGCTGTGTCTTCAGTTCTCTTAGTTCACCCTCGGCTGCCTTCTTTTGCTCCATCAGCTTCTGAATCTCAGACCTCATCTCCAGCAGACCCTCCTTGTCTACCTGTGATACCCCACTACTCGAACCTGAACCTCCTGCCAGCTCTGTCTCCTCACAGGTTGCCACATTCTGGAGAGACAGAAAGAAACAATTCTGTGGTTACTTTCAATGACAAGTCAGGTTTTTGTTTGCAGAACCTCCCATTCATCTGGCTTTACAATACTTTTTTTGGAGTATATTGTATTTGAATTAAAACTGGTTTCCTTCTCTACCTGGCTGGTGGACAGGGACAGGGCTGTCAGTTTTGAGTTCTCCTTCTCTTCAATGCTGTCTGTGTAGTCAGTACTGCCATCATCATCATCATCCTCATCCTCCTCCACCTCTTCCGCTGAGCTGAGATCTGAAGGGAAACAACAGCAACTTGAGAAGAGATCCAAACTTCATTCAGTCTTAGTCATTTTTTTCTAGTGTTTTTCAGGGACAGAGAAACACACTGGCATCACTCCGAAATTCAAAGAAGAAAAACACGTCACCCCTTGAAAAACAAACACCACAGCAAGTAATTTGACTGCACTGTAACACCGTAATAGCAATTTAATTCTGCAGTAATTTGCAAGCCTAATGGTGAAATGGAACAGCAATCACAGCTTTAGATATGCAGTCAACACTATCAGGTAAGCTAAAACAATTCACATACAAAAGCACCTCAGATAACTGGACACTCCTCTACACTTATGAATCAGAATTTACAGGCACTATCAGGATCACTGTTTCCCAGCCTCAGGTAAAGGCTCGCAAATATTATCTATACAGACATGTAGTGATAGTTCCTCACAACCAAATTCAGCTTGAATACTCCAGTGGCTAACAAAAGACTGCGTCTGGTTCTAATTAGTAAAGCTGCTTGTTATAACAAGAGGTCATTTATTGTCAGAAACAGGGATTAAGCATGAAGAGTAAAACTGAAAGCTTTTAACAAATAATTAGCATTACAAGAGACACTGTGATTTTGACCTTTTGTGTCTCAAGTTTTTGTTTTGTTTTGGTAGTTGCCAAGGTTACATTGTGTACAATTGCAATACCATTGATCCCAGGTCTCGACAGAGGAAGTTCATGATAAGATGTATTCGTTTAATTCTTCTTTCCTCAAAACAGCTAAGCAGTACACGTATCTGTACGGTCAGATTCTTGTCATTTTGATTAAATTGAAAGTTTTCTTTCCCCAGCTTACGGTTGCTCCCCCCTCTGGGCACACATATTACAGTGAGGATGATTAGAGTAAATAGAACAGAACCGGGACTCTTTTTTCAATTTCTATAGGGCAGGGATAATGTAACATTACAAGAGAGATAACGTGGGGTCAATTAAAAGAGCTTAGCTTTCTCTAGTTAAAGTATCAATAGGGTTTCTGTTGCTGGTAAAATATATTTGTTTTTTTACAGCTGTTTCACAATTCCACAGCCACTGACTGTATACTCTGTAGAAGCATATTTGTGTTCTTTTTAAAGTGGACTCAAGCAAACATTTTGTGAATGTAGCTCAGTGTCTATTTTGAAAATAAGATGCAAATCTCAAGGATACTTCCTGAAGTATTTCCCCCAAAAAACAAGATAATGCAAATTTATTTAAGTGCTGGAAACAAGCCAATGTGTGTTCCAATTCTTATCTGTTCCTTCTGAAAGCTCCTGCAGGGTAGTAACTGAGACCCTGACTCAATAAACAAACAGCTGCTTTAATGTAACATCAGCAAGCACAGCAAACCCTGCCTGCGCATTGCCAGCTTTCAAAATTGGTGCTTCCTACGCAGTGGTATCAACAGTGTTTTTTTTTTTTGTTGTTGCCTAACAACACTTTGCACTATGGGCTGCTCGCCTGAGGGACTATTAAATGTTGTCTTCAATACAAACACAGTAATCTGTCCAGTCGGGATCATAATCATGAAAACCCATGACAACTGGTTGCACCCTTCCCAGATTACTATTTTACCACTTATACTAAAACCAGACATTTTAGTACACTCAGAAGAATCCTACATTATTTAAATGCTGCTACTGTAGATACCACAACTTATAATGCAGCTTTCTTATTCTACTTCACTTTCAAAGGGAACAGAGCAGCAAGAAGCTCGGGTTTGGATTAAGGCGTTTGCACTTTGATCAAGCTCTCTTTAAAGCTTTATCATCATAGTGATGGCGGAACTGTAATCTAACTTGGTTTCATAATAAGATCCAGTCACATGGGATGGAAACAGGACCATTGCTTTTGTCTTTCATTTTGTATCGATCTGTTTTCAAATGGTTTATAATCAAATATGTATGTAAAACATTGGGGTGTAACTTATTTAAAAAAAATATTTGGCGGATTTGGACAAGTTACTAGATGCAAAATAATGAAGCATTTAGTGTTACGTGTCACTTAGACACACATTCCAAGGGGTCTGTTGTTTAAATATACTGCCCTAATGTGAGTACCGTACCTTTTACTGCAGTGAGCACAAATGTGACCATATGCAATTACCATGCAGTAACCCAAAGCAAATGTTACTCAGATTAACACTACTAAATGAATCTTATTTGTTGATAACAACTGGTTTTACAGTTTCACTAAGACAGCACTGTAGTGCATAACCATGGTGCAGTGTGCATGAACTTGAAAGACATTCCAGAGAACCGCTTTACATAGCGGAGTCCTTTGATGCATGTTACTGTATTGAGATTACCTGATGTTACTTTCGTAATTCATCACATATCAGTACAAAATAATATCCACACATAAAAGAGAACAGCATCAAACCCACTGTGTTCACTATATCCTGGTTTAATGTAAAGAAGTCTATTGCACAAAAAGGACTTAACTAAAAGGTATAGAAATAAAATATGTTTTACTATTAAAGCTCAGTATTAATGTACTCCTAGGAAGTACTCAATCAAATAAATGCCTGTATATCTATATATAGGAAATGTCCTGATATGTGGTACAAATGTTTAGACCATGTTTGTCTTAAATGTCTATAGGGTATTTACTTACCTTTCCGTTATAAGTCCTTCTGTTGAAATCAGTCGGTAATGAGAATAATCCTGAGTTTTTTTAACCGCTGATCCTATTTCATACTTAGCCAGTAGTAATGCCCTGGTTTAATACCCTTCCACCACTTTGTAACAACTGCTATAGCCATTTAAAAGTTGCTGAAAGAAACGTTTTGTACAATCCAAACAAAAAAAAAAACCCACTCAGGAAATGAGCCATGCAAAAACTGAAATTCATGCAGTCTGAAAGCTGCAACAATGCTCCCAAAGCACAAATGGGTGAATATGTTGCCATTAATGTTTTCATGCTAATAAAGAGAACGTGTCAGAATGGTATGTGATGCTAGTTAGACCCTCTCTCTTGTAAGAACTTCTTATCAGAAAGTTTTAGCCAACATCCTCAAAAAAAAAAAAACGAAACAAGAATATTTAATTTAAAAACGTATTGATTGATCAAGGATATTTAGCCAGTGGAAAAAAAAAAAAAAGTTTGATCTGAGCTTTTCATAAAGTCAAGACAGACAGAGAAATCTACATTTGAAAACCTTGGTTCTGATCATTGTGACAATGATACTTCTTTCTGAGTGTATAAAATACCAATTGGTAAATACAGTACATCCCCCTTTTTTCTGCATCAAGCTCACTAGATCTGAGGACTGCCTCTATAGCTAGCACGTGTGACACGAGGATGACATGAAGGTGAAAAAAACAACTGAAGAGGTTGGGAGCCGACTGCAATGGGGATGGAGGAATAGCTACTACAAGCTGATAGCAGGGAAGGTATTGGGCCAGGAGTAAAATAAGATTATACAAACTGGGTAGATGATAGATGCTTATGGTTCTGTAGTAGCATCATGCATACAACATGCACCCCATATATCTGCAAACAATAAGCAATAAGTAGGGTTTCCAATGAACCTGTGGCATTTTCTATTCAATTCAATTCACATGTGACATCAATATTGGGAAAACACAGCTGCAGTCAGTATTGGTAGCAATTTATTTGTTGCAATTTCTCACATAAAAGTTTGAACTCAAACCCATATTTTACAAAATAAATAGTGTGGAATCAGAAATGTCTCTTGATTCGGTTATAAACAAAGGGCCTAATTTTCCAGAGTGGGAAAAATGCTCATGTAGTACATTTACTGTGGAGCTGGCAATAAACTAGTAGCTTCCCCACACTGGAAAATAAAGGCTGTCAATTCAATGAAATTCTTGTTGTTTTGCAGATTATTCATCCCCACAAACTATTTTGGTCCATGTAATGAAGGTAGAGAATTCCATGATATATATATATATATATATATATATATATATATATATATATATATATATATATATATTTAAATATAAATCAGACATCTACTCAAACAAATGGTGCAGCACAGACGAAAATAAGCTGTCAATGAGCTCTGGGTTCCAAATCAGTTTTGGTTTATGAATACAGGTGTAATGAACAGCCTAAGAGGGATCTACAAACAGAAGGAAGCCTGGCAAAAAATGCTCTGATAAGGCAAGGGATTAAAAATATCTAGAAATGTTAAGTTTACTGCAAGACAACATACAGTGGTGCTCTACATGATATTCATTTATATTTGTACAACAATATTCTAAAGCATCACAAAGTAAATCCTCAGCCCTCTTGCAAACTACTATGAGAGAACTCAATAAACTGCTTACACTTTTTCATGCACATGCTATCATGATGTACCTATTTGCCAGACAGTGAATAATAGGGTGTCTTTATCAGACATCTAGCTTTAAATTCTATGCTAATTACGGTTATTGTGAGAAAACATTTCTAAGCATTTAGGAGTCTGAAGTGTTTCTGTGGATTTCTGGTGACTAGAAGGTGAACATGAGGTGAAGAAAATATGGAACTGTATGGGGAAGTATTGCTCATAGATTCACAGAAATAAACCTGATATGCAGTATGTGAAGTAAAATGAAATATGGAAGAAATAATTTTTATTTGGCCTGAGAGTGGATGGATGGATGGGAATAACTCAAAAGTGAATAGTTTTGTTCTGGTGTAAATACATGCAATACCTTCTGACACCTTTTGGAAAACAAGGCCAAAACATAAATACATGACACAAAAACAAACAAATGATACATATTAATTGCACTGAATTTCTTTTGCAGAAAAAATAGGAAGAGAGAAAAAAAACGAGAGATTGCACATGTCGTCACTTCGGTTAGTAAAATCACCAAACAAACCCACAGGTCATAGCAGGCACTTCCTGTTAGTAAAGATGATTTCTGTGTAAAAAAAAGTCGCATCCCACACTCTGCCACAGCGGCCCACTAGGCAGTTTTCCCACCTGACCCCTCTGCAGCCCAGGAGGCACGCTTGTGCGGTAGGCTTAAATTCTGTTGTTCCCCACCTCCAAAATCAGACTGCATCCGGGCAGCCCTCTCCAGACGCTGAGCGCCATCTCGGGTCCTCGCCAGAGCTTCTTCCAGTTGTCCTCGGAGTACCTGAACCACATCCAGCTCCATCTGCAGAGCTTGGACGTTCTCAGAGCTGAGAGGGAAACGGCAGGCAAAAATGTACATAAGAATAAATGATCATCCAGACTTGCATTTGTAAAAATCCAGTTGCCTGGAGACCCCCCAGTCACAGGCTCTGGATGCACTGCCCTCACCTGTCTGTGTTGGTGTGGAGTTGTACCAGGCTGTTGTAGAGTTGTCTCTCTGCCTTCAGAGCTTCATTGAGTCTGCTGTGTTCTGAGAGTAGATCCTCCAGCACACTCTGCAGAGACACACAGCAGTGTTACACACAGTCAGACTCACTTGCTGCCAACACCAGCTGCTGGGACTGTGAAGGCATCAACATCGCTGTATAAGAATGATTATTTAGCAAGTCCCACAGCTAGTCTAATTACCAGGCTTGGCTGACCTTCTAGCAACAATTCTACAATTTCTAAGCACGCAGGTAGATTATATATATATATATACGCAGAGCCAGGTTTATATATTTAAAGGGAGAAACTGAAAAGCTGTCCCCCTCCCAACACCTCTGAGCCAGGCCCAGTACCTGGTGGTCTGGGGTCTCAATGTCCTGCTGTGCCGGGTTCTCCAGGAGTACGATGGTTTCTCTTAGCTCCTGAAGCTCTTGGGTCAGTCGCTCGACCACTGGCAGCCCAGTGGGCTCCACCAGCTGTCTCTGCAGATCCTGTTTATAAAAAAAGAAAAAATAGAGGTAAAATTCAGACAAAATGGGCACTAGCGCTAGTAAACCTGAAAAGCATGTTTAACCATTTAAAAATCCTTAATGCACAGGCATTGCACTGCAGTGGTTCAGAGGATTCAGTAAATCAAATAACATGTAAACCTCCTCTATGACAACAGACACCAGTTAGCAGTCAAACCTTTATGAGCTCTTCCTTGATCTGCACATTTCTGGTAAGGGACTCGATATCTGCAGCTTGGATCTGCATCTCCTCCTTCTGTTTGGCCAGGGCTGACTGCAGAGCAGAGAGGTCCATCTGGAATCAAAGCAAGATATGCAGCTTACACAAATAAGCCTTCTCCCAAGTTACTTCTATACTATATGTGGCTGAATTACAGTTAAATGTCTTGATAGCCCACTTCTCACACACAAAGCATCTTATTGAATTTGTACATTAGCATAATAAATTCAAATCCTTTTGCTTTAATAAAAACGTCTGACAATTGTGAACCACTACAAATTGCAGTACAAAAATGCAATTTCCCCTACAAGTTTCATTATGAAAGGATCCTTGTGTTTTGGTAAGCACCCAAGTTTAAAATGAAATGCTACTAATAGAACACCCACAACAGCCACTTGATCTTACCCGGGACTCCTGTTCTTTCCTCATGACCAGTTTCAGCTCCTCTTTCACCGCCACTACTTCCTGGTCCTCTCCTGTGAAGAGCAGGCAAAGTGGAGACATTTTACATTTGAAAAACGCTTTCTTGTAGGCATAAGACAAAACCGCAGCCTCCAGGAAGCTGCTGAATAAAAGCAGAGAAACAAGCCAGATATTCAGTCGTGACCTACCCTCCTCTCCTCTACTGGCTGTCCCTGTCTCGCTGGGTTTGGAAGTGATCATGGGCTCCTCTTGGCTGTGTGGGCTACTTTGCATCAGCTCCTATACAAAACAGTGTAAGAGAAGAGGCTGTAGCAAAGGGAAGGGAGCTGTTTCTAGGGTGTTATGATTTGTATCCAGCATCAGCTTTTTTTTTGTATCTCGGTCATTTATACCAGACACCGTTCATAGTTTTCTATTAATGTAATACAATGATACAGCTTCGTTATAGGAGTCAGGCTGATTAGAGTTCATACACAGACTGCCAGTCTTTTTCCAGCATGTTACTGCCATATTAAATGTATGTGAAGTCACGGTCTCTCAAGAAATGATGATCTGACAGGCTAGGAATCCTGGCCTTGACAGCTTTGGCATGACACACTCTTGTTAAGAATCCCCAGCCAGCTTAAAATTGGAAGAAAATAATGACAGAAACCATTTTTGGCAGTAAATGTACACTCTTTCATAATAACACGTTAGGTCTTTAATTATTTTAATTATAATTATTTGATTATAATGAACAGGAATCTCAGAACAAAGCTTGTCTTGGGTGCTGAGCAGGTGTCAACTTCTCTACTAAATACATTTAATCCATCAAAACGTTCAGTCACCATAGGGCAGGGCCAGTTGCAACATGTTGTTTGTAGAAAATGCCAATTAACCGGTTTCATTTGACTACATTTTGGTTACCACCAATAGCCGCTTGTATCTCCAGATAAAGCTCTTGGGAGTATAGGGAACCCTCACCTTGATGAAAGCTTCCTTTTCCTGCAGCAGGCGTTTGAGGCGGCTGATCTCGTTGAGGGGACCCCAGGCAGGCTGCTCTCTCTGCCTGGAGAGCTCACACACTTCACGCTCCCTCTCAGACAGCTGTTTCCTCAGCTCCTGCAGCTCTCCAGCCCGCTCCCCAATCACCTGGCTCCGCCTCTGCGCTGTCTCCTGGACAGAGAAAAGCAAACTCTTTAGGGGATGCGCTACCACAAGATATGCACTCTAAACTGTACGCACAATTCTCTCCAATCTCTTTCATTATTATTATATATTCCAAAGTGATACGATGGCGTACTGTGATCTGCTGCTCTCTGGCGCCGATGGTCTGCAGTAGCCTCTCAATATCTCGCTCATGCTCAGTGGCTTGACAGTTCCGGTCAGCCAGCACCTCCTGTAACATCCGCTCTTTCAGTTGGAGGCGAAGCTTGAGCTCCTCTGTCATCTCATTGGCTCCCACAGTCATCTTGTTTAGCAACACTGCGGTTAACTCCTGTAATAAAAAATAAAGGGAAATTGAAATGTCTGAAGAATTTGGGAGCAATTAACTTTTCTGCCTACAACAAGTGGCCTACATGTGGTCCCTGCTGAAGGAAAGAGAATGCCATATTGTGCCCAGTCCCAGAGTCCTAGATGACCCTCACCTCAGCCTCCTTGGTGCAGCTCTGTAGTGAGGTTTGCAGCTGGGTAATAATGCTGTCTCTCTCCCTCAGGCAGTGGCTGTATTTCTCCTCAGCTTCTTGTTTGAGCCACTGCTGATTCCGGCAGGCCAGCGAGGTCTGCTCCAGCTCCAGGTCCTTCACCTTGACCAGCCCATCCAGACTCTGAGAGAGACACAAAGACAGAGATACTCAAACACAATAAGCAGTTTCATTTCTTTAAGTATAACTCTGCTGCCAATCTAGACTTATTAAGCTGTAACCCTCGCCTCCCCCTTCCCTTCCCTCTTCACAGTGACCTACATTGATGGTCTCCTCGTTGTTGGACAGGATGCAGCGAAGCCTGTCCTGGTCTCTGTCTTTCTCGCGCAGGGCGAGCTGCAGCTGACGGACCTCGCTCTCCTTCTCCTCCAGGGTGCGAAATTTCTCATCAATTGCTTGCTGTCAAGAGAGAGAGTGAGTGTGGTTAGAAAAACACTCAGAACACCTATGGGGCTACTCTCCAGCTTTTCATTTTCACACTTTTCCTGTCTCTGTCAACTTCCACGTGTAGAATATAAAATGTAGTCAGTTACGACTTTGCCACTTTAGCTTATCATTATCTTGTATGTCCGAAGGTGTCCATGTGACGGGCAGTGTGATAGTTAAAAGGTCTATAACTGGACAGTAAGTAATTTGCTTGTTTGGTTTGCTGCTTTGATTCCAGCCCATCTTGGTTATATTCATTAAAGCCAGCCCTCTCTTACCTCCAGTGCTCTATCCCGGTTCTTGATGCGCTCTCTCAGTTTGTCCAGCAGGGCGTCCCGACTCTCGCTGCTTTGTCGTGAGTCCTGCTGATGGTCCAGGAGCTCCATGTACTCCTTCAGAAAGAGCGCACAGTAATCAGAATACTGCTAGGGTCTTTGTTATGCCAGTCATGGTGTAAAGTACTGTACTTCTGCCTCCTATCCCCCTACTGCCCATGTTTCCAATTTAACATCTGTAAGGGCGGAGACATATGCCTTACTGTATGCTGTAAGGGTTTGGTTCAGGTGGTCAGTAGCACAGGATCTCCTGGCTTCAAATGGTCTCTACAGTGCATTCTAGCAAACACTGGCACTACAACTTAATCCAGTATGAAGTCCGATCCCTGACAAGTTTAGCCTAGACCTGAGAATTATCATCTCAAAGTTACCGGAGCAAGCTTCTCTTTGCGAGGCCCCTCACCTGCACCAGCTGCTCCTTGTCCTTGAGGGCAAGGCTCAACCGCTGGATGCTGGTCTCCCGAACCTGAATCTCCATCTGCTTCTTGCTTTCCCTCTCCTTCAGGAGCTGCTCCTTCTCCTGGAGCTCACCTCGAGTCTTCTGTAGAGCACTGCGTAGCTCCTGGCACAGAGGAAGAGAACACCCACATACATGGAAAAAATGAACAAACAAAAGGTACACCGTGACAAACAGAATTAAAAAACATGTAGTGTAGGATATAGTATGAATATTGGATCAATTCTGCAACAAGTCACACTCTTATAATAGTTTTTATAAGTGTGTTGTGGTGGTAAAAAAGCCCTGCATTTATGTAATAAGCATCAGAGCCCCACCTGGTTGTGCTGAGCTGTGACCTCTCTCTGCTGTAGCGCCTCCTGCAGGTCACTGTGCAGGTGGTCCTGGGCGCGGGTCTGGTCCGCAGACTTGCGCTCGCACTGTCTGTGAGCTCGCTGCACGCTCTGCAGCTCCAGCTGGGTGGAGAAGAGCGAGCTCTGGAGGGTCAAGAGCTCAGCCTGGAGCTGTGGGAGCTGAGCAGGATCCAACTCCTCCTCTGTGACCTGGACAAGAGGGTGGAGAAGCTGGTTTAATAATCAGACTTAAGGGGGTGAGAGACATTAGTGTGCAAGTGAATTATTAAATCAAGGTTGGAATACAGAAGCTACGAGTACAGAACATGTGCAATTTGCCTTTCCTTCATTGAGCATACACTCTCACCTGCAGCTGCTCAAGCTGGTTCCTGTGAGCCATCACTCGCAGTTTACACAGGGTCTCATTCTGGCCTTCGATGACATTGTAAAGTTCTTCAGCCTGAAACACAATAGCCCACTAGTTTGACTTCATCCAGAATATAAGCCTTTCAGTATTGTAATGTATGCTTTGCAGCTCCTTGTAAATAAGTGTTATTTGCAAGTGAAGGCTGTTTTCTGGAGAGCAGGGGGGCTTGCTTCTCTCTCCTCACCTCAGAGTCCTTGCTGCTCACAGCCTCGCTCAGATCCTGAATGGTTCGCTCCTGTTTCTGGGCTGCCTGTCTGATGGCACGGAGCTCACACTCCATCTCCATCAGCTTCTGGTGCAGCATCTGGGGGCAAAAAAACATCCACAAACTTCCCAATAAAAACAACTTAATAAGGGAGACCAAAAAAACACCAAGAGGATGAACAACCCCAATTCATTTTTGTTTGTTTTTGCAGTAATCTTTTTCCTAAGACATGCCCCTTAATGAGCTTGTCTGGTGTCTCATAAACTTATATTTAAGTATGTTGTATTGTCTTTTGCACTATAATAAGTGTTACATATGGGGTCCATGTACGGATAGAAGATTATTACCCAAGTAGACTGTATGTGCACTGTCATCACAAACCCCCTCAAAAGAAAAAGTAGTTTAAATCTCCTGTGTGGTTGAATAACTGTGCATACCGTACACACCTCGTTTGCGGCCTCTGTCTCTTGGATCTTTGTTTGCAGGGACTGCACCTGCAGCTGCGCTTTCTGCAGCTCGCTGACACACTGCCCGGCCGCACACTCATACTGGTTCAGCTGGCTCTGCTGCTCCTCGATCAGGTTCTGTACAAGAGGGAAACAAGCTCAGTTAGACAGGGGCGTCAGAGTAAGAATATCAAGACTTGTACTGCTGGGTTTACATTTGCTATTATTATTTAAATGTATTATTTAGCTTATGGCACTTTCCTTCGGACTTGCTGCACTGTTACTGTACCCAGTGGCGTCTCGTCAGCAGTACACATCGCTTTGTTTTTGCTTTGCCTAATTTGCTTTGCCTAATTTGCTTTGCCTAATTAGTGAACTGGAAAGAAATATCAGGATTATATGTAAGGGACAAAACAAAACAAATGCTAACTGCAGTTAGTTTTATTGAAATGCTACAATCTTGATTATTATTATTATTATTATTATTATTTATTTCTTAGCAGACACTCTTATCCAGGGCGACTTACAATTGTTACAAGATATCACATTATACATTATTTCACATTATACAGATATCACATTATTTTACATACAATTACCCATTTAGACAGTTGGGTTTTTACTGGAGCAATCTAGGTACAACAGCAGTGTCCCCCACTGAGGACTGAACCCACAACCCTCCGGTCAAGAGTCCAGAGCCCTAACAACTACTCCACACTGCTGTGATCATGTACTAGGCCTGTAGTGATAATATACACTTGGGTTTGTAAAAGGTTGTTCAGGGGAAAACTTTGACGACACACAGAAAAAATGCAATTTCTAAAAAATACAGAATAAAAACAACACAACAGGTGGCTTTTAACGTCGTTGCAGACAGTGTGAAATAAGCTCATTTAACACTACTACACTACTGCAGAACAGTAGAGCATTTTTATCATGGTTTAGCCCTTATAAGAACACAAAACGTGTTTACAAGATAAGATATGACAAGACAAGTGTCTGGTTATCCGGTAGTAGTGCCTTCCGGCAAGACTGAAATTAGGGCACCATTTGAAAGGAGGCTGAATATGCGTCACATTGACCTACTTTGGAGAACACTGAAAATACGAAAAATACAGAATTATAGAAGGGGGTCTGACAGCTGAGTAAATAGTCATGTGAAAGACCTTTCTGTCAGATTCTATTTTTGTCTTCAATAAAACAAATAATGGAAATGAGCCACACCTCGATCCCTCAGGGCAACGCATTATACCAAGACTGTGATCAGATCATACAATAAAGAATGATAGTCAGTATTCTTAAGTCTATGTACAGAACAGTAATAAACCTGTTTTGACCTTATAACTCTCAGCCTTAAAAAAAAACAAAAAAAACATAACAATTCACAAGGAAGAAGCTAATGAATTTCCTCCTTTGAGTGGTCTGCATTTTAAGCAATAACACATTCTGAATTATTGGTGCCAGCAGACACAGTTTGGGTAGTCCCTGTACAAGCATATGTACATGAAACAACCATGTCCAGTAAATACTAAACAAGACTATCTGGGTAATCCAATATCTGCTCTTAATCTGATTACAGGTATAGGGATGACTTTCATTTAGCTGGCAGCCATCAGGGAGGCTTTGCGTTTCATAGCAACATACTGGTACCTCTGAAATCAGAGAAATATGAAGTACACCCTTATATTACAAATGCAATAGTGTATTGATTTATGAAAGTAAACTGAAATGATATCTGTTTACTGAACAACAAACCGATCCAGTTACCAGCACTTCAGTTATTATTGATGCAAATATTTACATTTCTGTCAGGCTGATTATGGAGTTATATTACTGATAATCTGTCAGTTAAACCAAAATAAATAAAAACAAAACAGCTTTTAAATAAAGTGCTATTAATTATCACAAAATGCTGAGCAGTAGATGACTGAGGTGCAGCCGAGAGGATGTGGCTGGGAATGTCGCGTTGCATCACTTCACTCAGGTAACGGTCGCTATGGCAATGTAGGCGCTACTAGGCAGCGAGCAAGAGGGTGGAATCTTATCAGTAAAGGCATAAATGACCAGTACGCTGTTGTTAATAGCTAATTATCTGTGGTGCTTTTTACACCTGACTGAAAACAAAGTACTCGATTTGCCTTTACAATCCGCAAAATTACAAGAATAGAATACTATTAACAGTACTGTTAATAGACTGATAACCATGTAAATCCCAGACAGACCCATAAGTGCTACAGTACATAGGGCAGCAAAGCTGCTTTGGGCTACTATGTCAAGCAAAGATCCTCTAAAATTGTGATATTAAATCAATTTTACAAGCATATTAGGATTAGACACTAACTGACAGTAACCTTGAGTCGACTCACGAGGCCTGCTTCAGGTTTTTTTGTATTGCCATTAGGAAATGGGTTAACAAGCAATTAGCGAACACCTTTAGAATGGCAGGAAGCCATTTAGTGCGACACCTCTTTTTATTTGTATTTTTTTATCTATATTATCCCTCGAAAGAAACAAAAATAGCTGGAAATTAGTGGCATAGGTTGCTGGAGATTAACACCTGCATGTGTACCCTGGCATTGCAATGGATAGACGTGCTCTTAACACAGCAGGAGGAGGGAGGTCTACCTGACAGCGGAAGGGCAGATACTCCACATAGACATCCTCCCACAGCTCCTCAAGGTCTGCCAGCTCCAACTGGAGCTCCTGCTGGACTCGGGGGGGCACCAGCTCCTGAAACCTTGAAGGGAACTCGCAGATACTATTGTGAGGCGTCCGGGTGGTCATGTCTGAGAAGATCAGCTTGCAGTCAGAGCCTGGAGGTTTGACCAGCACTGGCAGCTTGCTCCCTCGAGGGCTTTGGATGGGCCTGTATTCAAACGTTTTCACTAGCATCAGAGCTAGATCCAGCTTGTTGGTGTGTGCAGTTGAGCTGCATTGGGCCAGATGTTCCTCAGACCAGGAATCTGACTTCTGGTCTTCCTTCAGCTCCCTTTCAGTTTCTTCCTCTTTCCTGGTAGTGCTCCCCATTTCAACAGTGGTGTCCAGAGATTCCACAGAGGAAGCATGGCTCATCTTCTCCAAAAGATCCATGTCTTCCAGAGTTTTATCGCTTGGCAAGGATGCTATCATTGATTCGGGCAAGGGGGTTATAGTCGTTGGGTCCTCGCTGCAGACACTGCCAAGCATGCTAGCTGAGTATCGTGTAGAAGGTCCACATGAAACGCTACTTGCCAGCTTTCTGGGTACCTTGCACACAGCTTCATAGTCTGAATCTGCCACCCGCAGTGCCGCACAGCTTCGGCACTTCCTTGACTTGTGAAGAGAGATCTCGGAGACATTGCTGTGGACGTGGGGTTCTACGGTTTGCTCCTCATGTTCAGCCCAGGATTCGTATCCTGAATAAACAAAGTCCTCCTGGAGCAAGGCGTTGTACTTCACATCAGGCAAGCCGGAGATGTCCACAGTGCAGTCCATAGCCTTCTCTTGGCCCTGCTCATCGCTGTTGTTCTTTCGGTAGAGGCTGGCGACACAATGCCTGAGCCTGTGCTTTTCCTGTAGGAGTTTCTGTAGCCTTTCAATGGACAGCGCCTCAATGCGTGCAATGACAGTGTCGAAGCGGTACATGCGGTCTAGCATGAAGGTACACTTGCTGCAGGCGAACTCGCCCTTGCCGTCACGGCTCAACTCCCTGCCCAGCACGTGGGACAGCAGCACCTGCAAGTTGAGTTTAGAGGCCGGGTGGAAGATCCACCTCCGCTGGTTTCCGCACAGGTCCCTTGCGCAGATACGACACACCTCCTTCATCCTGGTCTCCAGCATCGAGGCGGCTAGCTGCACCAATTTGTCAAGTCAATTCAGAATGTATTTCTGTGCAATTGAGATACAAAGTATCTTTCTTAAATCAGCAACACATTGCTTTAATAGAATATATTTGAGAGATATTTATAAATACATTAAATATATGGGCAAACTCTGAGCCATTCCGTTTCTATAAATATCTTTGCAAAACTGTCTGATACAATGAAGTGGGTTTCATTGCACTTGATAGATTTGTTTTTCCCGTCTTTACACCTGTTATCCTGAATGAACACCCGTTATTAATATCAATATCTCCAAAACATCAATGTTTCAAACAAATAATATGTCAAACAATTATAAACAGTCCGCAGATAATATGCATATTACAAACAGCCAGTGTACGTTAATATCCTTAAAAAAAATGAAATGGATCGTGAAAGCACTCCCTTCGCCTTTTTAATACGGATATGGCAGAGGCTGGCATCAGTATTCGTTTACATAGACACTTCACTGTTGGTAGTCCTTTGTAATGGAAATCCTGATGCAATAGGCTCCGGCAGGAAAATTAATTCAAATGAAACGCTTCAGTATTCAAATGTGCAATGTACACAAAATGTTACTTATTAGTCCCTGTTTAAAACGGCATAATACATAGGAGATGCAGTGATATTACGACTCCTCCTGTCTCTTGTTTAGTTCAGTCCGTCAGGTTTACAACGTCACCATCTTCATCATTGTGCTTGTGGCAGAATGGTTTGAGCAGCAATGTGAAATCCGATTCTTTCTGAAAGCAGGATCATTTCTGAAATTTCATCTTTAGGCAAACAGCAGCAGAGCCCCGTTATGTTTAATCTACAGCCGGTTTCAGCGTTATTGACAAGATAGCGAGACCGCTATACAACCATTATGCTGAGCACAACAATTTACAGTCAGAAATGATGTGGCAACACTGCAACCAGTGAGCGCCGCTGAAGCGGAATATACCAACTAAAATACGGGGGCGTGTATGGGAAATTCTCCCATAAGCGTATAAAAAGATAGGGCTTGGCGTACGTGTGTTCAGATCTCATTTGTTACATCTGTCTTCCAAACAGTCACATTTATATTCCGACACTCAAATAATAAAACTAAAAATACATCCGAAGTTGAAAAGCTTACAAAAATCCCCTCTCACGTTGCCACAGTCTGAGTGCAAGTTATTTGCATGCACTCTGCTGTTCCCTCTGATCTAGTCTGGACTATAGAGAGAGAGAGGGGGGGTGAATGACTAAACTGGTAATTGTAATAGAAACAATAACATAATAGAGTCTATTTTTTGTACATAAACCAGCGTATAAATACCCAAGGCAACATAGTAGGTACAATATAACCCAGACAATAGAGGGATTTGTTAAATACAATAGATTAAATATAGCCATCACTTTTAATACGGGGACAATATTGATTGAAAACGTAATGTCTGTAAGAATTGAAAAAAAAAAAAAAAAAATCCTGAAGTAAAAAGTATACCGTAACGTAAAACGCATACAGTACAGTATATTCCATAGATGCTCTTATTTTGTGAATTGTATTGGGTGCGCGACCGATTCTGCCTATGGAGAGTTCTACTCGAGCGCTCTGTGCTGCTTGCACAAATTTTAGGTTATATTACCCGCTTTTGTATTTTTAGATTTAGTTTCGTTATTGCGAGTAGACGTTAATACAGTAGTGTGCAGATGTTATATTAGTTTCAGTTTAACATTTTTAAACTTGGAAAGAAGTTACAAGACGTTTCATGTAATATTTCTCAATATAAAAATGATTATAAATCTGTTAGCTCCCAATGGCTGAAACAGCGAATTGCTGAAGGTAAAATTGGCATCTGGCCATTAAGCCAAGCTGTTTCATCATACTGTGCTTTTCAAATAGTAACATTCACAGATCACCAGTCTAACCCTGTGACTGCAGAGCCAGTAAATGGAATCTTTCTCCCCCGTCTGGTCAGCACTTTGCCAGCAACACATCGGCTTTGTAGGAAAAGCCCCTTCACCATGGATGAGCAGTTAAAACAAGGATTCATCCATTTGAAGATATGAGCGAGGGAACAGAGGTAACTGTTTTTATTTATTGTTTACTAAGGTTTCTCTATTAAAAAAAACACTCAGGCTTGTATAGGATACAATGTTATACATATTTGACAGTATACACCTTTGAGGGTTCTTTGTGTTTTTCATTTTTGGTATTGGTCTGTATGATATATTTTGTGCTCAGCATTCCAGGACTTTGCCTATTCAGGGTAAGCGTCCTGGGCCGACCATGAATAGCAAACTCTTGAACACCACCTCCACTGCAATGGCCCAGAGAGCTCTCTCTTCTAATATATATTTTTTTCAATTCAAATCTTTCATTACGTTTCTTGGACACCAATACATCTTTTTATTTTGTGGTGGTCTACTGGTAACATGCCTTTTAAGGATCTCAAACATACCACAGTTTATGATTTGTATTGCGTCGTTACTAATTATATTTTTCAATATATAAACCAGGACTATGCAAATTGAGGGTTGTTTGCCTGTCCACACAGTTCATACCCTTTAGCTCTGTGATCAGCTCAGCTTCTTCAAACAGCCACAGATACCTGAGCCAGCATAGAGTAAGACATTGCCTTTCACTGAGACTGATGACATTGAAATGACAGCACTGGAAGGGGGACCCACATCAACATGCTCAGGGCTTTGTGTTAATCCATTAATGGCATCAGTGGGTTAATAAGGACATATCTGCAGCCTGGTTTCATGATGACAGCTTGGTGCCTGTAATCACCACAAGCTTTAAATCCAGCGAGACAGATCAGAACATTGTGTCTGTGCCATGACTTCCTTCTGTAGTCGGTTTTAGGATCTTAGCTTTGCTACACTACCATCTCACACCAGAACAGCAGTGTGGAGTGGGGCAGCAGTGTGGAGTAGTGGTTAGGGCTCTGGACTCTTGACCAGAGGGTTGTGGGTTCAATTCCAGGTGGGGGACATTGCTGCTGTACCCTTGAGCAAGGTACTTTACCTAGATTGCTCCAGTAAAAAGCCCAACTGTATAAATGGGTAATTGTATGTAAAACTAATGTGTAAAAAATAATATAATTGTATGTCAAAACAATGTGATATCTTGTAACAATTGTAAGTCGCCCTGGATAAGGGCGCCTGCAAAGAAATTAATAATAAAGAACAGTGGACACTCACTGCAGCCTTATTTAGACAATGCCTACCTAATCAGAAAGGTAAATCAGGTGTTTGTTTTGTGAGCTTTTTAATTTAAAAGTCAAACCATCATTATATTAACTTTACTGGACTATATTACTACATTGTAGTTTGTATAAGAACATTGTCAGCCTCAGATGATTTTTCTTCCTAGCCGGCAGGAGTACAAAGGCCATTACAGGCCTTTGGGTAAACAGGCAAGACCAGGATTTTAACCCACAAGCTCCAGATCATATGACTCCACCCACACTCCATAGTCTCTTCAGGAAGGCTAAGCAAAATGAATAACAATAATAACAAAAGTTATAGAGCCAGGCACCTACCTTTTATCTATTAGGTCAACTAGGAGTCAGAACATGTGCTTTAAAGTCAGCATTTCTAATTCTGTTCAATATATTTGCATTTCTATGGAAGCCGTTTTACATATGAAGACTACAAAAGGAACTGAATGGAGGTGCAATAAAACTACTAGCAAGAAACAATAGCCAAACATGCATAGGTATATTGGTTGATTGGCACTATATACATGGTTGATTTACACTTGTAAATGTGCTTGTTTTTGGTATGCCATACTGACATTAAGAAATTGATGCTTTTATTATTTTTGATTCCAGTTTTATAACATCCTGTTCAGGCAATACATAATCTAGACACTGAATGGGTTTTACAAACCCAAAGGAAGGAATGTCTTATGTTGTACAGCTGTACTACACCAAATAACACAATGTATCTTTAGCTAAATCTTATTAGTTATATACAGCAATTGCCAGAATAACCATAGAAGAGATTTCAAAAAAGCAATGAAAAATACTATGGAAATCAATTGCACAAACGTCCTCAAACATAAAGCATTCTGCATTCCCTTTATAAACAATGCTGACACTGTCATCATCACTTAATAATTATTGTTAGTTTATGTTGCATAATTTGCTTTAGAAAACTGAATTCAGATCAAGCGTCGTCTCGAGAATCGCATGCGTTTTCTCAGATGCTCCAGCAGAGGGTGTGCACTCTCCACTGGAACACAGAGTAATGCCGTGAGGTCCTCAAACTGCAATTCAACACTCAGGCAGACTTGAACTCTATCTGCATACCTGCATCTCCTGCTGAATCCGCAGCTTCTCCCGGCCCAGCTCATCTTGGAAAAACTGCAACCACAAAGAAGGAGTCACAGCTGTGAGAAAGCAATTACCCTGTAGTCAGATACCTGTCTGTTACCATTCTGTATTCCGCATATAACTACAGAGACTGAATCTGTCAGTACTATCAGAATACAAACACCATACTGATATATAGCATGCCACAAGGGTACACTATACATTTTCTAAAGTAATTGGCTGGATGAATCATACCTGCATTCTTCAAGTCAATGGTACAATCTAACTATGCTTTTTAATTTATCTAGAATCACAGTAGGCACATCATATACCTGTGAGGAGAACTGGCCTGTTATTAAATACATGATTCTGCATTGTGATATTCTGTTAGACAATTTAAGAAAAAGTTGTAGATGAATGTGAAGTATCGCTTTCTAGAAATTCACCAGAACTTTTTTTTTTTTAAGAATGAATGGTTTAATTTGTGCACAAAGCAATGTAGCGATCTCATAGCTGCGCAATACTCAGCAAAATCACTATTGCTGCAGTTTCAGAGAGACACAAATCACAGCCCGGGTGAATCATTTAAACTGTAGCCTGTGTCTGCTCAGTAAATCTTCCAAACAGCACATTTCTTTCAGGAAGATTAAACAGCACCTGAGGAGCATGGATTGGAATTGTGGGTAAGGAAAAAGACTACCACAGAGACCGAAAAAAAAATGTGTCACTGTACTATTTCAAAATAGAAAATAAAAAAGGTTAGCATTTTCTGTGTTATTTTCTAAATCTGAGTAGTTCCTCGATTGACCTTGACCCCCAGTAGAGGAGTTGTTCTGTCAGACTGTTCAGTCTTCACACTACCTTGAGTTGGAGCTACTCAGCCCCTTGCATGCCAGTGTTTTCAAGCACACTGATATCTTGTATCAGGAATGCTGTCAGGCTGTGAATGTCACACATGTGTGTTACTTCTCTTGTCACACACACGATTATTTCTCTGAATCAGCTGCTAGGTATTCATGTAAATCACTGAAATTGCACCACTTGGAAAACTGGAACTTGCTAAACAATAATCCCCAGCCAAGTATTGTAGTTTCTGAAATATTTAAAATAGCGGAACAACTTTATTTATACTGTCTTCTTATGGTTTTGTAATGTTTTGAGACATTTCTGGTAGTTTTCTACTGAATGTTCTATATTTTGTATTGTTTAAGTTCCTTTACATTGTGTTATCTGGAGGGAGGATGTGTGTGGTATATTATAAACTGTATAACATAGACAGGTGTCCAAGCCTACTTTACAACAAGTAACACCCACCTCTGTATTCAAGGTCATGTCTTATGTATGTTCTTTGTAACTTCCAGAAGCCAATTCCAAAACTCTTGTGCTTTAGCTTACACAGCTATAAAATGAGAATTGCTGCAGCAGTCTCACCTCAACATCTGTTTCTTTCTCCTGCAGAGATGAGGTGAGTTCCAGGACTTGATCTCCAAGTCCTCCCACCTTCTCGTTCAGAACAGTCTTCTCGTCTGATAGTTCGGTAATGAGAGCATCTTTGGATCTCAACGCCTGTGTCAGCTGATCGATTGTCCTGGAAACAGAGGCAGGGAGAGCGTTAGAGAGAAGGAGTGGGAGTTTTACATCAGTTCAGAAAATAGGTACACTGACGTACGGATGTCAAGGGTATACCTGTCCTTATCGGCCAGGGTATGCTGGTCCCACAGGCTGAGGTGGTCTGCGCTCTCTTTGGGATTCTCATTTAGTCTCTTCTCGAGGTCCAGGCAGCGGAGTGTCTCAGCTTCTGCAAGAGCAGTCATTCTCTCTGCCTCGTTCTTTGCTAGCTTGGCTTCCTGGAAAGGGGGCAAAAAAACACTAAATTGGCTGGTTTCACAGACTCTAACCAATATGGGACACCTTACCTAGAGTAACATTAGACAGTCCAAGAAGTGTGCTAATCAGTGCCTAACTGAAACATTTATGGTTGGTTTCATAGACCCTGATTATCAGTAATCTTATAATGGTAAATTGGGTAAGGTAGTGCAATATTAGTGCTAATCGGGGTCTGTGAAACCAACCATTTATCTTTTATAGTCTTACCGACTCAAGACTTCTCTTCCAACTGCAAAACACTACTAAATGTTTATTGTCATCCAAAAACACATACATGTCATTAGATGTATTGTGTGATGTTGTTTGTGAATAGACAGCTGCTGTATCCTAAAGACCTTTTTCATTGTCAAGATCTCAACAAGTGATTTTGTTTCTAAAGGCTATTTTGGGTTACTTTTGACAGATTCATGCGTGCAGTTGGTAGCCCTTTAACTCTTCGACTCAATGCTGCCCACCTCTTGCAGAAGCTGGATCTTGGTTTCCAGGATCTCCTGCATGTGGTCGATTTCCTGCTGCCTCTCCTCGCACCGTCGCTGCAGCTCAGCCTCATTGTGATTGGTCAGGCTTTCTGCTGTAGTTCTACCAGGGGAAACGAAGGGGCCAGGTTATAGAAACAGACACTCAGCATATACATTTTCATGTTTCTATCATAATACATTATCCTGGTATTGTACATCTATGACTTTGAAGATAACTTCAGCACAAACATACAGTTCAGAAGCCAGGCATTCAAGAAACAGTAACAGCAAGAGTGTGGTTCATCTCCTCACTCAATGGCAAAATCGAGAAGAATCTCCAATCATACTGGAGCTTCTCTCTTTTGGGTTTCATCCAAGGATTACTTTTCCCTGCTATTGTTTTCCATCACGTTATTAGCTTCCTAAATGAGCTAGTCCTGGCTATTACTGACTCACGGAAATACAACAGCAGGATAATGAAAAAAACTCAGTATTAAGTGCATCCTGTTATGATCTTTTCTATTTGCAAATTAGTTATGGCAGTTCTGGGTTGGTACAAACCTGGCAAAATGTCATGCAAAGTGTTTTTTTAATTAAAATACAATATATTTTGTCAGACTGAGTCCATCAGGTTTGTGTTTATGTTCCATTCTCACTTGCTTCACTGATGGCCATTAGCCATATGTTTTAGGTGATGTATTATCCTGAATTCTTGTGGAAAGCCCAAGGTTTTAAGTTCTGCTCATGTTGTGCCAATGTCGATCCATTACCATCTCGCCAATGCGGCTTTGATCAGCCTCAGGTCATGCTAAGGTCAGAACTAAAAGTTCTCTGAGCCAATCGGCTGTTGGTTGCGTGTGTCAAGCCTGACTGTTATCCTACACCAGGGCTACTTATAGCAATATCTGTAATTCAAGTGGAGATGTATATTGACTTATATTATAAACTTACGAACACAACAGGACACTGAGGAAATAATGGGGCCTCAATTCCAGAGGATAAATAATTATCCTGTACTTTCTCAGCTCTTTTCATGGAAGCATTATGGGATAATGTACAACTCTAAAAAAAAGCCATGCAGTATTTGCTCTGTATAGTTTTAAAAAAAAACAAAAAATATGCTGTATGTAATAAATTTGATTTTTACTTGACTTTTGTCTTTCAAACCCTTTTTCCCATGTTTATGTTATCATGATTCATTTGCAGGTACTACATGTTCACATCAGTCTTCACAATCATTTTAAATTCTATAACTCAATTGACCTTCACTCCTCCGTCTGACACTAATTTGTTGAGTCTTGGAAAATAAAGTCGACCCCTCCTAAAGTATACTTCAGGCCTGATCAACAACTCAAATCTGTATTGGGTATCTAACGGAATAACGCCACAGCTAGGCAGTTGACAGGGCAGACAGCTTATCTTTCAGCAGCAGTTGGTCAAGCAGTCAGTCTAACACCATACCATGTATGCACGCAAATACACACTGAGAGGGGCCTTGACTAATTAAAAGTTACATAATGTGAACAATACTAGCTGTCAAATTATTAGATCACCAAAATGTCTTGATTGAAATGGTGGGTGATATAAACTCTTAAAAGCATCCTCTCTGGTGTTTTATAAATTTTATTTGGATAGAAACACACCCTTGTTTACTCATTGGCTCAGGAGGTCAGGACATAGCAATCACACAAACACTTTGCAAGTCCACTGAGAAATATTACGCAGCCTCTATTCTTTGTTCTCATCTTCTTGCTATACATAATTTCACAATTACTTGGTTTACTTGAGTCTCCTGTTTTGTATCAGCTTGAAAAAATGCAATAAATAGAAAAACATTTTAACAATATATATGGTATATATGTTATCATTTTATATATGAAAAGATTCAGAGCTGTAAGATAGTTGACCACCTTTGCTTTCCCAGGGCAGTGCTTTGGGAAATCAGTGCTGGGACTATCCATTGAATCTCTGTGAGTGCTGATTGATAGTCTTGATCAGTGAGCCCCCCTGACTGTGTTGTTGGCAGACAAGGGGGTTTAATGGTGTCAAAGAGACCCTTCTGTTGTGTTCAGTCAAGGTTTGAACAAATATCTCCCAAACCAAAAGGCATGGCAGTGAATCAAATCTCTGACCTTTCTGTTTGGCAAAGTACCTCACACATATTGGCACACAGTATAGAACAGGGGTGGCCAAAGTCGTCACTTCCTCTCCATGGTTTTTGTTCTAAATTGTTTAATTGAACTAATTAAACCTCCACTCAGACCCTGAAGTAGTTAGTGATCTAATTTTGCCTCTTAAACCTGGAGTGGAATTACCCTCCAGGACTGTGATTGGACACTCCTGGTACAGGGCCTAACTAAAGGTAATGCCACTGGCAAGGGCATCAGCTTCTGTAACACTTTTGGGTTACTTAACACCTTGACATGATGTGGAATTACTATGTAAGTCTAGATTTAAGCACAGTGCAGCTGTTTTAACGGAACACATCTGTCATTTCAAAACACAAACAATATTATTCCTAGTGATGTAAAATTATTAACAACAGGTTTTCTGGTGGTTATCAGAGTGTTAGACATTATCCGGGACCTGCTTTCATGTGTGATGGTTCAGTTCTAGTCTCGAATGGCTTGACTTATACTATCATCTTAGAAGTTAGCATTCCTGAGGACCTCCCTGAAATGTACATATAAAGGACAACTCAATTCAACTTACAAAGCCTTGTCAAGGAGTGGTTGTTTCTCCTGTAGCTCCTGTTTCAAGCTCTCCACTTCTACTTTCAACTCGATGTTCTGAAAACAAAAGAACAATTAGAGAAGGGGATGGAGAAAGATTGGCTTAGAAGGATATTATTTACTGAAAACATACCCCTAATTTACATTTGAAAGACAATGAATTAATACATTTTTCAATGAATCACAATAATACTACTGTTTATATAAAACTATGTGTTCCACATAGATATGTTTTATGGCTTCATGCAGTAGCATTTATAACATTAATAGGCTTCTTTTTCTTGGACATATTGCTTTACTGTACATGGTTCAGCATTGGCCACTGTTTCATGTCAGGGCATTACAAGGAAAAATGTTATGCCGTCATATTGATTTAAAAATGCAATACATAAATGACATCAGTTTAGATACAATTTATTGCATATAAATAACAAGAAAGCTATCAAGACCACACACAGAAGGTCCCTACGTCAGGTGAAATTGAAAGTGAATGAAAACCCCAAATGTTACATTTTGAGTGCTGTACAAAACATGTGCGTTCACACGCCATGATTTATTACTGATGGGAATAAATATTAGTGGCTGTATTGCCATTGTATATCTGCATGGGGAATGTTTCACTTGTGTCATCGCCTTTATATTTATACTGTACACATGGAATGCAGGTCAGATCTTAGCCGGTAGCTATTTTTTGTTACTTGTTTCCCTCAGATTACAGGCCTCTGTGGTTCAATGCATTTTTGTACATTCCAGTTGCTATTTTTTAAATGTTCCTCTCAGATATGCAGGATGTGAAATTAAACCTACAGTTCAAGAACCGTCTGACAGCATGATTTTCAAGAAGGGCAAAATGAAAAATACTAGGTTGCTTAGCAATACACTAAGATAGAATTAAGGAGTTTTCATGGTTGGTAAATTATAAGTAATAATTTGCAGTAAAATGCAAACTGAAGCCCACCAAGAGCCAGTTCCAATTAAAAACATGAATTATACTTAGAATAGTTATAACAAAAAGCTGGGGGTTTGTGACTTTGCTCATCTCATGTGCTGCAAGCCTAAAAATAAGATTAAGTCAAACCACACATTCTGCCTGCCTGCTATTTAAAGCACCTCAGCCCACAGCAACAGAGCCGATTTTAGCTACTCACACAGCTATCTCATATTATTGGTTGGTTGTTCAGAGACCCCTTCTGTCAGGTCTGTTACCATCAGAGAGTGGCATCAGCACATTCATTGGCACTCACTTACACACCAGCCCAGGAATGAGAGGCAGGTGGGGCTAAAAAGGAGTACAGGGTGTACAGTCATGAAGTGACTTCACTCAACCATTCTTAATAATATTACAAATAATAACAACCAAGAGTACTAATGTACTCTTATAATAATAAAAAATGAAATTGTGGAAAAAACTACTGTTACTTCTGCAGGTATAAGTAAGTTCTGTAAAAAGAAAAATGGGGAAACAAATCAGATTTTATATTTAATATTATATGTAATAATGCAGCTTCTGACAAAGTATTATGTGTTTGCATATAATAATAAGCACTATTATTTGAAGAAAGCCTCCTTAAAAGATAATGTTGGCATATTTATCATTTTCCAGTTGAGTTATAATGTTGATTTTTTTGAGGCCAGTTATGTAAACATTGACTTTTGAAAGAGTCTGTGATTTGGTATTTTTAGAGGGATTTATTTGTTTTACAGGCTAAATAAATCAATATCTGAATAGTAAAATACTCATAGTTGTGGCACTTCCACATGCTATATAAACATAGAAACTGTGCCTCAAGGAGTCTAAAATATACAGCTGTTTGTGCTTCAGTGTTTAATGACATTGCTGAGTGACACTGCATTGTCTGCTATGGAAACATGTACAGTTTAAACTGTGGGAACACAAACTAAGAAAAGGGTTTCCGTGACAAAGAAGGGCGTATTGACCAGGTCACTTTTCATGGTCAGAGCAATCCATAATCACCTTGTTAATTTGATGACCTACAAAACATAAGTGTGTATAAAGATAAAAGCCAGTTCTGTCCACAGTGAAAAAGAAAACGTAGCATGTCTACTGTATGTATTTGTATTTCTTTATTGCATGTTACAGTGCACTTATACATATTAGATATAGAATATTTTGTATTAACTACATTCCTACATTACACTACATTCCTGGTAAGCATATTATGAGAATTTCATGGAAGACGCTATATAAATATAAAGATGTTGTGTACTAATAGGCCTGTGGTTTTCAGAACTAAACAAGAACTAAAAAAAATGTTTTAACTTCTGTAACTTGACTAAACTGTCTTCCTTTTTACACTATAAACCACACTGATAACTGATTCTACACCATGCCTACTATCTTTGACTTGTTTTAGATTGTAAACAGAAACATGGTTTAATGGTGCAGGTGCAAATGTGACTGACCTAAGACATGTGTTAACTAACAGAAGCAAGAGATTACTGCAGCAATACAAATATTACAGGTTGTTCTCCTTGCTGGTTTAACCCACAACACTGAATCCGAACTGCACAAAGGATAGTGAACTATAGTGACAGGTGCAGTAGCTCAGCAAACTTCTGTATCATTGGTTTTGCCTCAGATCTGAATTCACTCTGGCTATCATACTTTTCTGAGGACTGGATCTTTAAACTACAGAGAAATAAGAGCTCTTTATCCGGCAGAAAAATCTACTGAAATCAGTGGAGTCCCCAGCTGCTCCAATCCCAGTCTCTCTAAAGAGGAAAGAACAGAGAAATCTACTGAAATCAGTGGAGTCCCCAGCTGCTCCAATCCCAGTCTCTCTAAAGAGGAAAGAACAGAGAAATCTACTGAAATCAGTGGAGTCTCCAGCTGCTCCAATCCCAGTCCTTCTAAAGAGGAAAGAACAGAGAAATCTACTGAAATCAGTGGAGTCCCCAGCTGCTCCAATCCCAGCCCCTCTAAAGAGGAAACAACAGAGAAATCTACTGAAATCAGTGGAGTCCCCAGCAGCTCCAATCCCAGCCCCTCTATAGAGAAAATAAGTATATTCTACAGAGCAGCAAAGAGTAGCTTGCCGTTAAGAAATATGGCTGATCCTTCGCACACAAAAGTTACCAATTTACTCCCAATATATGTTTTATTGTTTCTTCCCTGTTGGAGTTTTTATCTCAGCAATGACCAGGTCAGATGTTGTTGGTTTTCAGCTTAATGTGTAGGTTCAAAACTGGCCAGGTTTACAGTAAGAACCCATTTAGTGTGTGTTTTAGTTCCCAACTTGAGCTGGTTCACCACATTATCAGTCATTACTGGAATTTGTAGCAGGGTTTATGAAAGCTCATCCACACAGCTATAAAAACAGCAAAAAGCCCTTCTGAAGCCATATGTCCATTCAAATCCTTTGTATAGCCTTTCAGTCAGAACAAATCATCATTACTACCAAATAATCCATAATATTTAAATGTTAATCACAAAGAAAACCCCAAAACCATTACACATAAAAATAACTTTCAACCAGAAGCAAATAAAATTAATTAATAGAGAATAACATACATTTATATTAATTCATACTTTGCCATCTGTATGTTTGCAAATTGTGATGTTATCCTGTAACAGACATGATCCTATAACATGAGTTTATCACAGTAAAAGCACAGCAAAGTGTAATAAAGCATAACGAAAGCATGGTAAAGCATAGAAAAGCACTGTAAAGAATAGTGAGGTATGGCAAAGCATATTACTAAACAGAACCAGAGTAAACTATGGTAAATGCATAGTATAACCAATGGAAAAGCATGGTACAACAGCAAAAATACTGTTGTGAACTTTTAGAAGGGATTAATTAACCGTATGTATGGTTGTTCTCTACTTAAAACTAAACAATAATAATAGTTCAAGCACTGACATATCTTTATTCCTCTCAGAAACTGTAGGGTAATTGAGTACAGGCATGGCACTGGTACAAGTGGGCATTATGTGGAAATATGAAGTGGAGCCACATATAGTACAATATAGTGTAAGAAACAATTTATTAAAACTACGCGCCCTCCTTTCCCTTCCTAACCCAACCCCAACCTCCTTGCTCACTCACCCGCTTGTAGACATCCTCACTGCTGTCCTCATACTTCTGCTGCATGCGCTCCTCCAGAAAGTAGATGCGGAGCTTGAGGCTGAAGTTCTCCTTCTTCAGGTCATTGAGGTGCTGTGATAGAGTACGGTAACCGTTAGACATGGCGGGTCCTGCCGGGGGGCATCTTGAAGCCCCATTCATTGAAGTAGCATAGCAACACAAAAAAAACCCAGACAAAGCTTCCTAAACCTACTAAAACAACACACAAAACTAAGAAATGACACACATGGTGCTGTGAGGCACTCCTGTCAGAGCTCAACCCCTGCCATCTCCATGTCTTGCTTTGGGGCAGAGGAGAGGCTGCGATTCTTTTTTTACTTTGGAGAGGTATGTGAGGAATCTGTGGCAGACAGGCAGGCGGTCTACAGGATCACAGCCACAAGTGGTATGTAAGATGATCCTGCCATTAGGCTGGGCAGAGAGGAGAGAGAAACAGGCTGAGGTGTTAAAAGTCAATGGCCGGCTGATTTTTGACTTCCACTGGGAGGGGCTGGGGTTCACAGCTGCTCCACACCGTTTAGATGTAACAGGAAAGCATTCTTAAATAATGTGTTCCCTTCAGACAAACATTGGGGACATAGCTAACCTGTACTGGACACAGATAATCTACTGTAGGCAACCACAGCTGACTATTGCTTAAGACTGAGCTGACCCAGGCAAACTAAGTCAAGTGCTGTAGATAAACGTTTACACAAAAAATTCCCTTTGCCATTGTTTTCAGGCAACATTTGTCTACTTGACATTATTACAATATTTAAATGTATATATTAAAACAGAACTTAACAGAATTCGAAACTTGATTTCTTTATAGTAACAGCCTTCAGTCCACTAATCAAGCTCTGAACTACTGGTCAACTTCACAAAATGCATAACAAATAACGAAAACTACAACTAATACTACCATAATAATACCAGGAACATGCTGGAGATGAAAATATTAACAGATCCAAAGAAAACTATTATCAGATATCTCCCAAACTTAAGTTGAATAATGGGAGCTGGAACATGACCAAGAGAATCAGAAAAGACCACAAGCACTTGTTATCCAATGTGCTTAGATAGTCCTGAAAATATAAAGTATTTATATCAAATGGTTTATGAGATATGGGGTGTTGAAAGTGTGGCAGTACAGGCAATATATACATTAAATAATTAGTTTCCTAGTAAGATAAATGCAGAGCCTGTTGACAGATACAACACCCCTCGGACAATTTAGCTAACACTCCAATAGGGGTGAGATTATCTCATGGCAACCCACCTCGGCCCACTCTCATGTCCTAGAATATCCTGTATGAAAATAAGTGAAAAATAAGTGAGGGGAGCCCCAGAAGAGGAGGTGTATTTAAAGAGACTTCCTAATCTTGAAAGCACCAAGTCTCGTGAAAGATTTAAATACATAAAGACAGCTGTAACCTATAAAGAGAGAGAGCGAGGGATATCGGGATGTGAGGTCATCATGTGCAGAATATTCTGTGACTAGCAGACTTGATGCACAGCTCTGTATCTGCACTCAAATGATTACAGCAAAGGAAGAGCTCTCGGCCTAGTGGTGAAACAATAAACAAACCTCTGACCAGCGAATATTTAAAGAACCGAACATGAAGGCTTGAAAGCAACATAATGACTGGTTCCCTATTTTCTTGTGCTGGTTACCTTTCAGTTCTTTGCTTGTTTTTTTTAATAGATTCATTGGGGGATATGAAGCTATTTCAGATGCAATAATGTAGATTAAAAGTTCCTCTCTGTCACACCATTGATCAGTAGAGATGTGCTTGCACTGTATATCTGCACAGCCCCCTGAAATAGTGGTCGCTGATCAATCTATAACTTCGTAATAAGATACTAGGTGCAAGGAAGTTGCAATGAGTACCAAAAACTAACAAAGTAAAAGATTAAGAGAATGGTGAATAATCAAAGTCTGAGTAAAGGAAGTTTTACTGTACTTGAACTATATCATGTATACAAACTTTTCAGAATGTATTTCCAGAATATGGCATATACTTTAATATATGTAATTTGCATATGGGATACATTGTGAATTTGTTCAGTTAGACTGTTGTTTAAAGGCAAAGCAACTGCATTTTAGGTGCAATCTAACTGTATTTTAACTGCAGTCTAAGTGGTTGTTTTTTCCAATTGGTTGTCACGAGGTCCAATCCAATTCCCTAGGACTGGATTGGTGAATAATAACAGCAGCCAAATACCCATAGTGTTGAAACCTTGACCTAATAGAGCAGGCTAACCTTACACAAGACAGCTGACTGCCCAACATTGCAGAGATTCCTTGGTGCAACTCCTGGGCTGGTTTAAAGGGGAGAGCTCTGGTATAAACTCAGAATCTTTAAAAAGTGCAGCATTTAGCATTGGGCAGAGCAAACTGTGCAGATTTTCAACTGAGGGGGGCACTGTGACTCCACAGAATCGAGCACTTTAGTAACTTTGTCAAGTTAGTGATTCATTCAGCTCTGTAATTCAACCTATTTTTAAACAGGCTTCCTGGATTTACTGTAACTGCCATTTCAAACCCTCAAGGACCCAGAGTAAAAATGTCTCACAGCCCTGTCAATACCACCACTGACGCACGACGGGGATCTGAACACACAGTATCTAAAGTTGTTTTGAAATCCGATAGCCCTGTTTATAAGATGTTATGCTTGTTGTGTGTGGCAGAAAAACTCTATAGCAGCGATGTCATCCTGGTACTGGAGGGCCGCTGTCCCTCCTGGTTTTTGTTCCAACTGTACCCTAAATTACTTAATTGGACCAATTAGAAGCTTAATTGGCCCAATTAATTAATTTAGGGTACAGCTGTAACAAAAACCAGGACACGGCCCTCCGGGACCAGGATTGGAGACCTCTGTTCTATGTGCTTTCCCTCTAGTGGAGAGGCATACAAATAGTCCTAAATGATTCAGGGAATACAATAATGCATTAACTGTTAACTCAAATTTGATGAGTGGTATTTGAACGCAGGATCGTATTTCTTGGCTCTAAAAATATATTCCTATTACTCTTTTAAACAATCTTACAATACAACAATTGAGCTCATAATACCATAAATCATACAAAAACATACAGAAAGATTTTAAAAATCTGAACACGAGGTGAAGAACAAACGAGACCCTCCATCAACTTGCTTCCTGCAAACCAATGAAATCTATGAATGAAATTTCAGCAGGTTCAGAACGGATGTTGTTTCTTTACCTTCTGGATTCAATCAGTGAGAAATGTCTGAGAAAAAAAAAATACAGAATGGCATCATGCCTTGTTTAAACAAATACGAGTAGTTGGAGTTCATTTTTTTCCGTTCCATCCTGCCTGCTTCCAAATTTCTCCAGTGTAACTTTATCAATACAAGCCGCTATGCAGAGCGGGTTCAGGTTTCAGTGCCCTGGCCTGGATCTCTTGATTTAGGAGAAATGGCAAAGCCTGGCTAATGTCTGACACACAATTCCAAACCCTTTGCAGCCATGTCAAGCTCCTAGTTTGACTCTGCTGTCACCACACAGCACTGCACAGACAGTCAGGCCAGGAAAATCAGCCTGTCCTGGCGTAACCACAGCAACCACACTGCCTGAAATATTGTTCATCCACGTTTGCCTCATTCAAGTCAGTTCTTGCTTCCACTTCTAGATTCTGACAAATGCTGTTATTGTATATAAGAACTTCTGACAGGTTTTAATACCACTGGTGTAGATTGTGTGCTTAGTACCAAACTACCAAGCACATTAGGAAATTGAATTGTTTACCTGTTGTTTGCATATTTGCCCTTTTAAAACTCATTACATTTTTTTAATCAAATACTGAACAAAAGATGCAGCCCCAGATTTATTAACCATGTCTCCTTCACAATGTAGCTCACTCTTCAAACACTGCACAGCTCTCTGCAATGTGAACAAGGGGAGTTTTGCACAGCAGGTGACAACATTTGTGAAGCAGATGAACCAGAGAGTTCTAAAAACCTTTTTGTTTTACAGAGTACAGAACAATTTCCTTTGTTGTGGTTGAAACAAAATAATTGTGCCTCAGTTGCCAGAAGAAGGTAAAGGATTTTTGTACTTTATAAATCACACCCCGTGTTCAAGCCTAAGGCCATTGGGTAGACTTAGCTGAGCTTGCATCTCTGGATTATGCTGATATTGTTCTTTCCACTCCTACTAAATCATGCCTCGAGAAACTGGAAGTGCTCTTCAACTCTCCACTCATTGTTTAATAATCGAGACGGGCTTCCGCTGCAAAATACTGTAAAGATACTTCCTTCAAATGATTTGAAAATTCAAATTCATTGAGCGTTCACCCCAAGGAATCCTTGAAAATGAGGTTTTCCATATTTTAAATTTAAAAAAATCATATCCCGCAGTCAACTCTAATTTCAGGGGCTATTGAAAAGGTGCAGAGTTACACTTGATTCATTAATGACGTGACAATTCAGTACAAATACTGTAGACATTGTTCCGTGTTTGCTTATTGTTTATTGAATGAGTGTGTGTGTAATTCCCCTTAACGTCTCCTAAAGCTAAATAGTAAATGGAACAGGCCTTGGGCTACACTGACTCCTGAATGCTGGCTGTTTGTTCTTTGTTTTGAGCTGCACGTGTTAACATTCCTGCCTGCCAGTGTCTGCCGGTCACTTTGGAAGGCTAGAAGATCTGTAGTGTGATTGCTACCCTGACATATTATTACTCACAAACAATAAAAAGGGGTTAATTAGAGGTGCCAGCCAGAGGGGCTGCTTGCCTTTTTTCATCAGACGACGTTCTCTCTCTCTCATTCCCTCGTTCTTCCCTTCTCTCTTTAAAATTGCTTCCAGATGGGGGTGCGTAGGTGCCAATTGCGTGAAGGCACAGCGCTGGGGGCGGCCTAAACTGCCTGCCAGCGGCTCGACAGAAAAGTTTTCCACTGCACCTTGCCAGAAACGCTTGCACAAGTTTCCAAAAGCGAACCAAAAATTCTTCCTTTTAATTATCAAATACATAATCTGACTCATCTTCGGGGTGTAACAGCTTATTATTTTGATAGCTGAATGTTAGATTGCATATAATTAATGTAATTATTTGGATAATGGTCCCAGTTGAAAAAACAAAAACAAAAAAAAAAAAACTTCCAAAAGACTGGGGCGTATGACAACTCAGAACAGCCACAGCATCCCAACACACTCCAAAAAGGACGGCACCATGGAACAACAGCTTGTGTTAGCACAGGTTGTAATGGATCCAATATTATAAAAAACAACTTGTTCTTAGCCTCCCCAGTGTTTTATAGACAGTGTGAGCAGCGTAAATACATTCCGAAGGGTTATTATTTTATTTACAATAGTGAAATACGTCTCAGTATAATAATGAAGTATTATGGATTATCTGCTAACCTGTGTACAGATACCTTTGTTCTCCATAACCCAGGAAACCGTGGAAACCACAGACTAACAAATTTAAGGTCCATGGGCAGATGATGTTACTGGTAGAAAAGCAAGAATTGTGAGGATCCCACAAGCTAATTGAAAAATCTGATGATAGTGGTCCACAGGGAAGGGAACTAATGTATACTTTCATGATGTTTCTTACCCAGCTCCTCTCATAGAGCCCAATTCAAAGAAGTGTATGTGGGCGTTAGTTCCTATTCTGTCTTAATGTTAGCGCTAATACCATTCTTCAGCAAATGAACTAACCCACAAAGGTCAGTCTGTGTGCATGAATTAGTGCTATTGACACGTTTTCTTAATAATGCTTTGTGAAGTCATCTGGGGAGTTCTCGTGTTAATTATATATATTCCGTGCAATCCACGAAGATGTAGGACACTTTTAGCACCTTCTCAAAGCAGCATTATTAAAACCAGCAGAAAACATGTTTTAAAATGAGGTATTAACCTCATCATTATACACAGGAGTAGTAAAACGATTTCCAGATGACACGTTTGTTAAAAGGTTTTGTCTCACACAGCTTAGACCTGAAGCTTAGACCTGAATTAGAATCTACTACCAGGTAATCACTTGCAATATCTGTTGAGGTTAAGGTTTTATCAGCAAGTTTAACCTGTCACATAAATGATTCTGTTTATGTTATATAGGGCAGCAGTGTGGAGTAGTGGTTAGGGCAGCAGTGTGGAGTAGTGGTTAGGGCTCTGGACTCTTGACCGGAGGGTTGTTGGTTAAATCCCAGGTGGGAGACACTGCTGCTGTACCCTTGAGCAAGGTACTTTACCTAGATTGCTCCAGTAAAAACCCATCTGTATAAATGGGTAATTGTACGTAAAAATAATGTGATATCTTGTAACAATTGTAAGTCGCCCTGGATAAGGGCGTCTGCTAAGAAATAAATAATAATGTTGCAGTGAGAAATTACCTGTAATTTAAATGCATCAATCACCAAACAATGTATAGATTTACAGAATTGTTGATTAGCCTGTTAAGTAGGCTGCACATTATAATTAAAATAGATTCAACTTTATAATGGGAAGGGTTACATGTAGTTGGACTCATATTACATTGCTTTCCAAATGATGTCTCTCCTTGATTGGCCATGTTTTGTTGAGAGTAGGATGATTAAAGACACCCTCACCCAGAACTTGTCGGTTTTTAGCTTTGGCGCTCATGACTTGGGAAGCATGTATCTGTGTTATCATTCTATCGATGTTTGGTCTTCCTGTCCAATCAGGATGGTCCCTCGATGCGTCCCCCTGCATTACCAAGAAGAAGTGGAGAACCAGCTGACTGAAATGTTAGACGGTGGGGTAGTTTCACCGTCTTGCAGTCCGTGGTTTGCCCCGGTAGTCTTGGTCCGCAAAAAGGATGGAAGCTTGCGCTTTTGCGTTGATTACAGAAGGCTGAATGAGGTCACGGTTAAGGGCGCGTACCCTCTCCCCAGGATTGACCACATCTTGGCCACCTTGGCAGCAGCGCCGTGGTTCTCAACGCTTGACCTTGCCAGTGGATACTGGCAGGTAGAAGTTAATCCAGAAGACCAAGCCAAGACTGCCTTTATTTATTATTATTATTTATTTCTTAGCAGATGCCCTTATCAACTGGCCCTGTGAAGATTGAGGCTGTGAAGTATTGGTCAGTGCCAACTACTGTTACAGAAGTACAGAGCTTTGTAGGGTTGGCATCTTATTATCGACAGTTTGTGGCAGACTTTGCTACAATCGCACGCCCCTTGCATAAGTTAACAGATAAGAATGCAAAGTTCAATTGGAACCGGGATTGCCAAACTGCGTTTGAAGATCTGAAGCAACAAGTGACCCAGGCTCCGATCCTGGCCTACCCTGACCTGTCCAAGGAATTCACAGAGATTACATGGTGTGGTTTATTATACTTTCACGAGTGGCACGGTTTTGATGTTCTACTGAGTTACTTTTTGTTATTTTGTTTGATTATTGTCTAACACTTTAGATTTGAGTTGTTCCTTGTCCCCCTCTAAAAAAAAGCTGTATTTCCCCTCCTAGGATCTCCTCCCCCTTTCTATTACTGCTATACTTATTCTAACATTGTTAGAATTGCCTAGTCTGTATTTTTATGGGGATAGTGTTAATTGTGTGTTGTAATAAACTTTGTTTTTTATTATTGTGACTTCTGCTCCCAGACTCTTTTGTGTTTGACCCAGTGCTTTCCCCCTCTCATTTTAATATCTGCCCAAGCGTACCTAAATTTAACCCCCGAACCTTCCGGGTTATTAAAGGTGGTGGCAGCAGCTACGCTACCCAAACCCAACACTTGTTACCCTGAGCTGTGGGTTCGCTACAGTACTTTCAGCTCCATCCACTGAAAAGATACAGAAGTAGCTTCAATCTCAATTCGCAGTGTATAGATGATAATGTAAATAACACCAATCTAGCTGCGAGTTCCAAACTTTAAACGTGTTTCTGCTGTCTACAAGTAAGAACTCAACTTAATTAAGACTATCTAGTGTTATTGTGTTCTATCAAATTACGATAACGTTTGTCATGGTAATTGTTTATTTATTATGTTTAAAACTGTTTAGTAAAAACTGGGCTACAGTTTTTGGAACATTAATAAACTTTCAGTAATGAAATACGAATAGAGATGTGAGAGTCTGCGCCCAACTTTATATCATCAATATTTTAATCTTTGTATCAGCGGAAATAGGAATGTAAAACCAAAAGAGTCTGATGAAACGCTGAAATCCTATCCATCACTTCTTAATTTTCTCTTTGAGACTTTCGAACGTCTCCACTCTCTTTGATGGTCTCAACTAAATTTTTAATTTTAGAAACACATTGCTAATACTCCTGGCCAACGAGTTATTGAATTACAGTTTGACTGGATGCCTAAATACTCGGCTAAATATCAGATTACATCTTTCGCTGGGTACAGATTGAGATTTTTGTTTTGAATTTTTTAGAGAGGTGGATAAGGTAATTTTTTTCTATTCATAGTGTACTTTCGATGCTCATATGATATTATTTTACATTATTTCCCAGGTCTGCAGCCTAGTCATGCTGCAAAATATCATTCAAGCAGTATTTCTCAGTACTAACGGTAGAAATGCTTGGGACAAATTGAGTTGTACACTGTAGAACTTTTGAGGAAAACCAGTCAGTTCAGGTCCAAAAGCCTTTGGAGCCAGATCAGTGAGCGAAGCATTCTGTAACACACACCCCCAATACAAACATTATTACTGATAGATCTGAATGACTGTAGTACAGGAGCCAGACGTGATATGGCTTCATCAAGAGCCACGCTAAGCTCTCAGATGAAGTCTAAAACTGCACAAATCTCAGCAACCTCAGCCATTAATGCCTACTGTTACGAGCTGCTGCTAGAATTCAGTTTAATAATGTTGCCCGCACATCACCCAATGCAATGGTGGATAGCATCATCTAAGCCTAGAAAAGTGGAAAGAACATCTGGAATCTTCAACGCATGCTCATGAGCGTTGCTGATAAATCAGAAAACCAACTATAGTCAATAAAATACGAGATGTGCAACGAGTGGTTCGAAATCAGACATTATAGTTGCAGTAAAAGGAGCTTAAGTTTGCATGCCATGATACTGGATGCCCTAATGCCAGGAATGGGATATACACCTTTCATCTCTAGGTTGCTAGTTTAAATTCCAGTCAAGGTCAGCAGTGATAGAAAGTTATTTCCATCTAACAGCTGTTGGGAGCCTTTGTGAAATTTGTTTTGGCAGTCGGACCAGTTCCTAGGGGACAGGTGTCCACACTGCAAATAGCACTAAGTGACACCTTTGTAGCCAGTTTCTCGTTCCCCCTGAGGTAGGGTGGAGGGACAATGTATTGTTGTACATGCCTGTGCCATAGTGATCTTCAGATTGACAACGTACAGGAGCACAATCTCCTCACTAGACTGGTTTGTCAGCATATCAGCTGGAGGTGGCAGAAGATTCATATATCTTACTCTTGCATCCATCTGGAGGTTACATGTGATTTGTAGTTCAGATCACTAAAGGAATAGACAACAGATCACAGCTGTTCATAGAAATGTCTTCTATCTCTCAGGGCACTTATCGACAGTTTCAGAAGAATAAGCCTCAATAAAAACAGGACTTTCTATACATTATTCAGAGGAGAATCTCAGCACTTATTGGTGATTTAGGATCAATGAAACAATGCAACTCTTATCTTGTCTCTCTCGGCTTTTACAGTATAATTGGCTGGGTTTTTTTTCCTGTTAAAATGCTGCAAATTTGGTATTGAGATACAAAATGTTATATTTTCCCTGTGAAAACTGCCATTGTATTTCAAAAATAGTCATTTAGCCATGGTAGTTCACACTTCCAGATATAAGAACATAAGAAATTCAAGAACGATAATAGGCCATTCGGCCCAATTATGCTACTTACTTTGGTGCCAGCGTGATCAGTTAGCACTCAGGAGAGGAAAAACAAAACCCCCTAACCAGGTTAGTAGGGGGAATGAAACCTCTGGAAATCAGTGGCTAGATGGACTGCCCTTCCTCCAGATGGCTAGCTATATCTAGCTCCACTAATATGCTTGTGCTAATGTTGAGGAAAGTGTGATACAACCTCTTGTGACAGATGGCAACTCACCTCCTACTCACTTAGGCCCACTTGCTGATTCAAGCTAGTCACCTGCTGCTGTAGCAATGTGGCCAATGGTTGTATTTACATACACAAACATGGCATACTTTAAATTGTAATTTCTCAAACAAAAATAAACAAGTAAAACAATGCTAGTTAAATAGCTCTAAACCATCTCACACTGTCTATTTAGAATGTTTCTTGTTGTATTTTCTTTGTTCTGGATAGTTATAACTAATAACATCTGCTTCATTAACTCTTGTACATGGCTGTAACCCAATCTCAGGGAACACAACTTTATAACCATATTGTTTCCACATTTAGAACTATTTCCGATAAACAAAGTTTTAACAAAACACATTCTTAAATTCCATACCAAGTACGCATTTATTCATAAATAATACCAGCTGACTGTAAAGTATAAGTCCCACAATCTCAAGGGTTTAAGACTTCCAGAGCATCACTCCTGTGAGTAATGAAGACGTCATTAAAATACCATTGTAACATGCACCAAGCTGTCTGTTATTACCTGAACAGTATAATACATAGAATCATTACATCAAGAAACGTGCTGATTGTTCCTATCCCATTGGATAGCTCCACACAGCCTGATTGATAGACCATTTCCGTCCCTATTGGAAGCACAAGCAATAGACAGGGCTGGTTCCATGCAAAGAGGAAATACAATATGTTGTAAACTGCTTCCCATTGTGTAACTTATTTTGTTAGCTGTGGAAATTAACAAACAACTGGAAGGTCAGAGTAATCCCAGTTTGTGATTAAATTGAACCCAGGGTCTGTAGATTAGCTTGCCACTGTGAGGAGCGGTGTAGTGGGTGGGTGAATGAGTGTGCAGGATATGCTCAACCTGCCACTGGAATCGAGGCATAAAATACGCTTAAATGAAAGTCAGGTCTCTGGAGGGGAAAGACAACACAACACTGAACAAACAGATTCCTCAAGCACTCATTTCCTACTGTTTGTAGTGCCTGAGGAACAAAATGGCTTGTGTGTTTTCTGCATCCATCAGTTTCCAATGGGATTAATGGGATTACAGTGGTTCAGATCGCAGCAAAAGGAAGCAGAGTCTGTGGAGTGTTATCCTCTTAAAAACACAGGAAACACAATGTCTGAGATTAGTTTCTGATCTTTTATCACTTAGTCTGTAGATGTAGGCATATGTAATGCCTTGTTTAATCAACAAATGAAAGAGGACGTAAGCAAAAATGACACATTTAACCACTACTATTGTAGGTACTGTCCTGTACAGAACAGTGGTCCTCAAAGACCTTGAAATCCCAGTCCAGTGTTACTCTGCGAGATGGGATTCAAACATCATTTTATTCCTAGCTACTCAGTTTGTTACTGTCTGTGTCTTTCTTCAATGGTAGCAGGTTGCAGCAAAAATATATAGATAACATTTTTTAAAAAAACATTTGAACATGGATGCTCTTTCGCAGCTCAAAATAATGAAGGATTCTCAAGTCTGAGTGAATCATGATAGGCCAGTGTAAGGGAAGTGTTTACTGGGGTTCTAGGACTGGATTTGAATCATGCCTCATTCAAATAAACAATTCCTAAACTCGCTATCAACAAAGACTGTCAGAATTTGAAGCTTCTGAATGACACATATTATATCATGATAAAACCTTCTACTGAAACACCTATAGTAGATATAAATGCAAAATAACAACATCTAGAAATTTTCCAGGCAGACCCACCCAGGTGACAAAAGGGTACATTTTAATGAGGCTGAAGGTCCAGCTCAATTCACTTTTTAAGAGGAGAGAACCGTTACACAAAACTATATATGTCCCTTCAATAAACTTAGAATGTGAATGTTATTTTTTGATCACTAACTGAGAATCTGGATAAATATTGCTCCACTTTTGCTCAGTTTATTGTAGGAATGTATCATTTCCTAAAACATTTCCCTCCAGATAAAAAATGTAAATTGAATTGGCCCACAGCCCTGGTTGTGTCCATGCAGACCAGTGTACTCTCAGGTGAACTGGGGTCTCACAGAGGGCTTCTTAATTCAAGTCATGTCTACTTCTGTGTCCCGCAGAGCCTGCGTATCCCACACAGCTGTCAATACTATAGGTCCTCTCTGTATTTAATGTGAGTTTACAGCCCCCTGCTGGTGTACGGGTTAGACAGACCATTCTGCAGGGGATAGCACAACCACCAACTTGTAATTATCTGAGCAGAAAAAAAACATGACAGAACAAGCCTGACAGTTCCCAGAGCATCAAAGCTCTTTTCAAAATGGCTGATTAAAAAAAAAAAAAAAAAAGTGTACCCAGCTACCTCCAGACCCTCATCTCTCCCTACATCCCCACCCGACCTTTCCGCTCCGCCTGCACTAAAAGATTGGCCGTACCTCCGCTACGCTTCCCTGCCTCCAGAGCCCGCACCTTCTCCACCCTCGCCCCACAGTGGTGGAACGACCTTCCTACGGATGTCAGGTCTGCCCAGTCCCTGACCACCTACCGGTGCCTCCTCAAGACACACCTCTTCAGACAACACCTGTAAAACTCAACTCTTCCCTTTTGGACAATATAGCATTCTGCCTTTAATGCACTTTAAATTGCACTTATCTGCTCCCTAATTTACTGTATTTAATCCTGCACTTAACCCAATCTGTAGTATTTTGTATTTCATCGGCACTTGCATCTAACCCTGATGTAACTATCAACACTGTTATCTGGGCAGCAGTGTGGAGTAGTGGTTAGGGCACTGGACTCTTGACCGGAGGGTTGTGGGTTCAATCCCCAGTGGGGGACACTGCTGTTGTACCCTTGAGCAAGGTACTTTACCTAGATTGCTCCAGTAAAAACCCAACTGTATAAATGGGCAATTGTATGTAAAAATAATGTGATAACTGTATAATGTGAAATAATGTGATATCTTGTAATAATTGTAAGTCGCCCTGGATAAGGGCGTCTGCTAAGAAATGAATAATAATAATAATCTGCTCTTGAATTGCCCCGATATCAAATCGTTCTGTGTTTTTTATTTGCTTTAATTAGGACTGAAGTCATTGTATTTTGTATCTTGCTCTTAATTGTACTGTAATTCTTGATATGTATTTTTTTGTATACAACTGTAAGTCGCCCTGGGTAAAGGCGTCTGTTAATAAATAAATAATAATAAATAGACCCAGCCAGCAGAAGGGCTTGTTTGTCTCCCCACATTCACAGACCCACCCACACTTGTACACCGCTTCACTGAAATACTGCTTCAACTCTTTCCCTGCTCTTTAGTACATGCTCCCTAACTTCAGTTTTGGTTTCAGTGGTCCATTTCTTGTGATTTCTTCTTTCCAATCTCCTGCACTAAATGGATCTGACAGCAATTTTTTGTACTAAAGTATCCATTTCTCTCTCTGCTTCAATCAAATCATATTCTCTAGTTTCGCAAAATAACTGTTTTTTTCTGCCTTCCATTTCCGCTTGTGACCTGAGCCCCACAAGGTGTGAGTTGGCCTGCTCGCTCTGTTCCATCAGGACGATTCTTCTTACATGCAAACCTATACATATTTATTATTATTATTATTATTATTATTATTATTATTATTATTATTATTATTATTATTATTATTATTAGTGTATATGTTATATACAATAATAATAATAATAATATTAATAATAATAATAATAATAATAATAATATTAATAATAATAATAATAATAATAATAATAATAATAATAATAATAATAATAATGTTTAGATTTTTTTGTGTCAGCTATAGGGCATGCATTGCATACATAGACTGCACGCCACTGGTAAAATGTCAAGGCAGCTGGAAGAGAAGTCAAATAAAAGGCTGAGAAGAAATGTTCCCATACTGAGGGCAATCTAGGGAATAAAGTTTAGACAGCACGGTTTTCGTGTGTTGCATTTATGGATAAACTTTAAACATATTTCCGTCTGAACCGTTATAACTTCCTGAGAGCTGCCAAAACGGAATGTTCTGATTCAATATGCACTGTTAGCTCAAAACTGCATGACTTGCATTTTAATCAAAAAATGATTTGTGGATTTTCTGAATTTGGATTTATACTGGATTGTTGACCTCTATGTCCCCAGTAGTACCAAGTTAATCTACAGCATTAAACGCCAATTTGATTAATCTTGAAACAGGTGGATTTAATATTAAACTTGTAATGACAGACAAAGCCCAGTTTTCGGCTTTCATTTTCCCTCATGCTGAAACCAATTAATGGCGCCAGGCTCTCACTATGGGAAAATCAGATTGGGACTTATTAATACCACCTTTGCAATTCAAATTAAATAAATGTCCAGCTGCTTCAGATTATGCCCCAATTAAAGATAATTGAAACAGCATTTACTAATTGTACCTCTATTCACTGCTGATTGTTTTTCACATTATTTTTTGTTAAGGAGAAAATTAATTCTAGAACAACAAGTAATCCTACATAATGTCCTCTGCGGGTAACTTTAGTGTTCACATGCTAAAGTTTTACAAGGGCTTTGTGTAGAAATTATGTTTCATAGGCTATAAATGCATTTTCAGAGGGAATATTAAATTGATGTTGTAAGAAAGAGACATTATATTAGAGAGTTATGTCTAATGTTAATTCTTTGGAGACTGAATCTTGTTTGCCTATTTAAGAGATTGCACAATTTTATAAATATGCTTGCCTACCTTTCTTATCCGTACTCTGGATGTGCGTGCGTTCATAAGAAATGTGTTTGAAATCCTGTGTGGTTAGCCCCTCAAAGTAGTAAAGAAAGTGAAAAAAGTATTACAAATTACAACCACGACTGTATACAAACTCTGAAGCTTCAATCTTGTAACCCAGACTATATGCCTAAAAAAAAAAAAGGATTTTCATTGATTTCTTGAGCAACGGAATTGCAAATATCAATGCTTAAGTAGGCTATGGATGTACAGAACTGGCTTACAAAAGACATCCCAGAATGAGCTGGATGCCTATACTCTAGTCCTGAAATGAAAGCTTTTGTGGGTACCATTTAAGCTATCCCAGTACATAAACTACAAAGACAAAGAATTATTGATAAACACAATAACAGATCATTTGATTAGAGATTACATTTTAAATGATGTTTTAATGTTAGTTCAAAGCGGAAATAAACAAAACGTCCTTTTGAGATGTCCTAGACAAAATCAACCACAAAAGTGCATGTTAAAAAGATGATTTCCAGTAACGGAAACTACAGTATTACTCTGTATTACCAACAACTGTGTGCCTTCTTCCAAGAATAGCAGAATGGGTCAATGAGTCTGAACCCAGTGTCTCATGGGATAATGGATAAGACATTGAGCACTGAAAGACACTTTCTGGTAGCTGCAAATCACAGTCAAAGCCACTGACTAACTTGAATGCAAAGGTCACGCAAATATATCGTTTTTTCATGGTAATATCGCTCCTCTACTTACCAGTAGGTTATAATTAATAACTTTAACACAAATTTCCCCTAGCGTGGTTTGTTTTCTTTCTCCCTCAAACGTTACAGCAAGTGTTGGTATGTGGAGTGAATAAGCAAATCGACTTGTGCAGTCCTGACCATCACAGACTCACTCGACACATGGCCCAGATTACATATCTGTCTAATTCGAAACAGAATCAAACTCTGCTCTTGATTAAGAGTGAATTTTCAGTCTGTTCTGTACAGGGATGCCAAGGGGAATAAAAAAAAATACTTGTTCATGTTTCTTTCCCCATTTTTTTTTATTGTATTATAAAACACACATGTTTTTCAAACATTTTTCAAAAGGTTTAGTCTTTAGAAATAAAGTGGAGGTCATCAGTAACGATTCTCACAGAGAACAAAACCAGCTTTAAACCACTGGTGAGACACCACAGTGCTAGGAGATACAAAGAGGATTTGTGTGCAGTGAAGCTCACTTCAGTCTTACTCTACTGGATGAACACAATGAACTGAGTTAGAGGGGCTAAATAACAGTAGATGACAGCATGTACAGTATGCTAGGTAAACGATATACACATCTGGCTCAACGGGTACAAATAGGACACTATAGAAGAAAGTGACTCTGAACGCTTTTCTCTGGTGATGTAGCCTTCATAGTAAACTGAATAACTTATTATTACAGTAGCCAAGATTAAGCCTATAGTAATGCAACCAATTGGAAAAACATGCATCCATTTGAAATCTTCTTTAAAATGGGATCAATAAGTTACTAACAACCAAACGAGCAAGATGGGCTGAATGGCCTCCTCTTGTTTGTAAACTTTCTTATGTTCTTATGTTCTTATGATATGGAACCCAATATGGATTTAGAGGTGAAAACAAGTGCCTTTGATAGGAAAGGTGAACAAAAGTGGACAATATGTCCACAGCCCTCAGCTTTAAGAATTATCATAACTGACTGCTGGTCACTTCTCTGACCCACAGAGCAAGAGGTTAAATTAGTATCATATTTTACACAGTGTAGGAGTTTTTCTACCTCCTCTTCTGTTTATAATAAAGGGGCACAGGATTCAATCTAATATCCTCCAGATGGTGGTGCTGCTGTTATTCTGACCTAGCCGTCGTCTGTAGTGGCTCTGATCTGTATTCTGCTTTGCCATCCCTTAAATCACTCCAGCCGTGCACAGTGCACGAGGGCCAAGGCCAAGTATCCCTTGCCTGCAATATTGGAAATGAGAGCAATTTAGACTAAATGTATTAAGTATCACTCATATGTCAGGAAATAATAACCCATGAATCAAACTGAATTTGCATGAAATGAAAGAAAATTAAATATAATTCAATCCAGATTCACTGTGCATACACATGCTCATGGTTACCATTTAAAGAGATACAATCTCAAGTGTGTTTTATAAATGATACACCAAGAGACAAGGGATGTTTCTGTTGGGTCGTGTCTGCCATCCACACGTGTAATATATGTAATATATGTAGTGGACTATGTTTTACTTATGCCAGGAATACCTGCTGCTTTCAGCATCCAAGGTCAGTGATATTAGATTCCTGATCTGGCGTTCAAATACTAGACTGTCCCTATCAAAGCATCTCCTTACCAAGCAGCAGCTACAATGACAGCTTGGTGGCCAACAGTGTATGCTATGAACCAGCCTTCCTGTATTTATCAACTACTGTCAACTCTATAAAGCAACCTGCAAATACAGCTTTTGCTAGCTATTTCTATTATTACTTTAGTGTTTGTATTTAATTTAACTGAATTAAATGAATATCTGGTGAGACATTGTATTCATTCAACTGATTTTTATGTGAATACACACATAGAATATAAAGACACTCTCATGAAGCCCAGGAAAAGAACATCTCCCAAAGGACTGATCAAATAGAATCCTTGACTCTGAACTGAAGGGAAATATTTTTTAAATGCTTCCTGTGGCATAAACATGGCATCAAAACAGGGTTTCCATTCAGGAGAACATAATTGGGGTGGGGGGGGGGGGTGGGGGGACACGACAGGCTCAGTTACGATTCCTCCCAGATGTTCCAAATTGACTGTTCTTTATTTTCTGTGAATCCCTAATTCAATCAGACTGTACAGAGCAGAGCACGGGGCAAACATACAAATGGGATACAACGTCTGCAAGGCTCCGGACGTGACAAAAGGAGCAACAACTGCCTAGCTTTCCCCAAGGGGCAACAAGGGGCAATAAGCCTGAGTTTCTTGCTATACATGTGTCTATAGAAAACATTCCCTAAATGAAATTCAACATTCAATATTCCTCCTTCTGTACAGAAAATGGATCAAATGTCAAGGTGGTCAAAATAAATGCTTTTGTAACAACATAATGCAGGGGGTTCCATTTATTACCCAGATGTGACTTCTCACAGGACATTTGATCTTTTTTTAAAATTTGGAATCAGCAATTATTTTTCTTATTTTCTCCCCAAGCTCAATTATTGTTCAACCCGGCTCACCGCTGCCACCCCTGCGCTGACTTGGGAGGGACAAAGAAAGACATATGTGTCCTCCGAAACGTGTGCCGTTAGCCGTCCACTTCTTTTCACTTTGCAGGCCTGCCATGCAGTCACCTCAGAGCTACAGTGTTGGAGGACCACGCAGCTCTGGGCAACTTACAGGCAGGCCTGCAGGCGCCTGGCCAGTCTACAGGGGTCGCTGGTTCGCGGTGAGCCAAAGGACACCCTGGCCGACATAAGCCCCGCCGCCAGGCAGCGCTCGGCCAGTTGTGCGCCGCACCCTGGGAACTCCCATCCACGGTCGGCAGTGGAATAGCCTGGACTTGAACCGGCGACCTCCAGGCTATAGCGCACATCCTGCACTCCATGCAGAGTGTCTTTACCGGATGCACCACTCAGAAGCCCCTGGATATTTGATCTTTAAATTTACTTCTATAACACATGCTGAAATCTTGGATCTGAGCGTTAATTTAAGAGAAACAGGACAGTAATGCTCTATATAGCACCAGTACTTTATTTGGCCTCTAGGTGATTGTAACTGTGTTTTACACATAATTTATTACACTGGCTATGGTATACTCAAGTATACATTAGACCTGAAAAGTGAGACGTAGCCTTTAATTCAAGAAAGTGACTACACACCTATTCAGTGCTATGGGTGTGCATTTTTTTTATTTCGCATTCATCTTCTGTGTGTTTCCAAAATATCTATTCCCTGTCAAGTACTACAGTAGAATGCTAAGTGAGCTCATATTGTTTGCATTCTTACAGTACTTTGTCACAACAGGACTCTTGATAGCTACATTGATATGCTAACTCTCCATATATGCCATTTTTTTTTTACAGTTAATCTATATTCCCATTTATAGGAACCACATGCTTGTACTACAAAAAAGAAGAAAAAAGCATCATGGTTTGTTTTAAAAGGAGTTTGACTAGCAAAGTCACAATAAAACAAATCTGAATTACAGATACATTGATATAAGTGTGTAGTATAGATTCCAGCCACAGTGCTGTTAACGTATTATTATTGTCTATAACAGACACTGTTATCTCTTTTCATAATGCTGGGATTAGAGCTGACCCCACTGGCTTGCCTCCTGTTCATGTTTCTTTGCATTATCACAAACAAGGTATCTACATCAGGTAAAGCAGACCTGCGAAACGGATGCATGTCACACCTCATTACTACTTTCTGATTGGTACTCTTATTAGGTCTCGGTGCATTTCATTACACTTATTCCTTCCAAAAACATAGCACCTTGTTCCATTTATAAACGACCCTGCCAAAACTAAAGCCCAGTCACACTCTTGAAACTGGCAACATATTTCTTGCCGTTTCAGAGAGATAATTGCACCAAGTTGCATTAAAGCAGCAACATAAACAATCTGGCATCTTTCCCAGAATATATTTATAGAGGTCTGCAATTTAACCTTTTATTATACTGTACATGGCACATTAAAAATGTACATGGGGGAGCACATCTACACTATACACCGAACAATACCTGCAACCTGGGAGTCAATTTGACAACACCGCCTCCATTGTCGATGACAGATAAACAGCTATGTAACAGCTTTGCTTCAGTAAAAGGCCTGTGTTTAGATCTATGCAAACTCCCTTTTTTTGCATTGGCTATCAATATAATCATAATGAATTTACCAAAACGCAAACAAGAAAACCAGAACACCAATGCCACTATTCAGAATGTAAATGTGCTAACAGAACCTCTTGATAGTAACTATGGCAACCACAGAGCTTTCGTATGGCCAGTTCATTTCTGCTTTCCCAGTTAAATTAGGGTTAAAGATTGGTTGAAGATTGAGTGAAATAACATGTAATTGACGGGCTTCATAAGGTGTTCATTGTCTATCAAATGATCAATCATTCTGTCAGCTATTTGTGTTCCAGTATTACACCCAAGCTGGAATCAGGATCATAAAATGACCATACAACATCTTGCATTCAGGTACCCTACCCTCAAACAAGTACCTTTACGAGCATGTGTTATAGACAAGCATATCCACAGAAGCATCTCCTACCTTCTCAAACTCCCTCAGGGTGTGTGTTTGGACTGGGGGCCCTGTCTCCGTCTCGTCACTTAGAAAAGCTGTGAGTGCAAAAGCAAAACGTGGATATTACATATTTGTTCACTGGACAGTTTACAGTATGTTAGGTGTTGGTATTTTGCGTGCAATGGGATGTTTCAATAACTGTGCAGTCCATTCAAATTCAGTTTTAGTTGCATTGTAAATGACCAGCACACAATGGCCAATTTTTCATCTAAAAGTAGTTCAAGTGGAACTTTTTTTTGGTTCCTGGTCGGTATATTTGCTGTAAAATTGACAGCAGTATTACATTTACTTATTAAAAATGTTTAAAACTGATTTTAAAGCAGGCCAGCACAGTGAGATGACGAGGGTGCATGGACTTCAAAGCAGCACTGATCTTACCTGTCATGTGGCTCACAGTCCTGGAGCGCATGTCCCGGTCCTCCATATAATCCCTGCAATCAAGTAAGATGGTGAGCCTTCATGACCATTACAAAGCAGACACAGAAAACAGAACAGTGCGCTTCATGGGATCTGCCTCTTAGTAAAGCATGACACAAAGTACATGTGACACTGAGGAAAAAGTAAAGCTGCCACTTGATTCACTGATTCATGTCAGGAGGTGCTAAATTCACCTCCCCCTCTTCCCAATATAACCCTAAAGCAACAAAACAAACTGCTACCAATACCGTCAGTGATTAAAACAAGTATACTGATGGAGAAAATGTTTACTTTTCTCCTGTTCATTATCCAGCATCAATCTCTGCAATGATATGTCAAGTGGATGAGTGAAAAAGATTGAAGACCCCCCCCCCCCCCCCCAGGTAATTGGTTTATGTGAAGTAGCCGAAAAAAACACAAATGTCCTCTCTCGCAACAAACAGTATTATCTTTAACACATTCTATATAGACCTTCTTGCTATTGCTCAACTTTGATATCAAGTCATCATTTGAGGAATTTTAAAGTGTATTGGAGATATAACACATCATCATTTGTTCAAAATGTTGTTTTTTTTAATCAAAATACAGCATTTGGAACAGCATCTGGAAAAAATGACAACTTCATTTTTAAACAGCATTTGGAAAATGATCATTTCTGTGTTGCTTTGTGGCATGTGACAGCATGAAAGGTTCATTAATAACCTCCTTCTGTTGCAAATAATATCAGTAGCGTACCTGTTTGGATGAAAGGGGGAGGATGCATGTGTATAACAGGTAAAACAAGGGTTTGATTTATGATAAAGTGCAAAGAAGGCTTTACTCTGGAAGGAATTATGTTCTAGAGTGCAAATTGATCATGACTGTGGGACTCAGCAGCTCTGTCTAAATCTTTATGTGAATAATGTTTTTTCTTTGGTTGTTACCACATTGGCAAAACTACAAAAATCAGAAGGACAGAGCAACAACAAAAGCAAGACTTACAACAGCAGCCAAACTGAAAAAGAGTTTCATCCCTCTGCTCACACTTCAGTCTCTTTGAACCACACATCTTTCCCTGGTCAACTCTCATGAATGATTTGATTAGTATTTAGTAATTTGACAGGCTTCAGCCAAGTCTCAGTCTGTAGGCTCCTCAAATAAGGAGTTACAGTTATATTAGATTAGATCCATTAGCAGATCAGCACAAACCCACACTTCTCCCTGGGGGCTGGCACAGCTGTGAGCAGTGTACATCTGCAATGAATGTGAATGAAGTACAAGTGCGAATGAATCCCAGTGGTTTTTAAGCCAAAGGCTGCGGGACAGCCTTTGTTATCAAGCCTTCTGCCGCACCACAGGGGTGCCGTTTATTTACAAGGTCCCATCCGAACCGTGACAAGTTAGCTGCATTGTGTGCCAGCAGTGTGTCTCCTAAAGACCTCCACCTGCTGGCACGTCTGCCTCTAACAGGATCTCAAAATGTATACAGCCACAGTCTGGAAGCCCTAACCCTCCAAGAAATCAACTGGAAAGCTTGTCTTTATTGACAGTTCTGTTGATTTGGAACCCACTTTTTCTTTTTTTAAACAACAGCAAAGAAATAATTTATGAACTTAGCTGTTATATACCTAAGCTTAAACATAAGCAATATCAGTGAAAGAAAAGAGGGTATGGTCTGTCAAGGCTCAAACAATATCAGCATGTACTTTCCCTCAGGACTGCATCTGATCTATCTTTTTAAATAACCCGATGTTTCAGCTCTAGGACCTCAACAGTTATCACTGTAGCACATTGAGTAGCACGCTGATTTACTCTAACAAGTGAAAAAGTGCTCTCTAAATTCTGCCTGGGATGTTTGTCATTCATTTTCATTTATCCCCCTGGTCTTATCCTCTTGATTTAAGGCAGTAACACAGGTTGTCGTTATCAAGTCCATTCTACAGTTCAGCTACTGTAAACTCCCCTTTAAAAAGATTCAGGTTGTGCATTTGATATCATGGGAGTGCCTGCTCCTTTTCACTTGCACTATCTTATCTTTTTCTTTAAATGATTATGAAGCATGTTTAGTACAGCTGTACATTCCCTGCATTCCTTTCACAAAAACAAATGAAAATGCAGCCTTATTCTATATAAATCGCATACAGTTTTTGCTGCTTTTATACGAAAGAAAACTTCATCCCTCTTGGAAATTGTGACAAAATAAAAACAACAATTCAATATTAAATTTAAGCTTATATATGTTTTCCAAATTTATAAAAAGGTTGGCCAAGGAAAAGAAAGAGTACCGTATAAAAGTGGAGAAGCATGGAGATTACTGTAATTATTGGTAACCCCCTTTAAATTAAACATTTATCAGCAATACATTACTTTTTCTACTAGTGCACAGACCTTTTTTAATGTAGGTAATAACACACACATACTTATTAATTAATTAATTTGCATTTATCATGATCAGGGTTTCCAGTCGCTCCCTGCTTTCATCAGACATCAAAGTTGAGTCGGAATGAATATAGACTTTTCCCACACAAATGTTGTCCCTTTAATTGAATTTATTTTTCTAATTATAAGATTCTGCACTTACCTTCCCCTGTAAAAAAACCCACTCATCATGAAAGTCTCTTCTTCAATGGCTAAAACTTTGGCACGTGCAGCCCATAGACAACTTCAGCTGATGAAGAAACAAGTTATTTTTTACTTTTGTGTGAATAAACTTCATGAAATTACATCATTCCAGAAATCATGCAGGTGATACCTTAAATCAGGGGTCGTGTTTCTTTAAAATAAATAAATAAATAAAACAAAAACAACAGCTGCTTGACGTGGCAGACTTGAGTAAAATAGATGGTGTGTACAGTAGGTAGTGAGAAGTGAATGGCAGGTCTGTTCAGGGGCTGCCTCGTGGTCCAATGAAACGATACTGTGTTAGTGCAGTGAATTCCAGTCAGGGCAAGAAGTAAATAATTACAGTCTTTGGTGTGAGTACAAAATGAGCTGCCAAGGTAGAGCACACCCAAATTCTGCTTTACTCATTTCGACAGGTTCAGACCTGCTGGCCTCATAGGCAAAGCTTGATTTAAACCAATAGGAAAGTGGCTTTGTACTAAAGTGAAAAACTGTAGTGACACCTTTATGTCAACAACCAAAGCTGAAATTTGGAATCACAGATTAATGTCAGCTATTTGTGTTCCATTTAATCACAGATTAAGACAAATGTCTATACATAATGTACCTTTTCACAGTGCAACTCAATACATGTAGTATATTTTCTTACTGAAAATCATTATTTGCATCCCAAGGTATGAGATATTTTCCATTCCCATCCCCATCCCGTACCGACTTACAATTTTCCAATAACAAACAAAAGCAAACCCCGTTTAGCTTTTAAGGTTACACAGCAACTTTTTAGAGTACTTTCATTCAGGGTTTTTGTTATTAAATTATTTAACCAATTAATTTGGCCAAAGCAGTTTATTTAATAATCTCAAATTGAACAAAAACTCCCAGATAGTTTTGAGTATATGTCAATGTCAAACTGCCATAACTAAAAGGCATGCTCTGCTACAGTATAATACGATGTGCATACTGGATTTTTATCAGTGAGGTGCCACTGCTATTGAAACTGAGACTACACAAGACACATACATTATCACAAAGTAAGCAAACAAAACTGGGGCTTTTACTACAAGCAGTTTTCAATGAATCCCTTAAGACTTCATAGGTGGCGTTTACATGCACAAGTCATAACAGTTTTCCCCACAACGTGTTTGCCGTACTTTTCAGGAAATGCATTGCTATGCAGTTCTGATTTAGGAAAAAAAATCGGCTGTACCAGTGCAGATTACTCAATTCATAGTCATTTAGGGGAGATGATATTTAAATGTCTGTGTCTGTTTACTAAGTAGGAAAAGAACGACTCTGAATATCGTGAGAAGAGCATCAGCTACTTGTTTGTCTGGTTACCTTTCCAACACACACACACACACACACACACACACACACACACACACACAATTATATAAAATATAATTTCTATTAAGTACAATTTGTACTACTTAGAATTTATATTTGTGTGTGTGTTTGTGGAACATCTAAAAGTTAAATTTCATTGACACTAGAACCGCCTTTTACAATACATGTTTTTATTTTGACTATAACCTACAATATTCTATTTCTTTTAATATACAAGTCTGTTGTTATCTCTACCGGACCTGGCATCCATCAATTCCTTTGTTTTGTACAAGGAATGCACTGGGGAAAATACCAGTAGGAGAGATTTAATCTTGAAGCTAGCCACAGTGCTTCAGCTACTGCCCAAGGACCATCTTATGCCTCCCTGTGGTTTGGTCAAACTAGGAAAGGGTGGACAGCCTGGGCAGTTTTAAGGAGGTGTTCAATTCATCTGCTCACTAATGATGCCTCAACTTCACAGTGTTGTGAAAAGTAAAACAACTTCTACAGAAGCCCTAAGGAGCAGGAGAGAACATGACCAGACAAGGGCTGGAGACACCGGTTTCAAGCTTTTTCATCTAAAAAAATATTCATGATACCCATTTCTCATGAACTGAGACTCGTTCTTATTGGCTCCCAAAAGCCATGTGACTAAACTCTCTTTCAAATACAACTGGCAATAGGGTTTACGTGCTCTAAAGGTTATAAAAGAATGGTTTCTATGTCAGAGCAGTACACAAAGCTCTGAAAATTGCAAGAATCCTATTCACTTCTATAAGCACATGTAGTGCAGTTACTCAGAGCTGGCACTTCAGGCTGTCTGGACTGAAACTCCAACTGATCAGTACAGTATAGTCTTAACAATGAGTGTTTGTCTGGAATTTACTGTTATTATTAGGACATCTGATGGTATACATGCCATTATTGGAGTGTGGTCTAACTAAAAGTAAATTCACTGCTAAAGGTACAGTACCCTCAAAACAGCTGAGACTTGGTAGATTTAAATATGAATGGTACTGTAGTGTATATGGTTCCATCTGCATACATTCCTGCATGCATTTGGTAAATACATTAATAACTGAACTAATTGCAGTACCCACATACAGCAGCAACCATAAAGTATAGCAGTCTGTTGTGCTGGCTTTCCTTTTAGGACCATTCAACACCCACTGAATCTTAAGGTAAAATCAAAGCAGACAATGATCCCTGCAGCTTGACATCTGCCAAGTCAGAAGCAACACTTCCCTGTTATACATAATCTGTCCATTAAGAAGTTAATAATCTTTCAAGTAGAGAGCATCAGCATGCTGCTGTAGATTGTGCTCCACAACGTTTACCAGACAACATATAAGAATATTGTGCAGTTTCAATACAAGGGCTTTTTATAAGTAAATAGTGACTTGACCAAAGTAGCAATAATAATAATAATAATAATAATAATAATAATAATAATAATAATAATAATAATAATAATAATAATAATACCTGCGTCTCGTGAAATGAAAATGGCTAAGTATAGTAATTTATGTTTGTGTATTGTGCCTCACACCAGCAGTATCGTTCATGAAATAGCCAAGAATAAAATCTGCTAGTAAAACCTTTAATTTTAAATCATGTAAACAGAACAGGCATTAAGGCCCTGAAGATGTCTGCCCCATTAGGCATGCTGATGTACGTGGAGTAGGAATATTCAGGTACACAATTGCAACTGTTAGTGTGTAGTAAAACAGTGACGTGTTTATAATCCCCCCCCCCCCCCCCCCCCCCCCCATAAATATTACTAAAACAAATTATAATAATATCAATACAAGATGAATGTATTGATCCAGGAATTCAAAAGGATATTTTCAAAAACATACCTTTCATGATAAATCTGAAGTCGAATGATGAATTGATCTTACCTTTCTGTCATTCCGCAGGACTGCTGTTGCGTGAGAGCCCGATGCATGTAAATATAAACAGTGGGTAACCTTGGAGGATACCCCGATCGCTCGTATCATCCAGCCATAATAAATCAACTGATAAATTACTGTTGCAGAGAAAGCATTGTTTTGTTCCCACTGATAATTTCATTGAAGAGGCCGCATGATGCTGCCTGGTCTAGACTGGATGCGTAGCTCACTTCATTGAATACCCCAGCCCCCTTGTCTTAATTACGCAGGCAGCCCCGTTTTCAATTCACACGCGTAGCGGGGTCTGTCATTTCTGGTTTGTCCTATTGCCTTTTACAATCTCAGCAATCTCTTTCGGCCTTGGATGTGCAGGGCTGCAGGACAGCCGCCCCGTTACTGTCTGCACAGCTCCAGAATCAGCAACTCGGTAAATTGGAAGAAATGTGCATTTCTGCAGCCTCTTACAATCTAACATCTCCCTGCAGTCGCGCTGAGGGTCACCAATGTGAAAACATTTAGAAATCTGCAAGCTACGAAACGGTGACTTGCGTATTTAAGATGAACTTTCAAATAAAAATTGTTTGTGGAGATTTATAAAAGAGGATTAGGTCTATTTTGATGTGATGACGTCAATCCAAGTGCTAGAATAGATCGATAGCCCAGAGAATAAATGCATCAGTATCTCTCAGGCAAAATGTATCCATTTGTTAGCAACCTGAACCAGATACAACCCCCCAGATTCAAAATTTACATCCACATAAAGCTTTACTATCTCCCTCTTCGATTAACCAAGCAAATATGAGTGCAAAGGAACAATAATTTCTCTGCAGTATGTAGTGGAATACATAGATTTTGCTTTGGTTGAGAGACGCATCTGTTTTAAAAGCGAATACAATTCTTACTTAAACCTATACTGCTTTTCTCTTTGCTGGCATGTTGTTGGGTTTGAGATTAACACATATCATGTAAACAGCCAACTTATTAATATTATGTCAGTCTATAAGGGCAACTCTGGATAATAAGTAGGAAAAATATATATCAGAGGGTCCAAGAAAAAGCTGGGACTAGATGGCATCCAATTGTACCAGTACTTGCATCATCTTGTACTGCACTGAGCTGCTCCATATTCTGACATATTCTACTACTGCTCTCAATTATAACTGTTTTATGTATTTTGTACTTGATTTTACTCTTAAAGGTATCCGTGTTCACGCAATTTGAGACACCTAAACCTAATCTCTACCTCTAAACCTAATTGTCATTGTTAAACTAACTGTTACTATTATTTCAACACCATTTATTTAGCACCCTCTAGCGACTACTACACCCGACGTCCGCTAAAGCGCTTGATGTGGACCTAATCTACCTGTTGGGAGGCTACTAGGTATCTACTGGCCCATTCCTATGCCATGTCTCACTCAATCCAACAAGCTGAAGGAAATAATATAAACAATAAATACATTGATCAAATAATAAATTAGCATAGTGTTTCTGTGCAGCCCTCCTTGTATAACCCGTCATTCAATATATATCTTATTCTGACGTATTCACCCTGTTTTTAGTGTTACAACAGGTAAAAATGACTTCCATCCTCCCGAGTTTCTTGCTAAACTAATTTTAAAAGAATCATTTAAACTGCCAAAGCATTCTGCATTTTTGAAGTTACAGCATTATAAAATGTGTATAGTGCTTCCTGAATCTGTATAACCCTGAAATCGGTGCATGAATTGATTAGAAAAGAGGGTACATAGAGCGAAAGTAGAAACATAATAATCAATATACATTAAAAACTCAATACTGCAGTCACACTTCATAATGTTTAGTTGCATATACTGTACAGTTACAAGGCAAAATAAGCATCAAGCTCTTCTTGAACATAATTTCCTGTCCATTACCAATTAACTAACACCTCTGTAGAACTGTCCTGCTTGAATGTCCAAGGTTTTCCAATCAGCAGTCAGACTACTGTGGTTCTTCTATTACAATCTGCATGAAAATAATAGACAATAACTAGACCCTTAATTGAACTAATAATTTGCTTAATTTTACTTTTCTTTAGCTCTCAAAAAGTTGCAGATTTCAAGTTAGCTATAACATTTCATAAGTAATCTATATTATAAGGTCTAATTAAGCAAATTATTAGTTCAATTAAGGGTCTAGTTAAGTAATTGAGTGTTCAGTTGGAATGAAAACCTGAAGACATATGGGGTCCCGAGGACCAGCCCTGGTATAGAGGGTACCTGAGAGCAGTTTGAGGTTCAGATGACAGATATCTATAGTGCACTACACTTCTAATACAATAATTGTCTTCACATTTGCAAACCAAAAGTTGGCAGCAGACAGTTTCTAAACCTGCATAGACTAACCCAATATAAGCATTTGCATACAGTCAGGATTACCACACATTTTTTAAAGAAAGAAAGATGAAAGTCTATTCGTTTTTAACTGGTATAGTTGTGTGACTCACAACGTTTTTGTAGGTCAAGCATTATATTGATGAAGTTTATAATGTTGTTTTCTGAATTTTTGCAGCTTCATGCTTTCAGGGCACCACCTTGTGGTCAAGCCTAACATTGCCTCTGTAGGTACTGTTAAGACCAGAGTCACGGTCAGAAACCAAGGCAGGCAGGATACAGATATAAATAAATACAAATGAACAGTTCAAATAGAAGAGTAAAAATAAATAGATACATATACCCATCATCAGCTGTGATGCAGGTTTCTTTGTCTCACCAGTACCTAGACAGGTACCAATACTGTGCCAATCCATTTTCCATTGACAGAAAGAGACACTAGTTTTGGAAAATGGGTTTATAACAAAAATAAGTTACACCAGAAATGTTTTTTTTGTTACTTTACAAATATATAATAATTTGTTTATTAATTAAAAACACTCATAACCTACATTCCAAAGACTGCTTAGTTGATACAGCTCATGTTTATACACACGCAAAACATATTAAAATTATGTTTTGCGTGTGTATAAAAAATCTCAGAAACATTGCACAACTTTAACAGGGTACACGGCAAAAGGATTCTTTTCCTGCACAGCGTGATTGTGATTCAAGCCTTATGTAACTTTAACCCTTTTTTTGTTTTTATGTCAATGGAATACTTCTGTAAGGATGAAATGGGCTTTGCAACATAAATGGACATTTAAGGACAACACAGATGTTAATGGTACACTATCATGCATCATTCTCATTGTGATTTGGTTCCAATCAAATCTGTTTGGGCACCCAGAGTTCAAACAGGTTTGGGAATTTCAGAGTGGAATGTACCCCCCATTTAAAATAAACACATTACCCTTGATAGGATTACCCAATCAAACCACTTGCTTGTCAGTCTCTCTGCACTGCATGGGAGTGTCATAACAAACTATGATATTTCAATTCTCTGAAAGGTAGATGTCAATATTTTGCCTTATTTGGTTCCTCAGTTTCCGTGGAAACTCTGCTAGGAATAGGTCACATGACACAGGCTGGAGCCAGCCTGGCAGAGAGCTCACAAAGGGAAATGCATTGCATTCCTCAGCTCTCCCTTCAGAGAATATTTTGCTGTGGATTGAAACAAATACAGATACTGCAGATGCTAATACACAGCTTGACAGTCATTACCAGGTCCCTGCATGATTTTTACACTCACATGCTCGGTCTAGACTAGCAATAATTACTTCTATATGGCTTAAAAAACCTATATTGTTGTTTAAAGCCACTTTCTTAACTTCAAACACTGAGTCACACATTCTGCAGTAGGTTTTATACTGTCAAACACTAAGCCAGTAGACAAAGGTTTCAGCAAATGCCTTCATCAGTATTCAACACTGCTTTCCAGGACAAGTCCTAAGAGCTTAAAGGGCCTGTATCATGAACTGTAGTTAATACAAGTGTCAGTATCATGAAAAAGCCAGGCACCATGACATCCATCCGCAGTATGTACAGTACAGTAGAATATCATATCAGAATCATACACAAATATTACAAGAATGGCCGCTGTGGTGTACACTCTATACAATATTGAATAGGACATAAAATGTACGTTTATGTTTCTCCAAAGATTGAAAAGGTTTTTCTCAAGGAGTTTTTTTTTTTTTTTTTATTTTTTTTTTTAAATCAATTAATCAAAAACTTTTTTTATCCAGATGAGTCAATTGAGAACAAATTCTCATTTACAATGATGACCTGGGAAGAGGTTCACACCACCACAGCAAACAACATAAAACACAATACAAAAGGAGACAAAAAAACCACATAATCAATCATAAAACATAAAACATAAAATATAAAACTCAGCAGCAACTTAGCAGGCACAGATGTTAGTCAGCAATGAGTCGCCCCTATGGCTAAAAGCAACCTCAGATATGAATTGTTCTAATTTTTTTGTTGAAACCCATTCCAGTCATTGGAAACTCCAGTCATTCGTTTAAAGTCCTATATGTGTTGGTTTTGGGACAGTTTTAGGTAACAGACCTTGGGGTTTGTGTGGGATTCCGGCTGACTGAAGACGACTGTGGCTGGTGTACTGGGATGTGGGTTAAATCTTATGTCTGAGTGAATAAAAAAAAAAAAAAAAAAAAAAAAAAAAAAAAAAGTTTGTGATGGCTGTGTTTCTCACTTTCTTTCATTACAAAAACTGGCATCTGTTTTTTTCAACAGGATTTATTTCAACACTTGCTATACGATGTAATACAGTTTTACACACTGTGGCAGTGTGGCAGAGCTAAAGCCCTGCCAGTGTGGGGAATAATGGGTTGGCAGGGAGGGGGTTACATGTCTCCCTGTTAAAAAGTAGGAATGTAGCTGGAGCCATGAACTGAATAAACAATTAAATTAAAAATTAAGGCTCCAGCCACAGGTGTATAAATAGGGTGATCGTGGGTGTTAGTAATGGTTAGAGTTGATGTTGATGAGCTGTCACGTCACGTCACGTCACATCTTGTTTGTTTGTTGACGTCTCCGTAAGTGTTTTATAGACCTTTTGTTTTGGCCCTTGTACAGTTTATTTTGTTTATGTGTTTTGTTCTGTTTAATGTCTAGTGTTTTGGTTATGCATTGTATTTGTTATTAAAGTGCACCTTTGCGCTTTGAAATTGTTATGTACCAGGAATCTCCTTTCCTAGTACATTACAGCCTTGCCAGTAATGCTGTCCTGTCACACACACACACACACACACACACACACACACACACACACACACGCACACACCCACACACACACACCCACACACGCACACACACAAACACGCAAACGCACACGCACACGAACACACGCACACACACACACACGCACCACCCCCCCACCTCCTCCCACACACACACACACACACACACACACACACACACACAAACACACACACACACACACACACACACACACACACACACACACACACACACACACACTGTGGTCCCCAGTACAGTACATTATTATTGGTTGAGTCACAGTGTTAATTTAACCTCTCACTAATGTGTGGTAGAAACTGACTGCACTACTGGCGGACAAGTGGGTTACAAGAAAAAGAAAACATGCATAACCCACAATCCAAAGACAGCTTGTTATGCCAATTGATGCAGCTCGTGGTTATACACACGCAAAACATATTAAAAAGTTACTGCTTAAAGTGGGCACATGGACCATTAGACATCTCGGAAACACTGCACAAATGTAGCTGGGTGCATGGCAAAAGGAATTTGTATGCAGCTTTATCAAGCCTTATGTAACCTTAACCCTTTCTATTTATAGGGAATACTTCTGTAAGCAGGAAAGCTTGTTGTCATTGACTTTCTGCACTGACTAATAAAGGATCTGATGGATAGGGTGAGTTTGGTTTACATGGTGACAAATGGACGCTTGTTGGGAGGGGTAGTTTGGGTTAGAGGGTGAAACTCTTACTGTGAGAAAGATCTGATGAGTACATACTGTAGCAGTAGGGGAGATCTTTTTAACATGAGCATTATTTATCTGTAAAACAAAAGAACATACAGAGTAAAAACACAAGAAGCTTGTAATAAAATAAATAGTAAACCTTCTTTAGATATTCCAATACAGGATTGTAACCCATTAGCAGGTACAGATTTGTAAACTTTATTTGTTTGTACAAATACCGCTACAGAGAGAAAGTAAAAACATAATTTAAAAACAGCTCAATACTGTGTTATTTCACAGCACATTATTTCTGTATGGTTGAGAACAGAGCATTACGTCTGGATTGCAATCTATTTTAATAATCTGGTAATGTTGCTGGATAAGCTTTGTAGGGTGTACCGGTAAGTGAAACAGTGTTATTGCCTAGAAACACTACAAATGGATGACATTAATGGCACCTGAGTAATTACAATACATGACTAACAGATTTAAATAGGAATCATATCCACACAAATTAATAATTACAATATAGCTCTGAGGTCTGATGCTGAGAAAAAAAGCACTTTTTGGCACTGCATCTGATGCTCTGCTTAGAGCTGTCTCTTTGACATGTGTTGAGTCGTCTCTCAAGGAAATAAAAGTAATAGAAAACAGAGGGTTTCCATAATGACAAGGATCAAGTGCTGGCTATAGGCCTGAGCTGGACTGGGTGAGTTAACTGGGAAGACACACAGTGCAATAAAACAGCAGACAGACAATAGAACTTTCTTTCATTTTCAAGAAAAGCAAAGGCAAGGTAGTTGAAAGTAAAATAAAGCACTCCATCGCTTAATGGCTGGCCGTCTTCTCCGTGCCGTATCAGGGGATGACTCGCTGTGAGGCTGCTAAACTCACTATGGCTCTGGAAGACCTTTCATTAAGAGACGCAATTGTGTGTTCAGGAAGAAATCTATGCAGAACGGTTATGGGAGGAAGCAATGTTTATTTATACATGTGTGTACAGGCAGTACACACATTCAGTGTGTGCTGCCTGTGGCAAGCGTGAAGGCTAGCAAGAGCAAACATTAAAACAAGGAGAGACGTATAGGAAAATTGCATTTTATATTCTGTATATATAAACTGATGGCTGTGGGAAGGGTGGAGGAGACATAACTATACTGTATTTTCATGGTAAACATGCAGAAAAAACATTTCTTCTGTTTACCATATTCATATACAGTATATATATATATTTTTTTTCTTTGGTTATTTTAAATATATTTTGACTTTAAAATGTCTCAAGGAAATGGGCTCAGCAATGTATATAAAACTCTCTAGTTATAGAGCACACCATTTCTTTTTTTTTATAGGAAAGCCCTTAAAACTGGCTTTAAAATGATATCAGCATTTTTTTTTGTTTCTTTATTCAGAGCTGGGTTCAACCTATTTGACTTTTCTCTTTTGTATAATCCCCCATTTTTTTTGTACAAAACTAAACTGAATTGATTTGGAAAAAAAAACAAAAAACAAAAAGGCCGTCAAGCTATGACCAGCTTCTTCTCCCTTTACACTACAGTCCAGATTGGTTTGACTATAAAATAATTCCTACGGAGAAACATTTCCTATAACCACTAGAGGGCTACAATATCTAAAATACCTGAATTCCCCCGTTACACTTCCTTAAAGTAATACACACTTTCCACGTTTTTGTTATCAAAATGCATCCATATTTGTGGTCATGGTGTTTATATACAATATATAACATGAATAAAAATATTCATGAGGAAACTGGATTGTCATTATTTTTACATCCCCACTACTTCAGACCACTTAGTATTATTCCATACCTATTCTTGCATGCCTATTTCAATTAATTGGAAATCATCACCAGAGAACTAAACTGCCTATTAAAACCTCATCAAGTGGAATCAGTCTTTATTAGTGGACATTTTATATGTTAAAGAGATACAATAAGTGCCATAAAATTACTCAGAATTTAGTCAGAATTATTGTGATGGTCTCTGCACTGCTTGACTAGGAACTTGAGCATGCACTGAGCATTGAAAACTGATACTGACTCCATTAAAAACTCTGAAAATGATTTGATTCAATCTGCCAATGCCGCGGCTCTTAAAAGAAAATAGATTAAAAGCATGTAACTAAAACAAAAGCCGCATGACATTAAAAAATTTAAAAATAGTATCGGGCCTCTATGGTGAAGAAACAAAAAAAACATTGAAACCCATCAAAACTAAATTTTCAGTTATATGTCAATGGCTTAAAAACTCACAGTCCTGTGATGTTGTTTTTTGACATCACCAAGACCATTATTATGCTCACCTGGTATATTAAGAAAATGAGAAGAAACGTCACCTTTCTTGACCAAAAAAAACAAATGGGCTTAGATTGTTATCTTTGAATTTATTTTAGACCACTTAATCAAGTATTAGGTAAAGTGCACTTGTATAATAATAAAATTTCCGTTCAACAGATATTTAATCTTAAGTGTGCCACTTACACTTAATGGATAATTGAAAAAATAAACTCTGGGATCCAGTTTCCAATCACCAGCTGCCTGCTCTCTCTACACTAGTGGAAATGAGTAAGTCAGCCCATGAGGCAGCAGCCAGGAGGGAAAATTAAAGTCAGATTTTGCAGGCAGGCGTCAGCTCCAAATTGCCATGTTTGGACTGAATTTGCTCTGGCACAAGATGTGACAATTATATTAATTTAAAAACCAGCACCATTTACACACAGAGTTTACAAAAGCTTTAAACAATACAATTATTTATAGAAACCAGCACTGTCTTCAAAAATAAAGAAAGTGTTTAAGGCATTAATCTTCCTTTAATTAAAACAAGAAAGATTTTTCAATATTAAAATAAGTTCCCAAGAAAAACAAAGTCCACGCTGCAAAAGGTAATGGTGAAGCAAAACTGAATTGTGAAAGAGCAGTTCATACTGAGTATTTAAATCTGTTAATGAGTAGAAAGGTGTAAGGTAAACCTCGTGAGATATCCTGTGGCCTTTTTAACTGTAAGATTTCAAAGATTTATGGTTTAGGATTCTTGTTAGAACAACTTTGTTCTGGCCCTACACCATGCTTTGCTTTCATTCTCCTGGTGTTTTCATGTGGTGGAGCTTCCTCTGAGAGGTCAGTCTGGGCTTGAACTTCAATAAAACCTTGTGCAGGCTCTGCTAAATGAGTGCTGTTTTAAGAGATGATGATATGGTAGGAAATAGCCAAGAATAATGAAGGGAGGAGGTACTGTAACGTAAATTAGTAAATACACTGTAGTTCAGTGGTGAGGTCAATCAATTCAGCCTGCTTCAAACTCCTTGAACACCTACACAGAAGTGTGACTTTTACAAAAGACATGTGCCGACAATTAATTCAGTACAGACACTATGGCTTTAATTACTTCTATACAAGTAATATTTTCTAATTAAAAAAAAGACACATTTTATTATTAACGTCACCAAAACATAAAGGACAACATTGTAATCTTTTTTGTTTTTGTTTTTGTAAGTGTATATATATATATATATATATATATATATATATATATATATATATAGACACACACACACAAACTTATTCCATAAGACCCTAAATTAAATATCTGATTTGTTTATTTCTGGTTTGGTAGCATTGTTTGAATGCAGATTTAGGGAAAGGTGAGCCCTTGAAAGGATTTGGTTGATTGTTTACAGTTGTGCAACGTTAACATGTTTCAAAAGTGTAAAAGTGTGCTCCCCCTAGCTAAACAGAATACAAACTTTCATGCTAAACTTTCAGCCCTGCGTGACCAGTAAAATACCAGATTGTCAAATTCCTCACTGCCTGCTTGCTCAGTTAATGGGAAAAACAGTGTTTTACCCCATGGTAATCGGACTGTGCAGTGCTCTGCCACACAGATCAAGCTAATTGGTTCTCTGATCCAGTCTATAAAGTCACCTCAGGATTTTCTTGTATGAACAGAGGGATGTGTATCTGTCTGTTTAATTAGACTTGTCAGGAACCTAATATGCAAACCACATTTCTATTGGCTTTTAATTTCCTAAAACTGTTCCAGTTTTCTATTTCTTAGATGCTCTAAGGAAGTTGTATTTGTTTGCTTTGATGTCGTTCAATGTAATCTTTGCTAAAACTGTTCCAGAAGGCATATTGTTCTGAAATGTTAGTGTTGCGCTTACTAACCCTACTTTACAAATGACATGTATAAACTGTTCACGGAGGTCAAACCTATAGCACATGAGGCAAACAGTGTGGGAAAGCGTCTAGATATCCGTCATTGATCAGCAGAGAGAAAATAGACCTTTTTTCTCCAGGGGTTAATTCATTGACTTCGTGATTGTTAAATTAAAGCCAGAAACAAAAGCAGACAGTGTTTTTAAACATTTCTTGAGGACTGGATCAGCATTTCTCTGCCAATAGCCGATTTCAAGATGCTTCAGTCCTGACTTTACATTAACAAGACATGTGCCCTACATTATATTACTTTAGCAGACATCAAAGTTATGCTAATTGCATCTTAAACTCAACCAAAACACAGAACTTTCTTTTTTTTTAATTTCTAGCTCACAACAGTTTCATGCATTTTATTTTGATTTAAAAATGCACCCACTGAAAACTTTATTTCATGATTCAATGAAATAACGAGGCCATGTTGGCAGTAAATTGTACATTTTTTTTCTATCTAAGGACCCTTTACTATTTCTCTGTCCTCAATATTTCAGATAATGTGCTGTATTAGTCTTGGCACAAGTATTGCATCCATAAGTTTCTAGGCACTCTCCTTCATATTTCATGGAATTATTTAAAAAAGTAATTTATGCCAAACTATAGCTACAACAACTTTTTTCAGTTTTTGAGTTGTTTGTCACTGATATAACTTGTTCCATGATTCATTTGATGTTAACGCACAGATTAAATTAACTTTATTCCAAAAATAGATATGTTGTTTTGTCTGAATGGCTGCACCTTTTTTTTTCTTTTTTAAGAACTCACTCCAAAAATGTAACTCACTGGCAGTATTGTTCAGCTCTGTCAAAAAACTCACTGCTCTCAAAAAGTCTGTTTTACTTCCCTGAGACATGGGGTGTAACAGTAGATATTTTTTTAAGGGCTCATTTTGCAGTGAATGACAGATCTAACTGTACATTTGTTTAATTACATAATGAAGTCTTCATGGACAGTGTACAGTATATACATTAATGCTTCCGTAGTAGTTTGTGTTTTGACATGCATTTGGATTTATAATGTATTTCTGTTGGTTTCCAATGACTTGAAAAAACTATTATAGTTCTTTTTTTTTCTTTTTAGGTCTGATGATTGGCTACATATATGAAACATATTTAAAAAGTGAAATTCAGATAAAGCAATTCACACAACAGAAAAAAAATGTTACTTAAAACTGCCCTTGTTGTTAATCATAATGATACACTCTCCAACAAAAGTTAAAATGGAAATCTTGTCATGAATTTAAACTTAAAATTCAACTCAATCCTCAAGCAGTCCCTGTTGAATTAAACTTTCTATTTTTTAGATGCTAAAATGTTATGGAAGAGCCAAGAATAATGAAGGGAGGAAGTGCTGTAATTTAAATGACTAATAGTTAAGTGCTGAGCTTAATCAAACCAGTCTTGCCTTGAGCTCTTTAAATACCTTCACAACATGTGTGACATTTTAGAGATTAACAGATAAAACACCCCTCTCTTTTTGTCCAGGGTCATTACAGAAATGGGGCTTATGAGCTCAGGTTATATCGCCACCCAGAGGAGCGGTAGTGGAAGTGTTGATAGTCCTCCACTGGGTTGCATAACTGAACAGATTCTGAGCACTGGTTTTAAACCTTTTGAGTTTCAATAATGCAGACAAAGGCCCCTATGCTAGCAGTCCATAAGAGGCTAGTTCCATAAGAGGAAAGGACCTCGGGGAGGGACTGCTGTGATTGAATTTCTCATAGTTAGGAATCTAAAACCCTAGGTGGACCAGAGATAAAGTCAGTGCTGTCTTGCAGTTGGTTATATTAAGTTTTGGGGGGGGGGGGTGTAAAAGAACATAAATCGCTGGTATCACAGCACTCCCTCGGTTGAAACCGCACCCTCGTCCCTCCCCAAGGTCTTTCCTCTTATGGGAACTAGACTCAACCCTATTCTAGTATATCTTAACAACTGGTGTTTTGTAACAAGTTTAGTACAGTATGGCTCTTTCTAAAAAAACGTTTTTCTTTCTGGACTGAAATAACGTATGTGACAAAAGCAGGAATATACGTCTATGGAAATCTGGTTTAGTTATTTGAATAACAAGTGAAAAGGTTTAGAAACTAAACATTTCAAGCCATTTTTCCAGCACTGAGTAATCCCCAACAAAACAATCAAGTGACTCTGTAGAGCATGGTTTGTTGAACTGCTGTGTCTGCAAGCGTCATTGTAATTTAGGCAGTTTTTATTCTTGAATTGTATGTGGATCACCAGTGAAATAATACAGTGGGTGTGTGCAGAGCTTGCATGCAATGTACTGCCAGCATAAATACAATACAGGAGCTGCAGAGGAAACCACCTTGTGCATTTCACACACATACAGTAATTATACATTTACATACTGGTATTTGTTTCAAACAAAACTTTTTTTTTTCAATTATTATTTTTACTTTAATTATTACTTTTTTTTTACTTAATAACAACAACTAATGCTAATCAGAATTGGGTGAGCAGGCCCAAGTTTTAACAATAAACAAATAAATAAATAAATACATACATATTTTTCAAATTCAATATTTACAATTCTGTATGTAGATGGAGCAACATCAGGTTCAAATTTGGATGGCTCACCTGAAAGTGGTCTGATCATTGTTTTCTGCGGTTTAATCTTCCCCAGACAGCTTGGCTGCAGATGCGTTAAAATGTGTATTTGATGAATGATGCAACAGTTTTAATATATCCTGCTATACTGTGGATGAAAGTAGTGTTTTTTAAAAATGTTTTAAAAAATATGAAGGTTATTCTGCGTCAACAATGGTTCCTTCAAGAACCGTAACAGCCATTGGTATTGGTTAATGTATTGTGTGGTTGGTTATGAAAAATAAAGAACAAAACCCAATACACATGGCTTTTAAAATCCATGTCTGAATAGAAGTGCAGGACTGAGTGTCGCAGGCAGGTCAGAGTGTGTATGAATAGGAAAAGTGTTGTGGCCGGAACTGTGGTAAACAGAAACATTGGTCTTTCTGCTCTGAGCAACATCCTTCCACCAACAGCAAGCCTCAGGGATGGGGCGCTTCACCACATTATAGGCCCCTGTGTTAAATATAAAAACAAAGGTTTTGTGAACCAAGGCTAGGATTTTTTTTTTTAATCTTTAACAGTGCATGTGATTGTCTTTAGTGTATTTTTGTCTGTAAAAGTATATGAAATATGGGAGGACAGTATTTTCATATTCAAACAATGGTGGCATTTAGATCTGCCAACATTCATATAGTCAGTTAAACCGCCAGAGACTAAGTGGTGAAGATTTTTTTTTTTATAAATGGGTCTGTTTTCTCTTTGGTAAAGTGGTAACTCATTGTTATTACCAATATCTGTGTAACCATTTTTCAAACAGAAGTCTCATGACTACATGTGATATGGTTAAAAAAGTAGTCTTTTTTTTAATATAGTGGATCAGTTTGTCAAAGTCATATCAGCTACCAAGCCCTCGCTAGAATCTGTGTTTCATAATAACTCAGTCTATAACTGCGCCGCATATAATTGCCTCCAGATGCAAAGTTGAAGAGGTGAACTCCCTGTATGTCATCCAGCAGTGGAAGGAGCCGGCTGTCCGAAGGGACGCTGTCAGCGCTGATAGAAGGCTGTGTTTGGGGCTAGGAGCAGGAGAGACATCTGGAAGTACTCCAGGCACCCTGCAGCTCCATGACACCCGAATCCAGAGGCTTGAGGAGGTGGGGGCTCAGTATGGTCTGGGTGCTGCACAGGGAGTGGACTGGAAAAACAATACATGTCCAAACAGTTTCTGTCTTGAAAAAAAAGCCTCTGAAGTATTTTGTTTTCTAAAAGGCTAACACAAAGTTTGAATGAGATTCCAGAGTTTCTACACAGTATTCAAAATGGATGTTTCTATAAAGAAATGATCTTATTGAGAAAAATATACAGTATGTGAAGCAGAACTGTCAGTATATTCAATGACAAAGATATCTGTTAAGTATTTATAAAAAGCTTTTCCATACTGGTTAATGCAACTAATCCTTCATGGCAATGTTTATCAATAGTGAAACAAATACCTGATAACCAGTGAAAATTGTTAACAAAACAAAACTAAAATAATCAAAGAAAATTATTTCCAAAATTGGAAAGTTACTCTAATGTCTTTCTGAACGTTTATTGAACTGGTGTGACATGATCTTTGGCAAGGGCATAAAGATTATATTTCCAATTAAATTAACTTGGACTTGCAACTAGGGGATATAAAAACTCACCATCATTTTACTTTTATAAGGAATGTATTATAGGTCTTACATTCATGTGAAAAGAGCTAATGGGACTTGTAAGAACATTTTATTGTTTCCAGTTTCAAAAAATATGTTTCAATAATCTTTAAATAGTCTCCCAAAGGACTATACATAAAAATAGTTGCTCTTTAATGATTAAGTTACCTAATGAAAAGATATTGCCATTCAGGTAGTTTTTTTAAGACATCACACGTTAGTGCTTGTATTGAAATATCTGAAACTGGGAATCAACCCAACTGTTAAAAAAAAGTTTTTATTCTTCTGAATAGCCCATCAGTATTTTTCTACAAAGACATTCTAAATCGAGTTTCAAGCTGAGCACAGTAAATACATCTTGCTGTTTCTTGCTGCTCTGCTGTTCAACACTAGAATATATTTCAAAAAAGGAATGTTCTCACCTGGGAAAAAAATGTGTGGTTACCAGAAACCAAGCTATTAGTGAGCCGACAAGTAGCAGCCGCACTAAAAAGAAAAGAGAATCTGGATATCCAGTAATGTTCACAACTCCCAGTGGTTAAGTCTAACAAGCTCCCTGGAGACAAGGACAAGTTACAAACGAAGCATGAAGGCTCTAAGGCAGTGGTATCAAACAGTTCCTGGAGGGCTGCAGTGTCTTCTGGCTTTCGTTCCACCCGAGATCTTAGTTACTAAATTGGTCTAATTATTTGATTAATTGGACACATTTAACATTTCTCTCCAGGCCTCAAAATGTTTCATAGGTAGTGTACCTTGAATCAACTGCATTTTTCAAATCATTAACTGTAAAAGACATATTAAATATATCCAATTGAACAAATAATTTGATCAATTATGTTAATTGAGAGCTTAAGTTGGAATGAAAACCAGAAGACTGCGGCCCTCGAGCACTGGAATTTGACAAGTGAAACAGGAGTTTACAGAAGGCAATCACTCAGCTGATTGATGAACTGGCCATCAGATTGGGTTTAGCTGTAGAGTCACTGCTATAACGCAGCCCTAACTGAGCACATCTGAGTCATGATGACTTGCTTGAGGTTTACAAAGACATGTTTTGTTGAAGTCAACACATTTATCTCAGGGTCTGTCTTGGTCTTCATCGGCCAAGCATGTCATATAATACTGATGATGCTTTCTATTCTCACTGCCTGAGAAGGGCAGTGTTCACTCATCGCTTATAATGGGCTATTACAATATTATGTATTATAACTTGTGTATAGTAATATAGTGGAATATGTGTAATTTGCTATACAGTACAACTGTGTCTGTAATATTTAGTGGCTAAGATAAAGTTACACTGTACCTCAAAGCAAGATATAACTCCATTGAAGATGTGTACATATTATAAGGAAGAACAGGGTTTTAAATATTTACAAGGCCATATTTTCAGTTGAGAACCAGGCCTTCTTGCACAGCTGTAATGATTTCACTCTGTGGTCAGGGGGCATTCCTACTTCATAGCAAACACTACTGCGTACCATGGATTTCAAAAGAGAAGTGCAGCTAAAAAAGCATTGACACAATGGGGCAAAGCAATGGAACTGTGACCTTAAATCACCACCTACAGTTTCAGATGGGCTTCTCAGGAAGTCAGCTGATGCTTCAAGCTGTGAGGGACTCCAAGTCTTAAAGACCATGGCAGTGCAGCAATGCAACTTTCACAGACGCCCCATCGTCAGAGACACTGGACCCAGCTGCCACTGACTGAATGAATTTCCATTCACGCCTGATCTAGGACTTGTTTAAACTCACTTTTGAACTATGTTACAGTATATCGCCATCCCACTGGTTCCCTCTGTTGCTGGTTGACATAATTTCTTGGCTCAGTAGAAGAAAACTGGTCTTGTTTTTTGTTTTCCTCAGTCTTATATTTTTAACATATTTCTGTCTTGATCCTCTTAAGGTAATGTGCAATTTTGTAGCTAATGCTAAAATGTGGATGCAGAGAATAGAACACATTAGGGTCCTTGGTCAATCCCTGCTCCAGGTAAACTTACCTGTATGCTTCAAAAGCAGTTTGTATAGATGTATAGGAGTCACTGAGAATCTTGCTTAAGATCTTGAAATCAATAAGTCATATGTACCACATACGGTACTGTAAACCAACAGGCCTTTACTCAGCCAGACCATGAGCTGGGCAGCATTATGGGAGATGAATATGGGAGTACTGAATGATTGAAAACATGAAAATAAAACATGCCAAGGAATTGGATGTATTGTAGGAAAGACATGAGGAAGAATCGGCAGCTTAAAAGTTTCTTAGGACGGAAAGTGAATAATCTCCCCTGCAAGCTTAAAATATTTGGTGCTCCACATCAGTGTGTATAAGGAAAGTATGAACTATCACCTTGGCTTATATTACACATGCAAGTGGCAAAATTAGAAGAGCGTTTGGTAGAAATAACATTTAATACTACATTTAATCCAGATGAGACCACAGGGTCCACTGCTAAGAAATAAGGATTTCCTGTGTCATAAAAAAAGTTGTTTTTAAAATAAATATTTCCATTCAGCAAGTCAGTAGCAGCATGAACAAGGGAGAGGGGGCTCGCAGAAAAAAAGATAACAAGCCAGAAAAATAACCAGCAGCCCCAAAACACTACTGTGAAAGACCCAGACTTTTACCAGCACTGCAAATGATACCCCTTCTCAAATTCACAATGCATTTCTATACCAAGCCATGTTATACAATTTCACCAAATTGTTTGTACAGCATATTTTATTATATTCAAAATCGTAACCTTCAGTAAGAAATACAGATATAGTACAAAAAGAAACAACTTTTTTTTCAAAAGCATGGTTTTGTTCATTGAAAATGAATATGACACCAAATGCTTTGTTGACACGTGTTAGTCAGTGGTATAAAATGAAAAAAAAAATAGAAACAGTTAATTAAGACAACCCAGTCTGTAGCTTTTGTATTGTTCTTATAATTCCCAGCGACATGAGTCGATAAAATCCAAAATCTTGCTTTAAAGTTGTTTGAGACAGAAAGGTTGTGCTTGTTTGCTGTCCACAAGAATGGGGTGATTGAGAAGGTCCACTTTTTTGATTGAAGCTTCTCAAATCCATGATCTTCAATAAAGACATCTCTGAAAAGGCCAGGTGATACCTTCTCAAACACCAAAGACTGATGCATGGTGTCTGCATCTGTTTACTTTGACACCTTGCGGGCGAGAGACTTGTTGGTTATTTTTTGGGGGGGTGGGGGGGTGGGAACACTTTTTGGTCTAATTATATACAAATGTTTTAGGGTTACAGCATCCAAAGAAGCATGCCATGGCATAATATTCTTAACACTTCAAGTTTTATTCAGTCTTTTACTGTCTGATTGGATTTCGCATCTTATAAATTTTCATCAATGGAATGATGCACCAAGTAGAGTAAGCTTTAGTTGTAATTCCCAGGAGATTTTTCCAGCCTTGGTCAGTCTTGGACAGGTCTTCTTTGTGAAAGCAGGTGCAGCCATAATCCTGTTGCTTTCAGTTCACTGTTGGCACCTGGTTTAAGCTGTACTCCTTTGCTTTGAGGCGCAGGTTGGCGATGCTATTTGCCATGTTCATTCCCTGGGTGGTATTGGTGTTAGCGCATGTGGGTGGGTAGGTAGCCATGGCACTGCAAAAGAAAAGGAAAGAAGATTGTTAAAAATATATATAAGCAGTCTAACAGCATCTTAGGGTAACAGTCCTGATGCACACTATACTGTACCTATTTCATTCAAGATCATTAAACATGCAGACATTTTTCAAGGGAGACTCTGCTGCAGATTGAAGTTATCCTACTTGTGATGCTATAGGGTTAACACTCGCGGATACAATAATCTTTCTAAGCTTCCGTAACAGAGACTATACTCTCCCACAACAAGCTACCTTATTATATTCTTAAATAAATAGATGTCTTCTTGGATTAGCCCACTATATTTGGCATGCCAGTACCCACATATTTAAATGGGTAACATCCTCCTTATCTTAAAGGATATTGGAATTTGTAGCCAATGCTTTTATCTGAAAAAAAGCTTTATTGGTGTGTGCATATAACAGTACTAACTGAAACTCTTCAAGTGTATATACCTCAGTGTATAGAGAATGTAGAGGGCATCTAATTTTAATTAATAACAACCTGCACAATGTGATGGCTATGGTTCTTAAGTGTAATATGGGACACAAGCTAGACATTCCAAACAGTAACTGTAACAAGAGGCAGAGCTGCCAACCTCTTTAACCCAATTGAGCCCATAAAAAAACACCTTTTCTTATTTTAATTTGTGTTTACAATGTATCTGGTTGTGTTTCTTTTATTTTTTTTTTACTATTTTTCTTTCTCTTTTTTCCCCCCCAAGCTCCTTATTAATTTGACCCAAATAGACAAAAGAATAATACATCTAAACGAGACATTGAAAGTGGTTTTATATCTAAATGAGACATTACCAGTGGTTTATATCTAAACAGGACATTGACAGTGGTTTTTGGTCACTTGACATGTTGTGTTTTTCTGATTTACAAAGGATGGAAAGCTAATTCTTGGGTTTAGAAATAAGCACCTGAGAAACTGAGAAAAAAAAGTGTTATCAAGAAAACATAGACACTGATTGTAAACTAAAATTATGGATACTTTCCAAGCTCCTTGGCTGTCCAGGTGGGGGGGTTGTGAAACACATAAACATAAAACTGCAGTTAATAAAATCAAAAAGTACTTGCATTCTGAAGGCAGCATTTTCTGTGAGACTCTCATTGGCACTCCTTCCGGACTTGGATACCAGCTTGAAATATATAAATTGTAACATGTGATGGCTCTGTTGTGCCTGCATTCACTTGTTTAGGGGGTTTAAATGTTAGTGGCCGGTTTGCCTATTTTTTGTAAAGTACCCCTTACAAAATAATAAAATAAGTAACATTTGAGAAATTAATTTTGACAGAATTATAGTAAAATATATCTTTCTTTCAAATGGGAGATAACAATTCAAAGCCAATGGGAGTCACACAAAAATCTGTGCCAAAAATACTTAACAGTATATATAATAGTACATTTACAAAGGTTGGCACTCCTGTGTAATTAGAAATGACCAGCACTGGTTTAAAATGGGTGAAGGCAGACTGTGTGGGATTTCAGCCTCTTTTGCTGGCTCAACGGTTTTAATTATGGTTCAAGATTTGCTTATGCTGGTTAAAAAAAAATAACTGCAGGTTTTTTTCTTTTCATGCCAATACCTACAGCCCACTGAATGTTTTCTAAAATTAAATATACTTGGTAGTGCTGTATATTGAGTTGCTGTTAACTTGTGCTGCTTTTTATTGTAAACCAGCTGAATGACCAGAAGAAAACCAGTAAAGTGGGAGCAAGAAAAAAAGAAGGGGCAGTCTGAGAGAGTCTAAACAAGAAGAAACAGAGCAGAAGGAGCAAAAGGGAAAGAAGGAGACAGAGATTGAAGGAGAGAGAGAATACAAGATGCACAGGGGAGGGATGGAAAGAGTAACCGAGCTGTTCTTACCTGTACGGAGAGGCAGTGCCCCAGGACAGGTAATCATTGGATCGGGGGGCAGGGCGAGGCACTATTGGCTGCTCCACCGCCGTCACGTCCCCAGAGTAGGACTTGAGCAGGGAGGCGTTTTTACTGGCCAGCATGGCTCGCTCATTCCGGCGGAACTTGGCCCTTCGGTTCTGAAACCACACCTGTTTTTCAAAGAAGATATATGTTTACAATCTGATATTGGCATTTGTTGGAAACAAATGAAAAGAAAAAAATATATATTAAAAGATGATCCACACACATAGCAAAATGAAGGCAGATAAATGTTAACTTTAGTGGGTTCAGGGGGTGTGAGCCAGGGCTTCACTATTTCCTAATTTCACCTGTCTATCATCATTGACTCACTATTTAAACCCAGTCACAGCTCAGCTCTTTCTCTTGCATTTTGCTTTTTCCCTCTTCCTCCTCACTTCTTTCATATGCCGTGTGCCTCTTTCATGTGTCGGTCCCCTCTGGGGGGGTATAGTGACTCTCACTTCCCCGACCTGGAGTTCCAGTAACTCTGCAGGTTCTTTGTGTGGTCAGAGGGGACCACTGGCCACACTATTTCTTTCAGATTCTCTTTTCTTCCTTATGTCAAGGCTTCGTATGAGCCGTTCCATCCTCTGAGGGTCGAACCCGGTCGCTAAATGGGACCCAGTCGCGTGGCCGAGCGTATAACGACTCTCTGAGAAGTCAGAGGACTCTGTCTTTTCAGGGGCCCGGAGGCCATTAGGGCTAGCCTCGACTCCATAGGGAAGGCTCTCTCGGTTGGAGTCCGGCCCGTCCTTTTCTCTCTCCCTTGTCTAGGGGCAGAGCCTCCAATCCTAAATTGCAAAAAACGCTTCCTTCCTCTCGCAGCTTTGGCTCCCACCCAGTGAAATGGCTTAAACACATATATTAAAGGTTCCCTTGTCACCATAAATATAAATTCTACCACTGAGCTAAATAAACTGCTAGACTAACTTAGGTCAGTAGAGATATTTTCATCACTCTGACTGAACTTTTACAATCAGTCTCAGCCCACTAATACAGTGTTAGTGAATTTGGCTGCTGTGGTTTATGAAAATTGAGCTGCAAAAAAAAAAAAAAAGTAATATATGATGGTTTAGAAAACACTTGCAACTTCTTAGCCAATGTGTAATTAGATATTGGTTCAGGGTAAAGTTGAAACAACTGTCTACTCTTGGTATTGGTTGTGAATTCCTGTGGTCACATTTTGCCTTTTACACAGGTCATAAGTTTAGATTCTAGCCTTATCTGATATTACCAGTAATGTCTTGTGTACTTTTCAACATTCTCTAACAGGCACATGGCAGACTTACAATAAACTACTGAGCGCATTTAAAATGCTGAGCTGTTTGGTTAAGGCAGAGAAAAATGGCATTCTATGCAATGCTGAAAGAGTTGCATTAAAGGTATGCCTTTTAGTCTGCTGGTTTTGCCAAATACAATAATGCATATAAATAGAAATTAGAAAAAGAACAAAAACAGATCTATGTAAAACAGTTTCCTTCTGCTGAAGGGTCCCGTGTGTGTGCATTACCTGGACTCGGGCCTCGGTCAGGTTCACTCTGCGTGCCAGGTCCTCTCGCACAAAGGCATCGGGGTAGTGCGTCCTCTCAAACACTCTCTCTAGTGCCTGCAACTGGCTGCTGTTGAACGTGGTTCTGTTACGTCGTTGTTTCCGTTTCTTCTTTTCCTCTGAGTTTAATTGATCATCTGGAATTAAAGAATATAAAAAATATGTTTTCGGAAATGTCACTTGTGTAAGCCAGAGAACTCCTAGTTACATTTACATGCATGCACATATCTTCTGAAATATATAGGCGACAATTAAGTAGCACAAATGGGCATTTAGAAGTTATAATTTACATTGACATCAAAAATACAGGCTACCACAATGGCTTATAGTTTTCTAGAACTTGGTTAATTAATTGGGGAAAAAATAGTTTCCACCACTGCAGCACATAGTATCTCTCTTGTAAGGATAATACTATGTGGTTTTAGATGAAGGGAATAGTGGTATCAGTGGTAAAAGTCTCCTAGTGCTGCAATCGTTTGATGATGGACTTGTAAATAATTGTACTAAACTAAACACATGTCATATATAGGGATACATTTTACAAATATTACAATATAATAGAAATTAATAAGGCTTATGAATGATTCAAAACGGTCAAAACTGTTCTATTTTATTTCTACGCAATATATTACATATATTATATGTTAAAAGATGGTAGAAAATTCAAGTTTTTAAAGTGTTAAAAAAGTTATTTTATAATTACAAATAAATGACCATTTACAGTATGTCTTATAAGACTAGATACAATATTTATCCACGATACCTAATAATAATAATAATAATAATAATAATAATAATAATAATAATAATAATAATAATAATAATAATAGGAAACAGTATTTCTGCTATAACAGAACCCGCACCTCATATATGTTGTTTTCTTGTTGGTTACATCCCATTATTATAAGAATTATAAAGGCCCTGTGTATATTTTTTCCTGGAGATTACCTACAGTTTTTACAGAATGTTGTTCATATGTCCATTTCGTTTTGTTTGCCTTTCAATGTTATTTATAGAAAACATACAGTTACAATTACTGTTCAATGAATATTTTAAATAATGTACGACGCTCAAATAATAGTGTTATTATCTTTATTTCCGCACATTTAAATGATTGTAATAGCATTGGAATAATACGTTTTTTCAAAAGATAGATTTTAAAATCTCAGAGGTGGAAGTCTCCCAAATCTAGAGTTAAATATGTAGCTACCCCGAGGAATTATCAGGGAATACAGGCTATACATTTGTGTTTCATCCTTTAAAATCATCACATAAGTGTGTATATATATATATATATATATATATATATATATATATATATATATATATATATATATATATATATGACATTTTCCAGAATAGACACATTTAAAATAAAACGAGGCCATTCTCAAAAAGACACAGTTGAAGTTATTTTGTTTATTTTGCACCGACGTTGTATATAAGAGAACCTTCGTTTTTACTGGAAGGATGAGTCAATAATGAATTACATAAATACATTAAACCAAAAATGTGTTTAGTGATTAGTCTGACTGGTTTGGCAAGTACAGGCAAAAATAAGTCCTAGCATAAAGCATATAACCTTTATTTACATTGATTCATTTCCTTGTAGGCACAGTGGTAATTAGGCCTACAGGCCTACGACTAAATACTTTGGTTATACAACTTTGAAGCGTAGACCTATTAAAGACTTTACCATTAATAAGTGTACGATTAATGACTGGTTTTATCATTTGATTCATAAACCCTTAAAAAATAACCACAACAAAACAGTAACACTAATATCAGTTCCTAAACGTAATATATGATTAGATATAAATTGCAGTGCAAACATTATGGTTTGTAGATTGTGAGAATGAAAAATAGACCGAGTAAAAAAGTGCAATAGAGTGACAATAGAGCCTTATTTTGTTCAGTTGAGTTTGCTCTCAGATGTTTTATTGGCTATGTATAAATTGGTATGCATGAAAGATGTGACTAAGGTTGTGTAACGCAGTCTAACAAAACGTATTCATATACTTTATGGGTTATATAAAGGTTGGTTATAGTTATCATTTAAAAATGTAAAACTGATAATGGAAGCAAGACTGTATCAGCAACTGAGATCTTTCGTGTTCACTTTACCAAATGACCAAACCCAGCCTCCCTTTCATCTCTGTGGTTTGAGATAAAGAGGGTTTAGAGTTCAGCGCTGATCCATTCATCACGGTGACTTTTCCCTCTTTGTTCTGAAGTTTTATTACTGTGATTTAAGGTCTGATTGATGTGGCACGGCTGGCATTCTCCTGAGGCTTTTCGTCTGTACAGATTTAAAAAAGCATTTTCCATTCCATTTACTTCAACGATGAGAGGTCTTTATTGTGAAATTGTCTCAATAAACAGATATCAATAACATTTAAGATATTGACTGAGAAAAGCAGATAATCCAGTAAAAAAAAAAAATCATTTTATTCCAATGAAATTGCCAAATCCCTATTACGCTTCGGGAAGGTCTTACTCGTATTGATACAGTTGACTGCAGATAAAGTGAAGTGTCTTTTCTGGATCTATCTTAAAGAAGGACAGATTAATATTATTTTCAAAAATACAGCATTCAGCATTGATATATAAAATGTGTTTGCGGCTGCTAATCCAAATCGAGGTCAGATTTGGATTATTTTAATTGTCTCCAAAGCAGATGACTTTTTTGTGCAATATAAAACGAGGCTATTAAATAAAACACTTCATAGCATCAGAATAGTCACTAAAATTCACTATTGGACGCATATACTAAATGTGTCCAAAACATTAACTATATATAAAAAAAATGGGGCCATATTCAAAAAGTATCCACCATCCTAAAATGTACACATTTTTTGTAAAACGAAAAGCAAACTGCGGTGTTACAGAAGCTGAAAGCAGCATCTCCCATGTCACATATGTCACTGTTGTAGTCCTTACGAAACACTGGTTCAGGAGGTGGCATAGTTCGGTTTTAAACTAGTGCGCATTTATTGTAGACGTGTATGCTTTATGTCTAAAATCAGTTCGTCTGATATAGATTAAATCATAAACATTTCCTGTATTTTAAAGGGTCTTGTTTTTATTATTTTATATTATTTTATTTAAAAAGTCCAACTGGAGGCCATTTTTTTAATAAACGATTTAACTATTGTTAAACATGTTTGTGTGTAAGTAGGCCTACTGCGAGTATAACGAGAAATGCAAAGCAAATAGGAAGACTCAAACCGTGTAAAAGACGATGTTGTTTAGGGTAAAAAGGGGTGGAAGCTAAATATATTGTTTTTCTTCTTTAAGTGGTAAATTCGTTCTACCCGGAGAGCTCTGTATTAAATTTGACTCATGACTAATCGATGTAGCCAATGTAATCAGTTTAGTGACCATTTAACCCCAACTGCGCAAGGACATCTCAGTGCGAAAATATATCTCGCCAGCTGATTCAGTTTGTCTACCGTTTTATGGTTACATGTGTTTCTCACAATGAACTTGTTAAAATAATCTGTTTCCACTAATTTAGGAATTATATACTGTGAGAGACATGCTCATTTGATTATATGCAGATTAAAAGTGACACAGCAGCACACAGTTTCTGTAATTGAACAGTTATTTCACACAGATCGCGTGCGCAACTGTTGTTTCGGTCCACTAATTGTGCACCCTCTTTTCCATTTAGATATTACATCGCAATCTTTATTAACGGTTTTACCACTGCCATACAGGTGTTACTTTTAGGCCAGCTCAATGTCATTGCTATAAACTGCAATCACCGTGACCTGGGCTGGTTGATAAAAACAGACTGGACACATTTCTAAACCAAAAAGGCAACTTCTACACACTATAATAACAACAACAACAACAATAATAATAATAATAATAATAATAATAATAATAATAATAATAATAATAATAATAATAATAATAATAATAGTTTGTATTCATATTTCACGTGTTTTAAGTAGACATTTTTAGGCAGGCTAATGTTTTAAAATCGAAAAGGCTTTTAGGCATTTGGCTGTAAACGCACCCTGTTGAGAGATTTTCAGATTGGGTAATGAATTGAAAGTGCAATTATTTTGAGTCATATGTCGACTTTGTAAAATGTTAAACATTGTGGACACTAAATAAAAACAGTCTGAGTGTGAAAAGGGTTTTATTTTTAGTCTACACACAACCCGGGTGCTGATTTCGAGATTCAAACACAATTCCATCATTTCGATCCAATGACGAACGTAATAGTAGGCCTGCTAGCAGTTCAATTGCAGTTAAACTTCATGCCAGAAATGTCTCGTTTGCACGAATTTGAAATTCTGCCAAGTTGACGCCGTAGTAGGTTTTATTTATTTATTTAATTTACAGTTTAGCAAAGTATGTTTCATACAGTACGAGTGTATAACCTAAAAATTACAGCCTTGTTGTTTTTCGTTTATAATTTTTAAACTTTAATTTTTAATGGTGGTGGTGGGTGGGGGGTGTCGTATCTATATTATCAAATAAGATAACTGCATATCTGTATGCTTTTTTAATTTAAGCAATTGGTGATACTTACTAGTTACTGGTGTTAATTACGCAGCACTTCAGCAGGTACAGTAATTGTTACAAATGACTGTTTACGCTTGCAAAAATGTTTGACAAGTGAAAGAGCGCACAATTGATGAAGCTGCCTTGCACTCAACTATTTAGAGGCGATTTCGCTGAGCAGTGCCGAGTGCTTTCCTAAACTGAGCCACTGACAATATGCCACGGCACCTAATTGAAATAAATAATAATTATACAAAATACAGGTGATGCATTATGAAAGTCCACAATCAAGCGAAACAAACTCACAAGTTGTTTCTGAATCTGTTAAATAAATATTGGCCAAAAACATGTGTGTTTTTCTTTTTGCACACACGTGAACCTGATTCCAAATCAGAAAACCTCTTTACCCTAAAGACGATCTTAATAATGAATGACTTTGGTCTTTCTGAAGTGAGACGTTTTATAGCACAGTAGGCCATATCCCGGAAGTTCACTAAAGCAATAATTAAAATGAATTACATGGTGCTGAGGTGTAACCGCTGAATATGCTGGCAGCGTAAGGCATACTCTACATATTCCATTAGTTTACTTAAATACCGTGACAATATCCAGAGCCCACTGGCTACACTGTAAGCCTATTGTTAAAATACAAAGATCATTAGGCGCATCAGATTTCAATTAACACACAGAATAATATCAACCAATAGTCGAGCATATGGTTTTAATGTCATTCTAAACAGATGATAAATACCTACATACTTTTTCTTTTGTACCCATTCACCCGTAGGAAGAGTCGAACTGATAACATCAACTCACACTGCCACTCTTCGCTGACATCAAAATGTTAATGTTAAAATAATGACCAGTTCTTCAATGGAGGCGTCAAAGGGTGTTTTGCGATTGATGTGCAATTTTTAAAATATTATTATTTACACAGCCAGCAATTAAATAATTCATATATATATATATATATATATATATATATATATATATATATATATATATATATATATATATATATGTATCCTACATCGAATTAAAACGCTCATAACTAAAGGTTAATGGCAAATAAATGATAGAGAAATGGAGGCATTTTAAGTTGCAGTCGTATTACAAAATACAATGGCTTACGTGGATTCTAGTGCAATAAACCCTACTATGTAGATGTTTTTGTTTTTTCTAAATGTATTTGTATGAAAGACTATGCTAGTTCTATAGAATGCAGCGAGTTATGTTCATTTTATTCTCTAGTGTCTTACTTACAGATGTCAGATCATTTGGCGCCGTCTAATTGACATGTATGTGCTAATGTGACAATCCTTTCTGCATTAATTACAGCTCAAACCCCCAGATATTTCCCCGCGAGTTTAATTCGCACTTACTCTCCTGCTGCGTGGTGTCACTGCCGCTTGTCAGCCCCGGAGACTCCAGCATACTCCTGCCCGCCTCTCCGGCACCTTCCTCCGGGTGTGTCCCCACCATCTCCCCTGCCTCTTCCAGATCCAACAGGTGACTTACAGAGAAGTTCTTTTTAGCCTGAAGATTGTCCAGATTTGCTGTAATCGGGCTCTCCAAGCGACTGGAAATCGAAGCTTGCCTGTCCATTACATGGGCATAACTAGAAGTCATGACTCACACCGTTCAATGCAAAAAAAAAAAATTAAAAAAAAAAAAAATCCCCCAAAATATTCCTTAAATACAACAATCACAACCAGCACCAAAAGACAAAAAACAAACAAAAAAGTCTTTTTTTCTTTTACTTTTTCAAAACAAAGGACACAAAGTTCAAAATAGTAGCTATCCAGATGGAATAACGGTTACCAGTGAGCTCCCAGGTTTCTTTAACTTGTCGACCATGGGTCTCGTCACACAGATCAAGAGCGTGTTTTTGCAGAGATTGGTAAACACGCTGTTTTCGCTTCAGCCCTTGCTTACTTCCACACACAGAACATTCGGGACATAACTTGAAACGCCTCGCTACGTCTTTTTAAAATATCTTCGGGAAAATCGTTCCCCCTTTCTTACTCCTGTTGACTCACATAGATGACTAAGGTTATAGAAAAGATGATGTCTTACAGATGTAGATATGAGCAAACTCACTCGGATTACTCTCGCGGAGGAAGAAGGCTGGACACTGCGCTTTTAGGAGCGCTTCTCTCAGCTGGATCAAGGAACTCTCTTGCACTTCAAAAGGCACACACTGGCATGCTAGTGAGCCTTTACAGGGAATACATGAAAATGTGAGACCCCTGGGAGGGTAGATCGACTTAATAGGAGCCTGTAATTACGTGGCAATGCCTTTGCGTTGTTTCTGACGTTTCACAGACCCCCTGAGTCCATCACAAGCCACCCCTCCCCATACACACACGCACACACACCATTACTACCAAAACAGTCTGATTAAGGCAACATCTGAGCTGGGCAAGGAGCCCCGGGGTTTCGTAAGGAGACCTAATTAGCATCTAGCGAAATAATATAACAAAGAGAAACTGACAGCTAGGATACGCGGTCCACTTCAAACACAATGATTATTTTGATTTGGAATTAACTCCTCCTAATATGTTTTAGATCCTGGTCAAAAATCTCATTTGCATTTTTTGTTAAGAGCTGCAGGGAGACTTTTGGAAAAACTCCACATCCAATGCAATCAGCTTTCTTGTTTCCTGCTGTTTCTGTGCTTTCCGCTCTGGGCTCGAAAGAATATAAAAAGCAATAGAAAATTAAGTTTAGTTGAGAGGCGCGCTGTAAGGACCACGTTGGTCTTTTTGATTGTAGAACAAGGCATTGTTTTGTAGGCTATGTAATGTATAGTTTGTAAGTGGATTTGGGTGTGTGTACTACACCCGACCGACATTCTAATGATAATCCAATTTACCTAACTATTGTACCTCAATAACCCGTTCACTATTCTAAAACTGCACTGCATTATTTTGACAACGGGTAGATATATTTCTGTTTTGCCGTTTTTTTTAGGACGCAATGTATAGAGTTGGAAAAAAAAATAGCTAAATGGTAATTGAGGGGGAAAAAAAGCTTACATTTTTTAAAAACAATATTATTATCCCTGTTAATCTTCTCATTATAAATACAGTACTATCTGGCAAGGAATTAGAATGTGATGTATGTGAGTATTTTGTCGCTTTTCCATTAAGAAATGAATTTAAAGTAGGGGTTGAGTGCGCTTTGAGGAGATGGGGGTCCATGTGGTCAAATGAGAGGAGTCTGGGCTCCAAGCTGCCATAGACAGCCCATGGCTTCCAACCCCTGATCTGGGAAAAGAACACTTGATGCCATCAAAGGGATCTAGATTGAAACCAGATGTGCCTCTCCGTTCATTCCATGCATTTAATTAAGGCGCTGGGATGGAGGAGACCTTTTTCATCATTAGTTTTCCTCCAGATCCCCTTTCCCCTTTAAGTCTAAACGCCCATGTTGGTGCCAGTACAATATGTCTGTCTTTTTCATCTAGTGCAAATCTGCCTAAATTCAACCCCCCTGTCAACGCGTGTTTGGAGAAAGTATTCTTTTTTTCTTTTTTTTTTTGCTTACACAAAAACGAGGAAGGAAACGTCAAATGAACTCTGCAGGAAGTTTATTAACTGGCTTTTCCTTGATTTCTTAATCGCACCTTTCAGAGATATGTTTATTTTAAAAGCTTTAAACGTTAAAAGCTTTGTATAAAGAAAAACTATCAGATGTTAGAAATGTTGTTATTTTCTCTAGTAAAGTATTTTTTTTTAACAGGGCGGTCAGTTTTTGTTTTAAGCTTCGACTACCGCTAAGGTAAAAAAAATACATTTCTTCAACAGCTGCTATACAAATAGATTATGTCATCTTCTGGATCCAGTGAGACAAATGTAGTCAACTTCAGTAATAATAATAGTTAATTGTGAAAACCAGCTTGGCAAAAAGGTAAAGGAAGAAAAAAAAACGTTGTTTAAAAAGAGTGTGGAACTATTAAAATATATTGGGTTGTTTTTCTTGTTTTCCCACAAATAAACAACAATTACACACATAAAAACAGACACGTGTTTAAATGTAATGTTGAGAAAACTATGATTTTACAATGTAACTGAGGCAGGCTAGCGACTATAATTTAAGGCCCCTTTTACAGCGTTCTTCTGATATCCGAGGCAAAGACTCAAGACAGGGCTATAGATTTGGGGAAATACGTACATTACATACACGTCATTATTACAAATCAGCATGTAATCCTTTTTCTGTGGGATATGCTTTATTAAAATCGTTTTCCATATTTCAGAGGCATCCACAATGGTGTAATTTGCCCAACAGTAATCTAGTAGACGAGTCCCCATTGTGTATTTAAAACCAGTCCTTAATTATCAATCGTTATATTGGACAGACAGCCTTTCCACTTGTTAGATCAGTGAACCATCCCAGGGTCACCGGTTGATCCCCATGTCCCTACTCGGCTAACGGTAGGAATGATTAAAGCAGTCACTTCCAGACGTCTCTGGGCAAGGCGACGCCAACCTACAACACTACTCTCTCTGTTTGAGGCTTTGAAGCTACCCTCAGGCAACATCCCAACGTCTTGTAGACGTCATGCAGAGGCGTGTCTAAGCTGTTGCAGGAGGTACCCCCAATTTAGTGAGAACCATAGGGGTGCTAATTTTTGCAGAATACCGCTTGTAGTAATTAGTAATGTAAATACCAATGCAGAGCAGAAAATACCACTCTGCGCCACGCGACGCCTAAATTACACCTTACCCTTCTCACCATCGTGTTGGCAACATGAAGATGGCAATATTAGGCTACACTTGACCCTGGACCAAAATATATGAGCTTGCCATAAAATGCTAGCTATCGTCAACTATTTTGCTTCTCAGTTTTTTTTTTTAAATTAACACCAACATGTTATGAGGTAACAAAAAAGCGCTTAAAAGTACAAGTAGTAGAATAGTTGTAGCATAGTAGTATTAGTTTTTGTCTACAGAACCATTGCTGGGTGACTGGAGCATGTTTCTTAAACAATACACAGGCTTATCAAAAACAGCGCATGAACCATCGACAACTGAAGTAACACATATACAATAACAATACAACGAAATGCTGAAATCAGTCTTTATATAACGATTGGATGCAGGAGAAATTTGAAGTTTTTTGTGGGAATAACATCTGTAGTGTTTTAGTACATTTTGAAGCCTTAGACACATATAGCTAGATATTTGGTCAGAGATTGTAATGAAACAATATAAACGTGTTTCACATGGCGTATGTTGTGTCCATTCATTATATGTTAAATTAATTTCACACCTGGCTTGGTAATCTCTATATTGTACATTGCTAATTCACAACAGATTGATCTCATATGGTAACACCGCAAGCAGTTTGTAATTAGTGTTTAGAATTAGTGTTGAACACAGTGAGAGAAAGACGGGACGCTTTAATGTGCGGCCGCCCGAGCTCAGCCAGCGGTGATGAACCATACAGGAACACAGAGCTTCACTCAGGGACAGATTAACAAAGATTCTTTTCCAGTGCAATATTTGCTCCTCATTTGAATGTTAATAAAAAAAAGAAAATCCTACACACACCTAAATTGTTATGTTCGAGCTCTGAAATAACAGCAGTTTTTTTTGTATATATTATTATTATTATTTTTTAGCAGACGCCCTTATCCAAGGCGACTTACTATTGTTACAAGATATCACATTATCTTTACATACAATTACCCATTTATACAGTTGGGTTTTTACTAGAACAATCTAGGTAAAGTACCTTGCTCAAGGGTACAGCAGCAGTGTCCCCCACCTGGAATTGAACCCACGACCCTCCAGTGATGAGTCCAGAGCCCTAACCACTACTCCACACTGCTGTGTGTGTGTATATCTATATACACACATATATAGATATACACACTACACAGGCGGTGACAACATCTGTATTACCTACTCCATCCTCCCTCAGCACCGTTATATATATTGCATTCTGTATATTGTAATCAGGCATTGTATTTCTGTTGGGATTACCCCAATAATATGCAGCTGGTGATACAAATCTTCATTGTCATTTGGCTTTAAACGATTCCAAGTGTTTGCATATTAGAAACATATACAAATCAGAATGTCTCTGAAATACTTTACATCATTGAATCATTACACGTAAAGGAAAACACATAGCTTTTAAATATTACTGTTATTGCAACAAAATCAAACGTTTAAGAATTAAACAAACAACTGATGGGACATATTATAGACACACATTGGTGATTTTTTTAATTATTTATTTCTCTCGCCAAAGTTCGGGTTACCAAATTAATCATACAGTGAGAAACAATACAATGCATTTATAATCTACTGCAAAATATACCTATCAAAACAACGATGTGTTTCTTCATACCAGCATCACAGAAAATGTTATCGAGCAAGGAAAGAAAGAATTAGGAATTCGATTTGTAAACGAATTCATATTTTTTTGAAAAAGAAACGGTGCAGCATGACAGCGAATCGAGGAAGCACTTCAAACTGTCTTTGCAAAAATAGAACGTGACTATCACATATTAATTTTCGATAAGTTGCAAGCGCCAAATTGCAGCAAGGACAGAGTTGTATTGCCAAATGAGGGGAATAAAAGCAGTCTGAGGTCACGGCGCCCCTTTAATCAGCACCAGGGGTCACTGGACAGCGCTGTTTCACGTGAAGAGGGGCAAGCGAGAAGGGTAAAGGGATTGAACCAATCAGGTCGTGTCGGAGGGAGGGGGAGAAACGCGATTTGAGTATCGAGAAAAGTCAAAACTAACATAATTGCCGAACGGAAACTGCAGATCTGATACACATTTAGGCAAGAATTTGATCCAAGTTTAGTGGGAAAAAAGGTATTTTGAAGTTTGGCCCCAAACCTCGGCCCCGGTTGGGTATCAGATAACTCTACCCCAGAGGAACAGAATTCCCACCAATTTCTCTTCACTGAAAACTAAAGCCAAAAATGAGTCTGGGCAGACAAATTGGCACCACTGTGTTTTTTTTTTTTTTTTTTCCAGAGGAAAGAAGGCACTAGATTTGTTTTCATAAAAATTACATAAATTAATGTATTAGGATCTCTAGGTTATTATATATATATATATATATATATATATATATATATATATATATATATATATATATATATATATATATATATAAAAAATAAAGAGGACCTAATAAAATCAGCTTTCAATGTTGCTTCCATTGCAACTGTTTTTGATTTAGGCTATTATTGGTTTAAGGTCAAATATAGTTTAGTGCAAATATAAAATGTAATGCTTGAAAAGTCACCTTTGACTCAAATAAAATGTTATTTAATTGTCAATTTAATGTGGTAAAGTACAAAATATATAGTCTACTTTATGTCCACCGCTAATGTATCATAAAAACAAGTGCACTTAAAATAAAGCAACATCAAATGCACTTTTTATTTCTGACAAATAATTATTACAAGATCATTATAAAGGATTTAGTTGTAAAATAGACTCCTATATCAGACAAAAACAGTATTGTTTCATTTTATATGGGAAGTCGCTGATGACATTTTACATAGCTGTTTACGTGGTCTTCAATTCACTGCCTACATAGTACAGTGGGGGTTGGTTGGTTTGTTTGTTTGATATCTGTTTTCAATATCAATTAGCAGCGTATATTTGAAAAACATCTGACCTAATGTTTTTCATTCTGTTTGTAGCACGTGGATATTTTAATATCAGTTTGCTTCAGATTTTAAATATGATTTTAATTTTAAAAAGGCAGAACTGTCCCTCAGTTTTATTTCAATAAAAAATCATTAAAACAGGAACTGTTTTCTCTGCAAACGATTCAAATTTGACCTGTACCAGAAATAATATGACATTTCAGGCGATTACTCAGCTAACAAAACCGTGGCTATACTGCACACTGCAAACCAGAAGCAAAGGTTCAAGGAATACACTCTGCGGAGAAGTTCCACTTGAAATCGTAGGATGCTTGGTTTCATTTATACAGCTATTTTACTAGAAAAACATAATCCATATTTACGCTGTTCAGATTTAATTGGATTATGATTTAATATGATCAATATGCCTAATAATCGTCACCATCATCATTAACATCATCACTATTCTTTGAGTAATGCATAGATGCAATTTACATAATAAAAACATTGCTGGTGGTTTGAGCCTTACTCAATATGTGTTGAGATCTTAGGTTGAAAATGTTTTGACAATTTTACTGCCAGTGTGTACCATGATGTTCCTTCCTTCTAATGTTGTAATTACCACCTGAGTGAGGGTTATAAGGCGTTACCAAAAGAATATATGCGAACATTGTTAATCAGTAAACCAATGAATTTGTGGGTTGAGATACAGTATTACTGTTGTCAATTAGGCAAAAAAGCTAACCATTTTTTGCGTTCGAGAATTTTTGTTTTCTGTCCTGATTAGGACAACACGATTTAGTTACATTTGACTCAAATCATAGCCTACTGCCTTATCGTATGCACGTTAATTAAACGTTTGTCGTTTGGGGATGCACATATAGCCGAAGAGAAGGGTACAAGCACACACATTCCAGAAATCTGTTGGTTGGGAAATCAAAGTATCCCTTGTGAAAATGCCCCATGATAATTGTATTTGGATTCTGTGATTCAGCGTTTACTAGACTGTGGAAAAACACAATGGAATAATTGGGCTGCTGAATAGTAAAAACGACTGGTTGTGATTTCATGAGCGATGCGTTTAAAATATGATGACTTCGGTCTTTATCTAGTAATCCATCAATAGTATTTCTAAAGGAATGTCAACCCATTTGGTTATTTTTTCATGTTTATTTTCTAGAAACAGGTCCAATGGTGGCATTAACTACATACATTATAAATACCCTACTACATTCAAACCCTAAATGTCAAGTTATGGAATCTGTTAAAGATAATGTTAATTATGCGCAACCTGTTTTAACTTTATGTAAATAATTTCAAAATGTAATTTGTATGTGTGTAGTTCATGGCTTCACTGACAGGTGCCACTTTGTTTTCTTATGAAATCTAAAATTATTCTTCGCTTTAAATATGCTTCAGACTATATTAATTAAAAATGACGCTGGAGATATAGAAATTGCTATTACTGTAGACAAGAATTACAATTCCGCGATTTATTGGACTCATTCGACGTTGAACAGCTGATTCAATGCTTCTTTTTTACATGTATCTGTTTATTGTGTCAGTTTAAGAATATCAGTTAACTTTTATCCAACACGTTATCCATTTCCTTACTAACTAACGTAATGTTTCAATTAATAAGATTGATAGTTTGATGGGACAAATGTCTATTTTTTAATGGCAATGTGTTAACGTGTCATTATGCTAAAACACAGTCTTTATTAATTTAACGCAAGCTTTTTTATCGTTAACCCATTGCACCTTCACTTTTTATGTGATACCAAAAAAAAATGGATACATTAATTATTCAAATACAGTTGTTAATATACAGACCTATGTAAATGCTGACATTTGAAACAGGTCTGCGTTCAATACCAATGCTTTTCGTTCTATAACCCTTGATATACACCATTCCATCGTTCTGGTAGGTTCTAATATTCAAACGTGTTACCCACTCATCGGTGGTTTTTGATACTGTGGGGCTTTTGTAAAACTGCAGATTAAAAATAACTTAGACCTATTGCTTTTACTATTTTAAAAGCAATCAGCATTAACAACACTAAAGTAAAAGCAGCTAAGTAATATTGTGCAGGCAACAAAAGCTAGACAGTTCTCACATTCTTTCAATAGGATGCATTTTCACTTAGGGCCAATTAATGTATTTAAGTACGTTTATGCTTTCAATCATATTTATATATATATATATATATATATATATATATATATATATATATATATATATATATATATATATATATATATAAAGTATGTTTGAACACCAGCGTGTTAACACATTCAGTATTTAACCCATTAAAACTATATAACTGTACAAAACTATTTATTAAAACAACACGCATAGAGCTTTGATCCTTGCTTGCATATGGGTTTTAAAAAAGTAGACCTACGTGTTACATCTGTGCAAGGAGGCATTGCTATAAGCCTATTTGAATAATAACCCCCATGTAACATTTAACTGCAGATAAGTCCGTAGGAGATTCAGCTAAAACCGCTCTAATGTACTTTTTACAGTAGCCTAGTAATTTATATAAGTACTTAGGCATTGTGGTGTTCGTTTTTAAGCTTCCTGTGGCCTTGTCAGAGTAAAAGGTTAACAAAGCAGAGTGTATAGTTCCAAAGTTAAAATGCACCTCTAAAATACCCAACACCAAAAATGCGCCTATAATTATTAATGATTTATGTTAATCCAATTAATTTAATTCATTTCGTATACACAGCGTGTCAATGTTTAAATTTTGTAACTAATGCGTGGCCAGAGGCACAGATTTTCAATAAAAGTTGATCTCACCGTCTTTCCAGTTCTCGGGTTACACAGTCTTTTCCAACCTGTCTGGCGAAACTGGCTCCATATAAATCAGGAACAGTTAGAAGGGAGAGTGGTCCTCTGAAGTCAAATCCTACATTTGACTTAATATTAGGCCTATACCTAATGTATGTATACGACCCCTCTTCTGCGCCGTCGTATGGTTTTCATTATGCCGAGGAAAATTCAAGTCATTATAATCAAGTTGTTAATCTCCCCTATTTATGTCTAGAGCACTGATGATTATTGTTTTGAAAAAAGGTGATTATATTTGTATAGGAAATACAAACCTCACACAAGTTACAGTCCTGATTAATTCTTGAAGATAACAAAGCTTGTTCTGTTTGGAAACGTTGATAAGGGGTTAGTAGATTATTTACAGGTGATGATTGAAAGCATCTACATCTGTACGTATCTCTATATTTATAATCGGCTGTTAAACTAGTCCAAGGTATATTAAGGGGAATGAAATGCAGTGGTTTTTACTTTATGTAAAAACAAAAGCGATCTGTGCAGCTTCTTCCTTCAAACACCATGCAGGGCTGAAAGGAGATGAGCTCCAAACAACGAGTAAGTAATACATTTGTTTGTTCTTTACATTTCAATATATATATCTATATCTATATCTATATCTATCTATCTATCTATCTATCTATCTATATATCTATCTATATATATATATATATATATATATATATATATATATATATATATATATATTGTTTGAAGCAGTCGGTAATAAGAATGTCGCCGTAAATATTTTCAAATATTTTTTAGCAAGAAACAAAACATAGTTGCACAAGACTATTTATATGAATCATTTCTTGCTCGTTTTATACAGTTGGGAATTATACTCTCAGAAAATAGAGCAGCAGTGTGGAGTAGTGGTTAGGGCTCTGGACTCCTGACCGGAGGGTTGTGGGTTCAGTCCCCAGTGGGGGATACTGCTGTTGTACCCTTGAGCAAGGTACTTTACCTAGATTGCTCTAGTAAAAACCCAACTGTATAAATGGGTAATTGTATGTAAAAATAATGTGATATCTGTATAATGTGAAATAATGTGATATCTTGTAACAATTGTAAGTCGCCCTGGGTAAGGGCGTCTGCTAAGAAATAAATAATAATAATAAAATGTGCCTTTATCTTTGCACCGAATTAACTGTGTTTATATATAGAGAGAAAGTCAACCGAAAGTTTATAAAATCCTTAAATTGTAAGAGCTGGCTGTTTTTTTGTTTTGTTTGTTTGTTTTGTTTTTTTAGTCTAAAACATTATAATAAAAAGTAAATTGTGTTTATAATTTGTGTGTACTTGATTACTGTACTTGATTATTTACACAGTCAGCACTTCCGCAGTACTGGCATCGGCCCCGTTTAAGTACCATACAGGTATGGTGCCATGTGTAAAAATCTTTTTTTCCTAGATTTAACTTAAATCTTGTATTTTTTCCCCCAGATTTATAAATGTGTGTGTGTGTGTATATATATATATATATATATATATATATATATATATATATATATATATATATATATATATAATTTATAAATCTAGTTACAAGATTAAACATTTAGCTATATATTTTACAATCTTAAATCTCTTAACTAGATTTAACATTTAGCTAAATATTTAACTGGCCTAAATCTGGGGGTTGTATGCAAATAAGCTCCGCCCGCTTTGTGCTTTCACGCGATTTGATTGGCTATGTAATGCTAATCGGGAAATATGCAAATGTCAGCATTACAAGAGCCAATCGAATCGCGTGAAAGGATTTAAGATTCAGTTCAATATTTGGCTAACTGTTCAATCTTTTTTTTAGAGATTGAGCAGGCCAGTTAAATATTTAGCTAAATGTTTAATCTAGTTAAGAGATTTAAGATTTAATTAAATATTCAGCTAAATGTTAAATCTGGTTAAGAGATTTAAGATTTAGCTAAATGTTAAATTTAAGTTAGATCTGGGAAAACACACAAGATTTAAGTTAAATCTGGGAATAAAGACATGTTAAAATATTAACGCTTTTTTTTTTTTTTTTTTTTTTTTTTTTTACACATGGCACCCCATATACTGGTAACCTCACCAATACAAGCTCTCAAGCATATGCTGAAGTTGAAAAGGAAAAAAAGGATACAAATGTGGTGTATGGAAATCTAGATTGCATTGATTTTTTTTTTTTTTTACAGAAACATATGGCACATTACACACTTAAATAATCTTTTAAGTTTTTTGTTTTGTTAAGAAATGTGTATTTATATAAAAAAAAAAGTGCATTACAACAAAATGCATGGATACTGCCACAAGTTCCAGTTATATATGAGCAGAAGAAATCTGCAACCATAAACCTGCAAGCCGCTGAAACAAACACGCTATTCATTTTAATGAACAACTTTTATACCAGAGATTGTGTGCATATAGAACCGTTTGGGGAGGCAAGCCGTCTACCTAGAATATTTGTACTAGCACCATATTTCTAAAATGTACGTGACAAATAAAGTTTGTTCATATAATATTGAAACACTTTCGTAAATATAATATGTACATGTAAAATATAACTCTTCTTACTCAAATGTTTTAGAATGTAAATGTTTTTTATTACGATATTCAAGGTTATTATGCTGGACTGCAGAATATTTCTTTAAAATATATTTAGTTAAAAATAGTAATCACCATCATCATAGTTTTCATTGTAAAACATTAACAAAGCACAACCCGACAGATTAAATCTTACTTGGTAACATACCTTATCATCAGGAGCAGTGTTTTCAATGAGATTAGCCTGCTCTCACTCAGAAAAGCACACGTTCATGGCACGGTTGATAAACTGAATGTCAGGTTCCCATACAAGTGCACAAAGATAACCTCTTTAGTCAGACCTCCTGCAGTCATTTACACAAGATATACATGGCTCACATGTCACTTCACACTTAAAAGACAAAGTGACTCAGAAGTCACTGGACAAATGGGATGAACACATTTATTAATGAATAAACATTAAAGTTAGATACCGTTCAGACTTGTCCAGTGACATTTCATTTTTCAAATTAAAGTTGGAACAGCAGTGTAATTACTGAGTTTGCCAAATCATAAATGTGTTCACAGATTTCAAACATTAACATTAAAGCAAGATCAGAAGGCTGCTATTTTAAAAGTCAGGGACTTATCAGTGTATGATAATGTATACTTAAACAGCTTGTTCAAGCTTTGAAATGCGGTATAGTTATTACTGTAGAACATGTATTATTATTTAGTCATTTAGCAGATGCTTTTATCCAAAGCAACTTAGAGACATGGGGATGAACTATGCATCACAATTGCTACTGCAGAGTCACTTACAATAGGACATCAGTTTTGCATCTCATCTGAAAGATAGTTAAGTGACTTGCTCAGGATCAAATACATTGAGTCAGTGGCTGGGATTGAACCTAGAACCTCCTGGTAAACAAGTCCCTTTCTTTAACCACTGGACCACCAAGCCTCCATAACACACAGCATAAGATACAAAAGTACTAAACTAAAAATAAATCAGTCAAATTTGTAAACTATTTGAATAAGTCTTTAAATGATATCCACATCAGCCATTTGTAATGTAACAGATGTTAGTGGATTAGCAAAAGCAACAGAATAAAACATGCAAGGCATCAAACATTAATAACCAAATATCTATTAACATTTATTTTGTACAACCCTGATTTTAGCCAACAGTTTTGTTAAAAATGCATGTATTACAAAAAGTGTAAAGATTTAAGTACATTGCTATCAAGCAATTTATTGGCACAAGCCTAACTTTTGTATTTGTTGCCAAACTCAAGATGTCATCATTGTTGTGGCAAGATCTGTAAACAAGATGCAATTGTAAATACCCCCTCCCAAAGACACTGCAAGAGTAATTATAGAAACACAAATAAATAATCCATAATACAGGTGAAATAATGTCTAACAAATGCCTATGAACCATTTCATTACAATTGAAGGGTTCCCAAGATAAAGACTTCAGTAGCTCGGGACATTAAAAAAAAAAACAAGTCACCATGGTCTACAACCACAGTATGCAGAATCCTTTGTTACAACCATCCATCAAATTCAGGATGCCAGTTCTAAACCTAACCAACCAGAGCTCTCAAGAAACTAGAGGAAAAGGAGGCAACTCTGATCTACAGTCTCAGATGTTGAACACAATTCCATACCACACTTCATCACAATAGTTGAGCGGTTCTCAACATACATTATATAATCATTCAAATGTGGAGTAGTGGTTAGGGCTCTGGACTCTTGACTGGAGGGTCGTGGGTTCAATCCCCGGTGGTGTACCCTTGAACAAGGTACTTTACCTAGATTGCTCTAGTTAAAACCCAACTGTATAAATGGGTAATTGTATGTAAAAATAATGTGATATCGTGAAACAATTGTAAGTCGCCCTGGCTAAGGGTGTCTGCTAAGAAATAAATAATAGTAAGACTTCCATATACTGGCAGAGAGAACAGGAAAAGGTATGGAAGTTTAGATTCAGTATTTCCACACTTATTCTTCTTTGTATCAAATATTAAATTCAATATATAACTTTCCACCATCCCCTGCTCAGAATAATTAAGAAGCAAAACATTGGTGGATATGTGTTTAAAGTGGTTGGAAATAATAATGAAAATGGTTTGGATTGCTCTTGCATATTGTATGATTACAGTACCATCAGACAACCCTTAGCAGTTTACAGTGCACCATAACATACATTATATATGTATATGTATGTTCATGTATACTACCTACATGTACATTACACAAAATGTGTTTCTTTTATGTATTAAAGGCTTTAAACACAAATATAATACCCCCACCACCCTTCTCATATTGTGCAGGTAGGCCCATTATTCTTTAGCAGCTTGCATTTCACAATGAGTATTACATTCTGTCATTTAGTGTCTTCAGCTTTTAGCTCCTTTGCAGAGTCACACAGCTTAGTATCCTCTGCTTTCCTCTCCTCCACTTGTATACTTGCACTGCTGCTGCCGTCTTCCTTTGCTTGGTCTCCCGTCTGTGCGCTGTTCCCCTCCCCATTCCCAGACTGGGCTTCCTGATGCTGCAACAGCCTCTCAACCTCAATCTCCAGCTCTAGCCTCTCCTCGTCAGTCTCCATCTCCAGCAGTATCATGAGCTCCTCCAGTTTGTAGGCTTTGCGCAGCTCATTCTGCTGGATGATGGTGTACAGGTGCTCTGTAAGCTGCTCCTTCACATCCATCTTCTTGTGCAGGTCCAGCTTCGCTGACACATACTCCACCTCTGCCTTTTCAAAACGCTTCCTGGAAAGAGAACACAGTAACCCAAACAATACAATAAGAAAAGACTTAAAGATAAGCATCTTCAAATACTTTGCGCAATAACTGATTTGTTTATGTTTTCCTTTTATTTATACATTTGACCCACCTTTTTTAATCTTACACTGCTTGTAAAAACCTAAAGGGCTTTTTTGTTTATTAAAAAAGGGAACACTACTCCTCAAATATGTATTTATTTGTTTAGTAGAGAATAGAATGTGAAAAGGTTCCTAATGTACATCGTCAGGGGACAGCCTGTTAGGAGGACAATCAAAACAGACTACAGTTTGAAATTCTGCATGTTGCTGTGCGCACTGCAGTAGGATATGTAAGCAGGCATAAGGACAAGCCAATACTGCTATTTCTCTGTAAAAGGTCCAAAAATGTCAGAGAGAAACAAGAACAGGCTGTCGACCCTTGACACAGTGGTCAAATACAAACTGTTAATAAAAAATAAGGTTACCATACAATCAAAATATGAATATATGCTGCCTTATATTTACTTTTGGGAGGCCCAGAGCTAAGTTTGGTAATGTTTCAGATCAACACACTAATGGAATACACAAATCTGTCCAGTCTTGCTTTAGAAAGAAAACTACAGCTCCCAGCCTGTTTAAGTGCTTACAGTACCTCGCTTGGGAGTACTCCCAGCTGGCTTGCTCTATGCGGCTGCGCAGGATCCCGATGCCATTGGACACCATGTCATCCAGTGTCTGTAGCTCCTTCTGGATTCGCTTCAGTTTCACAGCCTCTGCCTGTGTGTGCTTAGACCTACAAAGAAAATCAGTTTCATCTTTAGAACAGAAAAGAGTAGAGCCTTGCTACCCGACCCGAGCCTGACGGGACCCGACAATAAGTGTCGGGTTCGGGTCGGGTGTAGTTTGTATATGTATAGTTCAGGCTTGGGTCGGGTCAGTGTGTTATCAGTGAGTGGATTATGGCATTTTTAATTTTAAGTGAGTATTTTTTTTCTCCCTCTGTGTGCAAGTGCTTCCTAAAACTCACTTCCTGCTTCACGACTTTTGAAAAACCACTCGTCATGCACGATAGGTTCTTTGAGAAATGACCCCTCTTAATATCTTCTCACAAACACGCTTATGCGTTTTGTGCAGCCTGTCAAATGCTGCGTGGCCAGGCTTTACTAAGGAACCACAGGATATAATTAAATTTCCAACGCAACTAACAACCAATAATCATCTCAGCTGATAAACTGACATTTTGTGCAGCCTGTCAAATGCTGCATGAGTGGTCTTAATGGGATATAGTTCAGTTACAAAACACCAATGTCACCAAATTTTAAGTCAGTCTTACACAAATGCACACACAAAACCCACCCAAGTATTGATAGCTATCATCAGTCGACAATTCATGCCTTTTTTAGATAATGACACAAGCAGACCGCTAGAAGAGAGTATTAACAATCAACATTGTTGTTGCTGACACTCATCTCCAGTCTTGTTCCATTAGTAATGTGCATTACTCCTACCTTTCTGCAATGGCTTTTGACAGAAGTGCCTTTTTTCGTTTATTCTTCTCTTCCATGAATCGCTGTTCCTGCTGCAGATGCTGTAGACGAGACTTCTCTCTCCTTTAAGAGAACACCAAAAGAACAGTGTGAACAGCGTTCAGAATTAACACAGCTTTACAATATGGACCAGTTACACTGTTGTTATGCACCCTGTAATAATTTCGTGTCAAAATAAGAATCATTTTCATTTACCTATTCACTAAATTAATAGGACTGTCCTATTTCTATGTAGTAATATGAAGTCTTGTATATAAAAACTAAATCTGATTAATATATCAATTTGTAAGAAATTCAGTCTATTGCTCTATACATAGGACCTATGAAGAAAGTCACTATTCAGGTTTACATTTATGAACCACATGCCTTACATTTTTCAAGCACTACTTAGTCTAAATCCTGACCCCGCCTTAAATGTCATAGACTTACTAACAATTCCCCCTGCTGCTTCTCTGGTTCTTCCATGACTGGACATTTTTCTGCTTCTGTTCCTTGTGGTGTGGGATAGCTCTGGACTCTGGCCTCGTCCTGCTGGTTCTTGGCTGTGTGAATGGCCTCCTTCTCCCGGGTTAGTGTTAGTGCTGGTGCTGGTGCTGGTGCTGGTGCTGGAGCTGGAGCTGGAGCTGTCTGGATAGAAGGCTGTGGTTGGGGCCTGGAGAGCTGCTGCTCAGGAGGGATTGAAGGGGCTCTATTCAGCTGAGCTGCCTGCTGCATGGCTCTCTCTTGCTGTAACTGCTGGCGGCTCCTATTGGTGGGAGGTGGTCTTCTGCCCCGCACTGGTACATTGGGTGCAGCTTGTTCTGTAAAAGAGAATGCAAAACAAATGAACTAAGACTATCAAACAATAATTGGGCATTTTGGAATGTGACCATAAAGTTAAGTAATAATACTGTAGGGCACCAGGTAGAAAATAAAATCATCCTAAAATGTAGGCTTTACTATACTAATAAAACTGGAACACTTTGTAATATTTACTTTTGTGTGCTTTAATAAGATACCAGTACATTATTACAAACAATAAGACTCATGTGTACATGATAGTAGGCATGCCTCAATTAAATTATTTAACATTTCAGAGAACCACTTCCACTCTCACAAAACCCCCAATACAACCCTAATTACAGAACAATTAATTTGACATGTATGTTGTGGATCTCTGTGCTTTGTTTGATATAGGCCTATATGTTACGATCAAGTGTGACAAGAATATACTCACTGTTTGGTTCCAAACACAAGAACCCTCAATTTACGCAAAACTTAAATATTATCAAATGTTTCATCAGACATTTAGCAGCAGAATGTTCTTATTACTACAACTCTATTGACCAACATGTAAACAAATAAATAAATTCACTGCTGCAGTACACAGGAATGTAATTTCTGTTAATTAAAAATACGCTTCCTCTTAAACAGTGCCTTGTGTGGACACGTATTATATTACAGTATTGTACTAGTAACACCTATAGCACGACAATGGCGATAAGGTCAATTAATAATATGAAGCAAAGTCCTAATCAATAACTGATTTAGTGTCCGATACCTTTTTGCTGCAGTCTACGAAGTTCTTCCTCCGAAAACCCCGCCCAGCCAGCCATTGTCGAGCCTCAAAACAAAGTGTTAGATAAAATCCTTTAATCTCAACGACAGAAAAGTCAAAGTTAAATAAGCATAACTGAAAATGACTATGCTTCCTACTAGCTAAACTACCATTACTACACCACAGCCACGTACAAGCCCCAAATGAAGGCCCCTATTGCTGTCTGGTATGAAGCCTGACAAAGCGATTGATTTAAGTGAATTGTGCAGCCCCATAGCTCAAATAATATCCATCGTAACAATTTAATATGTGAGTGGATTGCTGATGGGGTTTTAAAATGTGTTTATTTATTTATTTATATTTAAGGCATATTTTCAACAGTTGAAACGAAAAACGACCACGTTCTCTGAGTAGTTCCCATGGCAACAAGACGCTGGCCGACATCAAAAGCATTGCAACTTTCTTAGCATTTAAGTTTTTTTTTGGTGTCAGCTTTTTAGGATTTATTTATTTATGTATTTATTTATTTATTTTTTACATGATTAGCAAATAAATGTGTCAGATGCTATTGAGACCATTTCCTAATTAAAAAACAGACTTAATATTTGATAAGGTTTACCAAAATGTTACATTACAGCCAATAATATTTCTGACAACTTTGTATAAACACCCTTTATTCATGTTCTACCAAGGTGATTATCAATGTTCTGCACAGTAGACTGTGCAATTACAAACCAACAAAAACAACAACAACAACAACAATTATTATTATTATTATTATTATTATTATTATTATTATTATTATTATTATTATAATAACAAGTCAAAAGCATGAAGAAACCGACTATCATCACATTTACGTTTCCATTGCAGACAGTGTGTAGTGTCACTGTCATATTAGCTGGTACCCATTAGCGAGATGTAGCCTCCTTTCGATTTCATTGATAAGCATTTTAGTTGTTATAATCTAGGACAAGTTGTTTACAAACGGAGGAACTCATTTTTTCTCTTTTATCAATAATTAGTTTATATTCTGCTTGCTTAAACCATCGGTATTATTATGCTGTGCTTCGAACACAGTTTAATACAGCGCTGTTTCAAATTCCAAGACTCCCAGGAGAGCTCACGTTGTTTGAAATTGCGCTCATTCTTATATTAACCTCTGAACCGAATGGTTGCGAGGTTCAAGAAATTCACTGCAAGGAGCAAAAGGAGCAAAAGGTTAATTGTTAGCTGTAGGTCATATTTTTGGAGTGATAGTTAACTAAAAGCATGGACTGATGTCTGTGACACTTCTACATTTGATTACATGCACCAGAGACAAGGTTTAGTGCTGTCTATGGATTCCTCTGGGATGTATAGTAGCTTTGTTTTCATAGAGATGATTACTTCAGGACCCATTACACCATGTTTAATTAAATCACTACAGCTATGAATTGTCTTTACATTTCATGATGGTTTACAATAAAACCTTTTTAATGCGGTAAAACTCAGGTCTATGACCATTTTCAGGGCTGGTATTTTTCATCAATACACCTTGACACGTGGACAAGCACATGTCATTTTTATCAATTCTGACATCGACGTGACATGTCATTTTTATCAGTTTTGACATGGAAGTGACATTGATCATTTTACATTTGTGCTCTTGAAATTGGAAAGTACTGGTTATTGTGGAAAGCCACTTGTGTTATCTATAATGGGCTCCCTTTGGTACAGTTTAATATTGCGTAGTTATCAAAACCACGGATACATCACTGGTAAGCACTCCAGAAAGAGCCAAGATTCAAACAATCAATGTGAACTATATCAGCAAACAACAAATTATTTCTAGGTTATTTTTTAAAATTATTATTATTATTTTTATGCTTTGCAGTAATGTCAAGTTTATCTACAAACACTCCTCTATGTGTGTACAAACTGTTTAAAATATTTATCCAAAGAAGCATGCAATATATAAACAAGTATACAGCCTGTCCCTCTACTTGCTTTTTTGTAGTTTTGTTTTTGTTTGCCTGTGGTTATTCTTGCTTGTTTCAAATTTCAGTTGTTTGTCCTCATTTGCATTTCAAACACAAGAGCCTTCATCATTGGAGAAATATTAGCAGGAAATGTTTCAACAGCAGTGTATAGGTTAGAGCCCCAGACATTGCCCTTAGGGTTGTGAGGTGCCCAGGCGCCTACAATTCCGAGGAGTAATCCACTGGACACTCGCAGCATGACTCCAGTGCCTCCAAGCACTAAAAAAGGAGGAAAAGGGGGTATTTTTAAAGGACCATTACTCACAATATTTTCTACTGTGCCAGACTTTACTGGCAAAGCTGAGAATTTGATATGGAACATCTGGGGCCGAGCTAGGTTGGATAAGCCAGTTTGGGGAATTCAACAAAAACATTCTAAGGAACAAAATATGAAAAAAAAACCAGCTTTGAACAAAAACACACACACCATATAAATCGAATCTCACTAGCTGTAATTGCACTTTAAATTGATATGAATTGCAGTTGGCAGAAGCAAGCTTAAAATCCAATAAAACAAAAGTCACGCAATATTAGATCCAAACTACTTTGTATTATTATTATCACCATAATGCAATGGCACTGCAAAGAGTTATAGCTGTGATTGTGGAAAAATGATTGGGATAGTGGAAGGCTGATGAAGTTGTCAACACTGTAATGAGGACATAACAAAGGAAAAAAAACGAGTTCTATTTATTCGGACATGGGGCAGTAACCATATTTAATTGCACGTAGCGATTTAGATATTTGGTTTGGTTCAATAGTTCCTATAACACATCTGAACTCAATTTGCTATTATTTACTTTTGATATTTGAAATCAACTACATTATATGTTCCTATACAGGGTATACCGGAATATGTACCACACTCAGGGATCTTGCCCATCAAGCATCTGCACGGCTGAGTAATTTACGAAATATGAGTGTTACACCATTGAGATATAAAACAAAACAACAGAGTAATAGACCAAACAACATACTAGCAACAATATCCATGTGTATTTGTAGACAAGTGACTTTTTTCAACCCAAACAGTCTTTATTAGGAAACAGTTTAGACAAGGCTAGGGTAATCCCTTCCCAGACAAAGCTTAAATTTTGATCTGTACCGATTCTGTTTTGTGAGTAGAGTCTCCACTGGTCAAAACAAATTGTGCCAAACCCTTCTAACCCCCACTTCCGTTGTGACCACCCAGTCACCTTCAATGGCACCACCAGCCACTGTTTTACCAGACTGTACTGCTTCACCCTGTTTGTATTGTTTTAGTCTTGGTTGTTCTCTCAGAGTGCTGGTGGTCATCTTCAACACTTAGCCAGTCAGCAGTTGGGATGCTTCAAGAGCTAAACACAATAAAAACAATGGTGAAGGAGAAAGAGGTCTGCAGAAAACATATAAGAAATACCTATAGTGTCCTCTTGCCAGAGCACACAGCGGCCAGATATGAGTCTTAAAACCATTCATCTTCAGATTAGCTATCTCATCAGTCCTTCACAGTAGGCTGTCATCACACTTAGAAACAGAAGTCTGTTTAAAATGGACACTATAAAGGGTAGTTGGCTCATTGCTGTTTTTATTTAAAATGTCTATGAAATCCCAGTAGACTTTAAAAAAGCTGGTGGTGTATTATGCACACTAGAGACTCAATGACTCCAACTAGATTGTAAGGATGTGTTATTTATTAGCAGCCATAATTTCAGGAAGTACAATATATACACGTATATATATATATATATATATATATATATATATATATATATATATATATATATATATATATATAGTATTAAAAAAAATGACAAAGAATGTCTTTGTGTAACATCATATACATTAACAAAAGTGTCTCATCAAAACATTTGTCTTATTTTAGTACATCAGGGTTGCTTACAGACCTTTTCTTCAAGTTTTATAAACACACATGGATATCTGTTATCTGTAAAGAAGTATTAACCACAATTATTATCTGACAGACCCTTTTGCAATTAACAGCAGAACACATTTTCAAACAATCTTCTTCCTTATAGCTACCCAAACCCATTTTAGGCTAATTTCTTCATTCAGCTTCAGATTAAAACACAAAACACCTGGAACTTTTCAGCCAAAGAAAAAAAAAAGCTGATATGATTTATAACTCAAAACTCCATTATCTTTGAAATTGGTTAACTGGCCTTTTTGACAAATGTGTTGTGGTGTGTACCCTATCCCTAGAGGGGATGTACCGTAGAGGTGTACTTATTCAGACAGGAAACAGGAAATGGGGTTTCATAACATCTTATCCCAGACTGATCGTTCTAACTGTTCCACTGCCTGGCAGCAGAATGCATCATACTGGGATCCCGGAAGACTCGTAGCACCCAATCCCACTCATATACATTACTGTACCTCCAGGAAAACAGAAAACCTGTGCTTCTTAAGGAGACAATGTGAAACATTCTTTCACACACAGTGCTTGGATATTATTTCCTCCTGTTGCAGCAGTTACAAGTGAAAACTCACAGCAAATGAGGGAAACTCAGTAGGCATCATTTCCACTTCTCCAGGAAAACATGTTTTTATAAACCAATTCCTGTTTAAAACTTGCTCATTTTGTAGATGGTGGAGGCTTGTGATTAATAAATCTAGCAGATGAATATGTGATGTTAAATATAGCAGACATCACAGCGGTTCTCAGGGCAGGTTATGGCTATATCAACCAGAACTGTTCTGAGGGAGGATGAAGGGGTGGGTAATACAGATGTTGCCACCCCCTCCCTGTGTGTGTGTGTGTGTGTGTGTGTGTGTCTATATATATATATATATATATATATATATATATATATATATATATTTTTTTTTTTTTTTTATGGTATCGCTTTGGTCTATCAAAAACTAAATTACAAACCAGGCATGTAATGTTTCACATGCTTTTGTGCTATTTGCAAACAAAACTATAAAACAAGCGCCTTATAAAACTAAGCGCTGCATCTTTCTCACATCTGGCAGCCAATTATTTCTGTGCTAAAAATGTGGAACACCTCAGGAGAGTATAATCCCACAGGGCACTGAGACACGGTTTTACATGGGATCCAGATGGCAGAAAATTTAACGGTCATTTGTAGCACGTTCCAGACGTCGCTGGCTTTGAGCTGGGTCTATAAGAGACTAGGCAGAATGAATGCCCTGTTACACATGAGAAGTGTCCAGAGTATTGATCAACACTGGATTCTCAATACGATCTCTATTAACCTCCTCGTCCTTCAAGGATCACTTCTTAATGAAAGGTGCAGTTTAACCAAAACGTAATCACGTCTAAAATCTCTAGTAATCGATCAATCTTAGGAAATCAGCCAATACAGCATAGACCCATGTTAATAGCAAAAAATCAATTACTTAAATAGCTGTGTTCCATTTCATGAGTACAGGGCCACTTTCCAGGACACATCCAATAAATGTTATGGTTGTATGTATCATATTGGCAGTTGCTTTTAGAAAGTGCGTTCTCACTGTTAGATTATGTGAACTATAATTAGGAATATCAGCAAAAAAAATAATCTTTTTCTTAAAAAAAGAATCTTAAAAAAATACTTTTATATGAATTTACAGATGACATGTATTGACATGTATTTACAGGTTGAAGCAACAACTGATTTAGCTTATTTGGATTATAACCAGAGATGCACACCGTAGTTTTGTTTTGTTCCTCAACAGGTTCTCCATTGACAGCAAATGCAGAGACACACAAAGGCTGATATCAACAATGCAAATAACTTTTTGGTGTACCAAGTCTCCCCATGTTGTCTCACCCTATTGTTTTAGCCTTTTTGACCTCTCCCAGTACTCTATTCAGCGCATTGATGCTTCTGTTCTGAATTTGTTCTTCTTCTGCTTCCATCTATGACCCTTGGTCCTGCTATCTGTGCTGGTTGACATCAAGTACAAAACTCATCTCCTGCATATCAGAGAGAGCTTGAATAAATAAATAAATCTTTGACAACTTAGACTTCCTCCCTACAGATAATTGGTATAGCGTATGTGCCCTGCAGCTCCCTGTTTCTAAATGCTTGTATCCTGTAGTGCCGCTACACACAAGTAAACCTTGGATGATTATCCATTTACTTCAACAGCCGACTTGCTGTTTCTTGAAATTTGGCATTGCTACTCTATACAGAACATTGCTCCTGGATATTTGGTCAAGTGAATTGCATGTTTCATACTCATAGAAATAAAAATATTTTTCTGCAATACAGTATTTGTTTATTTATTTATTTATTTATTTATGGTAAAACTGTCCCTTTTCCTGTTCCTCAGGCTGGCAAGACTGGCAAGCGTTTTAGAACATGCAATTACAGTTGTAGTAAAAATATTCATGCATCATTTAACTTTCTTTATTGTAAACTACTTAAAAACACAACACAACACAATAATTGTCAGGTGCTAAATTGTAGGAATAATTGAAGTTTGAAAACCAGTAACTTTTTTTTACAGCTGCAAAACTGTCTTGTTTTGTGGCTGGTTTATTGCTTTCTTTTAGCTTAGCAAGCGTTTCTCTCATAATTTCAGGTTGGCATAATTGTTTCTGGCTGCAAACATAATAAATCAGCAAGTTATTAAAGAGAACAACATCCCCTCCTGATAAACAGGTTCAGCTGGACATTAGGTTTCTTTGTTACTATACTGTCAAAGTAACATTTCAAATGAATATTAAAGTGGTAAATGTCTACAGTTTGCACAGTTTATCTTCCACAGTTTATACTAACACTGAGACCCCTCAGTATAAACTTCTGGCAGCCAGCAGTTCTAAATAATGTCTGTACCTGAATAATCTGTACTGCTGTGTTAAGGGTTGAATGGGTTGCAATTGAATGGAGTGAGTGGGTTCCTTATGCATATTCTGTCAAGTTAGAAGGAAGCATTCTTGAGATATATCAGCCTACTACAAACATGGTAACAGTAATAAGTTTCGCTGAGAAAGAAAAACAGAAAAAAAAATGTTCAACCTATTTTGATGAATATTGCTGTTTGCTCCTTTTTGGCAGAACAGAAAAAGGATGTGTCCTTCCTTCCCAAAGGAATTAATACATGAATAGCTGACTGTGGGCTTCGGAGCAAAACCCAGCAGGTATCAATTGAAAATAGTCCATTTGTGCACAAGAATCAGTGAGGAGCTCTTTCTTCAGTGGGTTTTGGCAGAGAGTGAAAAAATATCTAACAGCTAAAGGGTTACAAAATAAATATATACCATTGCCATTTAACGTGTAGGTACGGTACCATATTGCACCTCAGTCTCTGTCAGTTATTAAATAAATGATGATGGTTTTATCTGATGCTGCATCTCTTTTATTCTTTACCTCTTGCTCAAGCTGAGAATATGCAGACATCTGGCAAGAATTATAAAATTCTTGCCCATCAGCAACAGAGGTTTGGCATAGAAACTCAGGTACTGGCCCTGTGATCCATTGTGTGTGTGTGTTTGTGCATAACAAAAACTATTAGTAATGTGATAAATTATTAACTATTTTATTATTTAAAAATGAAAGAACAACAGAAAAAATAAACAAGGAACGAATGTACTATTGAAACCATATTGAATTGAATTAAATGTTGAATGGATTTACATGAGACTAATGTCTAATTAGAACCTCCCTTAGACAGGAAAGTGTTCTGCATTACCAAGTTAAGTCAGAGCACCCCTATCTGTTCTGCGATAATTGAAATAGCTTATCTATTGAAATGGTAATTTACACTCTCTGGGAGAAACTGCAGCTACAACTTCTAACACTGTGACAGTAAGAATGAATAATGTAGTCAAGCAGTTTTACTAATAAATCTTCAAGCAGTGAAGGAAAACAGGATTTTTTTTGGCCAGGCTAAATGATGAATGTGATAATTTATATCAACATGAGCTACCATCCGAGCATAGCATTTAAGAGTGGACGAGGAAGTTTAGAAAACCAGGAAGTTCTGCAAAGAAGAGTGTGTGATACAAGCATCAACACACCCAACAACATATCTGTTCCATTTGATGCTTCAAATATATTGTTACTCGATTAAAAACAAAAACAGTAAGGAGATGACAGTCTGCTTAAGAGCTCTCCAGTTGAGATACGTTTCTCCAACTTATTTAAGGTTAACTTAATGTTTTTATTGCACTGTTAATTGATAAATAATGAAGTAACATACAGCAGGAATAGGTCAGCACTGGTGATGAAGCAATAGCTTGTTCTTAACACTACCAATGTTTGGAAATGGTGCTTCAACAAAGATGTTTGTATATTTAAGTAAAGTCTTAATGCAAAACACTGGAATCTTTTAAAACAGTACGATATAAACACAATTAAAAAAAATCTCTCTTGTATAAATAACTTGGAAACAATGCAATAAAAGTTATTGTGACACTATAACAAAAAGAAAAGAAAATAGAAAATACAATATTTTTTAATCTCCAAAGCTGCCCTTTACACAGCTAATGAATAAAGTGAAGCCACATTGTCAAGTTCTTTAATCTGATAATCCAGGCTATGAGCCATTTTTTCTAGTTTCAAAATGCTTGCCAGTTCATTATAAAATTCAATAAACCGGTTGACTGATCCCACCCAGTGATTTCAAATCACTTTTGCACAAACTCTCTCATGAAAGCCCTCTTATATCTTCACACACATAAAGTATATGTGTTTTAATAATATTGATTCCAAACACACTTTCTTAATCAACTCTGTAACTTACTAACACATATTTAAAAGCGTATACTGGCTGCATTAAGTGTTTTATAATAAACTGAAACGTATTCACTTTTTATTCAGTGATTAAAATAATGATAAAACCACCTGGCCTGGCACTTTTAACATCTTGGACAAACTATCATGGGAATACGATATTGTCAAACAGTTATACACAGGTATTTGTGTAGGTTCACATTTGTCCAAATATATTGTGAGGTTCCAAATTTTACAGTAGGTGCATTGGACCACACTATTTGAGCTAACGTGGTGAGAAACTGGCCTGATTAACCCTTTGCTGCCCAGTGTCCAATATATTTGACATTGAGAAAATATAAATTAAATAGGTATGGGTACATACCCAGGACAGTAAATGGTTAAGGGTTGACACACTAAATGAGATTTAAATCATGCCAACATTTAAATCATTAAATATGTGTTAAAGACACATTTTATAGGGTTTCAAAACCCAGACACAAGCCACTGTGTGGAGTGGCCAGTGATGCAATCGCAACAGAAAGTCCAAGTGAGATCTGTCACCTGCACAATGTGAAGGGCTCTTCCAACTGTACTGTCAGTGCTTCCTCAAAGATGTGTCACTGTGGATTACTGTATGACCAAAAGAGAAACAGAGAGACAGACAGAAGTTTCTAATGTGGAAGAAAGCTTGTTCTGTAATTAGTTATATCTGCATTCTTTAAGCTGTCTTTGCCCTGTCAATCAATACAAATATACATGACATGTACTGAAAAATACTCCTCATTGATGGCTAACTAACATTCTTCTATTAATACTGACGTGGCGGACAACAGGGCAAGGCAACCCAAACTAAACAAACTGGAATGCAAACTCAGTATCTTGCGCTTTGCTTCTTTGTCAAATAGAGCTTTTGTGAAGTTGTAAAGTGTTATACAGCTGACGCATTGCCTAACGTGTACTGCCTACTTTACACCACAGGGTTCCGTCCCATTTCCACTCTCACTTGGCATCTTTAATCACGTTTGGTACCCATGAGAGAGTTCTCAAGTGTTTGAAATAAAATGTGAGCGTAAAGTTTTATGAACAGAGTCCACAGAGTGGGTTGATAATTTCTCTTTTTTTTTTAGAAAGCAACGATTCAATTTCAGAAGCCTCTAATGCTTGGTCAATCTTCTGCACCTTTCCCAGTTTCAGACAATATCACTTTTTAAACTTCTCCTCATGTAAAGAACATCCAGACTAAGCCCTGTTCAGATCAGATTCCCTCTGGGCACTCTAACAGCTCATTCTCTGAAAACTCATTAAGGAACATCTGCTAAGAATTACTAAATCGTAACTATCAGCACGACACATTTGGCAAACAAACTGAAAATCTGTGTGGTTCAACTTTATTTCTTTATTTCTTTTTTTTCTTTTTTCCCCCCCTGAAAATAGTTTACTCAGTGTTTTATATATTAATTAAAAAATGAGCTGGCTTGAGCCCCAGTAATACTGGTTAATGCTGTATGATCCATGGTCCCTAGGACCAGAGCTGATTTATATGCTCAATGCATTTGTACTCCATGATACAGTGCCCCACCCCTCCAACCACACACAAACAACACACACAGGCGGCTGTGATTTACTATCTAAACCTCATTATGAACCTAATTAAATGTTTACAGCGTTTTGGAAAAAAAATGCTTGTTTATCTTGTGGAAAATTAAATCTAAACCAACATCATTCAGTTAAGGGATTGGGGCATAGTTTTTACTTTTCTCAAAGGCAACAGTAACACTCAGTTTTAATGATACTGATATTTTACTGTCAAGCATTATGGTCAGGTTGGGGTAAACTGGTCACATTTGGTTTCAAATGTGGGAAGAAAAAAATGCTTTTAAAAATATGCCTCAAACTCCTTATCTAGAATTCTCCATAGGCCTCAAACTCCTCATATAGAACTTCCCTTATGCATCAAAACAGCCCATAGAGATTTAGCTGAGATATGTCTTTTTTTCCCATTTGCTCAGCTTTAAAAGTAGGCTACTTTATTAAAGTTTCCATATGGGTAAAATAATATTGTCTCTCTCAGTACCAACGTTTTAACAATTATATACATTTGATACCTTAGTCCAGAAGACTTCTTACAACCTTTTCAACAGCTCCCCAATCCCCACATGTTATTTTAACTGTCAACATTTACCATCCAGATGGACAATATTAAAATGTGTATTGGTATCAACTGTGCATTCACCAACCTTTCTGTCACATCATCTGTTATTGAAGGGTGGACTAAAAAGCAATTTCTGAGTCATATATTTAGCCATGATTTGTCTAGATGATGTATACCTTATTATTTGTGGCTGTCAAATAGGAATGTTCCTTTACCGCATGAAGCCTAACGTGGCTGCATTTTAAAAAGCAGCACCGACACGGCACTTCTCTGCGTGGCAGAAACAGGTTTCTTTCTCAGTCGATTGATTTCGGGGGTATATTTAGTTTAAAAGCCAGGCTTTTGTCCAGGAAAGCAAGCTTACTTGTCATATAATATATCAAAGCATAGTACTAATTGTAAGATCAAATATAGAAATAATGAGTAATTATCATAGTAGTAACCTGTCATTTTCCCTGCTGGCAATATCTTTAAATAAGGTTTAGGGTTATGGTTAGGGTTAGGGCTAGGATTATGGTAATACAATACACAAGGCACTGTAGTAGATGGCTATGGTCAAATTATTTATACTCCATTGTATTTAACAAAGAAAACATGCTCTTGGTTTTTTTTTTGTTTGTTTTTTTATGGCTATGAGAAGTTACAAAGCAGTATGTAATTCAATATGTTACCATAACATTATTCAGCAGGTTTCATTCGACTTTATGAAGCAAAATTAGTTAATTCTATAGGGTGATGCAAAACTTTTGGCCATAGCTGTACATTGTGGGTAATGATTAATAGATTCCCTATAATGGATTACTTTTTTAAAACTAGATAAAAAAAAAATATTTTGAAAGGAACATGTTGATTCCTGTTCGTCATTCACAAACACACCCAGACTGCGGTATAAAAGGAAAATGAACTCAACTCTCATTTATGACAATCTGACCAACAGCCTGTTTTGTTGCAGATTATTCAATACCAGATTTATGCTTGGCTCTAATATATGCTACAGTAAAATCCATCAATTGTGTAATATTTATTTCAATAATATACTAAAGAACATAGTGATTAACAAAAAACAGAAATGACTCAAAAAATTATGAAAACACGAGACATCATAGTATATCAATATTAATGATCTATTTCGAAAATGTAACTTAAAATCTAGTTTTCTAGACTAAAAAGTAGCAATAGTTAATTTTATTATTTTGTTTTTTTATGGTCAGTAGTCTTCAACTGTGTTAAAAAATTAATATACAGGAGCTCCTGAGTGGCGCAGCTGGTAAAGGCACTCTGCCCTACAGTCTGGACATCGCCGGTTCAGGTCCAGGCTATTCCACTGCTGACTGTGGACGGGAGCTCCCAGGGGGCGCCACATAATTGGCCGAGTGCCACCCGGGGGAGAGGGCTTAAGTCGGCCAGGGTGTCCTCGGCTCACTGCGCACCAGCGACCCCTGTGGTCTGGCCGGGCGCCTACAGGCTTGCCTGTAAGCTGCCCAGAGCTGCGTTGTCCTTCGACGCTGTAGCTCTTAGGTGGCTGCATGGTGGGCATGCAGTGTGTAAAAGAAGCGGTCAGCTGACAGCACACGTTTCAGAGGACAGCGTGTGTTCGTCTTCACCGCTCCCGAGTCAGCACGTGGATGGAAGCGGTGAGCTGAGCCTAAAAATAATTGGCTATTCCAAATTGGGGAGAAAATGATAAAAGAATTGGCGACTACAAAATTGAAAGAAATAAATAATAAATATACAAAAAAAATGCTTGGTAAAGGCTTGCCAGCTATTTCCTGTGCTCACAAACTTCACCAGAGTATTCCACAGTGGATTTGAACAAAGCTGCTATAGTCCAAAGAAAAACTGCAAGAACAAAATGTCAGTAGGTTGCTGTGACACCCCCTGACAGTTAGCTTTCTCTATACTGTAGATTTTATATATATATATATATATATATATATATATATATATATATATATATATATATATATATATATATATATATATATATATATATATATATATAGGGTTATGTCAGACAGATTTGGAAGGAAACTGTTTAGACATCTGCATTCCTTATGCCTGGTAAATCAGCATACTTATGAGATGCAGAGGTTTTGAACAGACTTAGAGCCAGTATTACATTTCTTTTTTATACACAAAGGCTTTTCCTTGTATTTTTTCTTCATAAACATCACATGGCATCAACAGAGACAACATGAAAACTGCAACTCTTACTTTCAAGAACATAGCTTTGTTCCCAGGATTCCATGATGCTGTTCTGAGAAGCACTGTCTCAGTGTTTAATCTAAGAATTCTACTGACATTAAAATGTGTCAAGAGATTTTTTTTTTTTTTTTTTTACTAATTAAACAAACTTGTCTCTACTAAAATATAAAAATGCACCTGTAAAATAAATGCAGAGCAACAAATGTAGGCTGAATTTGAGATATAGGGCAGAAACAATTGGCTTTAACTTGGCTTTAACTTAATAATAGACAAGAAGTCATGGCTCTCCACATTTTAATTCTCAAAGTGTGAGCCATTTGGGCTCCCGAGTGGCGCATCCGGTAAAGGTGCTCTGCGTTGAGTGCAGGATGCGCTCTATAGCCTGGACATCGCTGGTTCGAGTCCAGGATATTCCACAGCCGACCGTGGACGGGAGCTCCCAGGGGTCGGCGCACAATTGGCCGAGCATCGCCCCCTCAGGTCGGCCACAGTGTCCTCGGCTCACCGCGCAACAGCGACCCCTGTAGACTGGCCGGGCGCGTGCGGGCTTGCCTGTAAGCTGCCCGAGAGCTGCGTTGTCCTTCGACGCTGTAGCTCTTGGGTGGCTGCATGGTGAGTCCACAATCTTCAGAGGACAGCGTGTGTTCGTCTTCGCCCTCCCGAGTCAGCGCAGGGGTGGTAGCGGTGAGCTGATCCTAAAAAATAATTGGCCATTCCAAATTGGGAGAAAATAATAAAAAATAATTGGCAACGACTAAAAAAAAAAAAAAGTGTGAGCCATTTTTCCAATAACCCCTATTCTCCTGAATGTGCCAGTGGTGCCCTATTCCTCTCATCTCTGATTTGTAAAAAGTGCGTCTCAGGACAGCTGCTTGTCCACAGTGGTGCAATGCCTTTTAAAGTCTTCAGTTTAGTAAACACAAAGGCCTCACAGGGAGAGAAGCTGGGTGTGTGTAGTATTTGTTCTGCATTATTTCCTACTATTGGTTGTGTATTTTACCAGCACATGCTTTTCTGAACTGTTGTTGACCATACATTTCATCTTCAAAAAATCCCGTCCCTGGACCATAGAACTTGAATTCTCTGAAATGACTACATTCCCTTATGCATTGCCACACAATGTTAGTATTATTGAACTGTTACTATTATCTACATTAAATAAAACAATCCAAAATAATATCACCAATATACTTTCACTGAGAAAATCAAGGCTAACGAATGTAACCTTCCTTTATGTTGCTGGATGCTTTGGCAAAAGTTTGTTTTAGCTTTCCTCACTCAAATATTATCTTTAATATCCTGTCCTGTCTGTTCAGCTTCTTCTGTAATCAGGCCTAGCCTGAACATTGGCCAGCACAGCATCTTCCGTCATGCAAAACAGCATCTTGGTGTAGTCTCTAAATACTATATTGCTGCCAAGACTTTATTATGCTGGCTTAACCATTTGAGCCAACAGACTTTGTTTTCTGACAAGGGATACTTTGTTGCTTTCCCTGTGGCAATGGTCAATGTCACTGATCAAATTAAAATACATTTTCCCAACTGAAATACTGTCATAACTAAGTTATAAATTTCGCAAACAAGGCTATACTATCATCAAATTACATTTCTTAATCTGGCTTCCAAAACCTGATTTTTATAACAGATATAAGAGATGAGCAATGGAAACAATGCCTCACTGCGCAGATCTGAGGTTGCTTTTCAGATTACAGTGCTGTGAATGCCGTTAGTTTGCCAGAGGGCTGTGCTTGTGTGCCTTGCAAAATTAATGAATCATTTTGGAAAACCAAGACTGCATCCAACAAGATTATGTTTTTACATGGGTCTAGTGATGATGGGATTTCATTTTCAGTAACATCTTGGTCATTGTCTTATTTATAGGAAATCAATTCAACACAAACATGGGATTTATGGAGCTCAGCCATTAAAGATGAAAATAAGATAACTTGGAGTTAGACTCAAGTATAGATACAGTATTGCATCAGTGAAGGCATTACATTATATCACAAAACCACCCAACCAGTACTTTCTATCTTATTTTATTAGTTAGGACAGGCAGCCTCATATCAAGATAAAGGATTCCATAATAAATCTGTACTAAAAGGAAGTCATTGCATTGCCCATCAGTGTTGAAAAAAAAAACTGCTGTCATTTTCAGAGCTTGAAGGATTGTGCTTTCTATGATGTTAGATTGAAGGACATTGAAAAAAAAAATCTTAAATGGGTGTCTGCTGTCCACATGATGTTAACTTAAAAAAAAAGCTGAAGGCCACAATTACGATGTAAGGTGCTCACATTAATGGATCTCTGGAAGATTTCAGCAGGATAAATAAAAGGCCTATAGGCTGTCAGATCAAATAAAAACCTAAGTATGGCAATTGTTGTTTGGCTGTGTTTTGAAACCAGGGATGGAGATAGCTCTTGTGTTGCAGTTTTCTTGAAATCACAAGATTTGTAATGTTTTTAAAGCAACATCGAGACTGCTCGAAATGTTTAATATTTTCCACTCTTCGTGTCCAGGACATTTACAGTTGGCGTCAGAACACTGAGTCGGTCTGAGGGAGGCACTTTGAAGTGTTTGTGGTATCGCCACATCTGCAGGCAAGATGTGCATACTAGGGGATCAAGTTTTGTCGGTATTCTCAACATCATGTGACAATGAACATGTCTTAACTCTTTAGAGGCCACTGAAGCAAAAAGAAAATAGTAATCTAGTATGTGTATGTGTATATTTGTGTGTATGTGTATGAAAACAGACCAGTTGGAAAGTCTTTAAAAAAATACAATGCAAGTTTAAGTTTTCTGAATGGGGCCCCTTCAGGCACAAGAGCAATACAATACCATGCAATCAGAACTCTAAGGTAAAACTGTAAGACAAACGTTTGGGCTGGTGCCTTCTTCGTATTGAAATAGGCCAAAACTGACTACTTAACTTAGTTTCATATATAATACAATATTTCTTAACTGCCTATAAAGTTTCACAGCAGTCTGAGAAAATGGATGATCCTTCCAACATGAGAAAGCCTGTCTGCTTCTATTAGTAGGGCTGGGTAATTCAGATGTAACCCTGCTCCTTTTCTACTCCCATATGGGTGAAGAAGTTGAGACTTTTGAACAAACTTATGGCTCACGACAACTTCGAGAATAGAATCCAACACACCTCTGCTTCAGGGCTCCAGTCAGGCTCCACATTCACATGTAGATCACACTTACTGGGGTTTTCATTTAACATTGACCTAGACTGAGGCAGATTTACTAACCTTTTGTTCATGTGCAGGTTGAACCAGAGATTTACAAAATGCTGCTGTTTCAAAACTGAACAACACTATGTTTTAAAGTGTCATTAATTAGTCTACATGCACAGATACATAATTACTTGTTATAATTATTTGTTTTTATTACATCTTATTAGTATCAGGTTTTTTGCTTGCTTTTTATACTTTCACTCAGAATATAGAGATTTTTGAAATACAAACATTCTGTTTCTTTCTGGTATCTAATCACTTCCTGTGTAGTAGATCACATGACCTGATTGCAACTAGACCATTGGAGTAAACTGAGCTACAGCACAAAAGGTGATGTGGTACAAGGAAGCAGAAGCAACTTTTCCTTTTAAAAATGTTGTCTGTGAAATATCGACTGAAAAATCAGAACTGAAGTTCAAAATACAAACAATACCATATGTTTAGTATAAGAAAAGGTAGACCAGTGATAATGGATCCTTTTCACAAAGCTTTAATTCATGTTATTTTTTCTGTAAATGCCTTTTATAACAAAAAATAGACAGTCCATTGTTGTGAATATATTGGTTCATACAAAACATACTAACCTTAAAAACCCAACCTGTTAATATTATTTTTCTAAACACACACACACACACGTTTGCATTCCTATATTTGTGGGGACTGCTCATTGACTCCCACTATATTTTTATTTTCTATTTCTAACTACCATCAGACAAAACTCCACGCAGGGTGAAAGTCGACAACAAACTAAATATTTTGGCACTTTTTTTTTTTTTGGTTGAAGGCATAGTTACTATCTTTGTGGGGACATTTTCTCAAATTTTGGCTGCACATTGATAGTAATACCTGTATTGTTAAATATAAAATGTGATGCCATGTTTATCCTAAAAAGCTTCCTTTTTATCACAAAAAAAGAAACTTACAAAGGGAAGAAAACAAGCAGGCATGTAACACCCAGAGTAAATCCTACCTCAGACATGTGGTTGTTGGCACCATGTGTCTGTCTGTCTGACACTCAGACACTGCATATATAAAAGTGTCTTTTATTTAATCACATGAAACCACAGGACAGTGATTTAATCAAGGGTTTATGGAATGAGTTTGCAATACTCATAACAAGCCCGCCACAACTATTTACACATTGAATTAATAATAAAGAGCTGGCCAGGATGGTTGGCCTTTACATAAACTTCACCAAAGTATTTATTTACCAGACAGCAGTCCTGACATTTGGAACCATATTTCACAGCTCTGTTATAAATAGATACAAAATGTATAAATTCAAGATGGATTGTATTTTTTCCTCTTTGCTTTGACAGCATCATTTGGCACTATGAAACGTCATATTAAATGTGTTTTTCAATCTGGCTGTTGAAAGAATTAGCGCAGTTAACTTGACTAAAAAAGTTGACTAATTGATTTACTGCCTGTGATAGGGGAGACTTGTGCTGGCTATCAGGCGCATGCATGATCCTGCAGGGAGAGGTCGGGAGCCCTGTGGGATCCACCTGCCAATCATGGCAATGACACAGAGAGGTGTCAAAAAAAAAAAAATGGCAGAAGACGCCATCAAAGTGCGGGACTGGATCCTGGAAAATGCTGGGCTGGAGGCCCAGTCTATACCAGTAGCCGTCCAGTTCCTGCGCTTGATGGACAGAGAGCGATGGGAGGTGTATGCAAGGGAACACACTCTAAGCACCTGGGAGGAAGGTGTGGAGTTGGTCCTCAGCTACCTGGAGGCAGTTATAAGTGGAACAGCAGCCCAGGTAGCAGGTCCACCAGCAGAGGAAGAATGCCTGCTGTCCCTGTCTCCACCAGAAGAGGAAGAATGCCTGCTGGTTTTGCCTCCACAGCCCAAGCGGGAGGAGCCAGAGCGTCCACAGCCCGAGCGGGAGGAGCCTGAGCGTCCACAGCCCAAGCGGGAGGAGCCTGAGCGTCCACAGCCCAAGCGGGAGGAGCCTGAGCGTCCACAGCCCAAGCGGGAGGAGCCAGAGCGTCCACAGCCCAAGCGGGAGGAGCCAGAGCGTCCACAGCCCAAGCGGGAGGAGCCCGAACATCCTACGTCTGAGTGGGAGGAGCCCGAACGTCCTACGCCTGAGTGGGGGGAGCCCGAACGTCCACAGCCCAAGAAGGGGGAGTCGGTGCGTCCACAGCCCAAAAGGGAGGAGTCGGTGCGTCCACAGCCCAAAAGGGAGGAGTCTGTGCGTCCACAGCCCAAAAGGGAGGAGTCGGTGCGTCCACAGCCCGAAGAGAGGGAAGTCGGGGCATCCACAGCCCTAGGACCCAAGCTGCCAGCAGAGGGAGAATACCTGCTGGTTCCACCTCCACCAGCAGAAGAACAATGCCTGCTGTCCCCATCTACACCAGCAGAGGAAGCATGCCTGTTGGTTCACCTGCTGCTGCCATCCCGAGAGCTAAACGGGGAGGAGCCATCGCTGCCGTCCCAAGAGCCAGAAGGGGAGGAATTACAGGCTCAACCCCCTGAATTTTTCTGGGGGGGAGAAGGGCAGGATGCTGGTGTCCCCCAGCAGCCTCTATTTATGCTGCTGAAGGGAGCACGGCGCACACCAGCCCAGCCGCCACAGCAGAGGGAGCCAGCACCGCCACAGCCTCCCTCTGAGTGGCCAGCATCAGCCCCATGGCCTCTGCCTCCACCGCAAGGAGCAGAGCAGTAGGAGCTGCCTCTGCCTACGCCACCTCCACCGCTTCCTCCACTAGGAGCAGAGGAGCAGGAGCTGCCTCTGCCTCCACCACCGCCAGGAGCAGAGGAGCAGGAGCTGCCTCTGCCTCCGCCACCGCAAGGAGCAGAGGAGCAGGAGCGGCCTCTGCCTCCGCCACCAGATATCTTGTGCTTTTAAATGTCTGCCTTTTGTACTGTGGCATATGACCAGGAGATGTATCTAACTGAACTCACCTTGGAAAGAAGCTTCCATGGTTACCTATTCATCCTCATACTAAACTGTGTCTGTCTGTGTCTCTTGCAATGACAAGCTGCCCAGTATCAAGCCAAAACAATCTGCTTTTTATTATTGATAATTGTTGGTAATGGAATTGGCCTTCGCTGGCAAATCCCAGCACCTGACACATGTCATTCTTTCATGAAAAGTTACTGTATTACTCTTGGTGACTGAGTCCTTATTTATATTCTATGAAAAATGCATTCAATTTTAGGTAACTGGTCCATTCTCCATGTTTACAATGCAGGAGAAGAACATGAGTCAAAGCCAGTGTAACTAATTGCATTTGTAAATAAACTTTTACAAACCAAACAGCTGCCTGAATTTCCCTTATATAAATATGTACATCAATAGATCTAAATAAATACTGCTGTTAAGTACATTTCAAATAGCATTTAAAAAAAATCTATAACACCTTTTTAATGGAAAGCTCATTCTAAACTTAAACTTACTGTCTCCTTATATTAGGACAGCCAGACAAACCACATTTTAGGTTGTCAGCATTGTCCTTGCACACAAGACTCGAAACTAATTTCTCCAATTAGATTTTTTAAAATTCACATCCTGTTTTCTTGTTTCCTCTCTGAATATGATAAATTCCATATATAAGAATATCTGAGGAGTTCAAATGTTCTTGAAGCCACTGTATAAACTCTGTAGTGTGTGGGAGTGAGCATTATTGAACGCAGAAGAGGTTTTTTGGCCGTCGATCTTGCTTTCAGCCAGACGCCCTCTTGAGCCACAAATTGGTGCAAAAATCCTTGCGTTTTTGCGCTGAGCTGCTATAAAACTTGAATAATAAACTGCTGGCATCAGACTAAAACTTATTATAAGCTGAACCCTGTGGAGAGAAATGTGTTTTGCCTGCCTAGATCAAGAGACAGGAAATACCTGCTATTAAAACTATTCTTTTTTAGTTTTAGTTTTAGTTGATTTAATAGAATTGCTCTCCCTTTGCATTCGTTTAGCACCAGAGCACACAACAGAAAGTTCCCTTTGCTTGTCCAATTCTGCTTTGGCTTTGTGACTCACTTGGAAAAAATATTTAATCATGGAAGTAAATTGGTTTGGTGGAAAATGATTCAGCGGGCATAATGTGCATGTTTGAGCCATTTTGGCTCATTATTTTGTGCTTTAAAAGGTTATGGAATTGAAACCAGCACAGGGAGCTGTGTTTCCAGAGGTAGAAATTGTCTTGTAACGTAGTTCCACATGTTTTACCCAAGAAAAGTATCCAGTATGTTTTTTGTTTTGTCTAATTGGGTGGCTTATTGTTAACGCCGGGTAATGAAATTAGGTATTTGTTACACCAAATTTAGAATATATGAATGCATGTATTAACACATGTCATTTTCATCCCACCATTGCAACTACTATTAATTCCCAGCTGTGAAAGTAAGTTGAATGGAAATGCACACTTAGCTTTAATAGCACAGATATGCACCAGGCCCTTTATGCCAAGTCAGCTGAGCAATTTAAACGACAGATGGTGTGCCTAAGTGCAATTCTTACCATTTTCATTAAACACAGTACAAACCCCCTCAAATATTGTCCCTTTGCCCAATTGCATCTTCGAGCAAGACAGTCACCCAACTGTGAGCCTTTGTTGTGAAAAATTCAGTTCTATTATGAACACATGGTATAAATATGGCTCATATTAAATAATGGCACACTGTAGCTTGGTATACAGCATGTGCTTGCTTTAAATACAGATACCCAAGGTACCTGGTTTTGTTAAGCTGAGTACTCACAGAGCTTGTACCCCCAATTTAATCTATCTTATAATAACTCTAAAATTGCTGATGAATCAGGAAGGAAAATAAGATGGCAGTAAGGATATAAATCATAGCACATGTGCTTCCTTTTCTAAAAGATCACCGTCTCCTACATTTGTAAACGGGTGACACTGAAAAGAATGTTTTAACAAAAAATAAAACCATTTTAAATCGTTACCTATTCAATCATTAAACATTGCAATAATAATAATAATAATAATAATAATAATAATAATAATAATAATAATAATAATAATAATAATAACACAATTTATCAGTATGATTCAAATCAACAACTTACACTGATAACCATACAAAATACTTTATAAATAAAACCCACTGTTTCAACCATAACCCTATGGGAATTTCCCTATGAGAATGCATTTTATTTCAATAAGGAAGTTTGTTTTCTCCCACGCTAGGAAATGTAACATATGCCCAAACCTTTTTTTATTTTTAAGTTCCCAAATGTGGGTTCCTGAGGTCACGGGATAGGGCACAGTAATCACAGACAATTAACTTTTGTTCACCAATAAAAGACTGGAGAAGTATAAAACAAGTTCTGACAGATATTTGAAGAATACATTTATAAGGAACTTATGTATCAAAACCCAACTTGAATTGGCTTGCCTATTTATAGACGCACACAGCCGTTGGTGACGTGTTGTCATAAGAACATAAGTTGAACAAAGTTCTTAGACCAAACAAACCTGACCTTGGTTGGGTTCTTTATATCTTTTTTCCACTATCCCTGTCACAGTTTAGTTTTGTTGCTTGTTCCCATTAAGATCCCCATTTTGAGTCATGTCTCTGTGGGTGATATTGTAGGGATTATTAATATTGTTAAAACAATAACCACATTTTATTATAATGCATAAACCCATTCTCAATATCATTCACAATGATAGCGGATTTACACGTTATAACAAACTAAAAATAGACGACATTCTATTTAATTTAAAGTTCATAAATCAAGGTTGTTACAAGGGCCAATGGATTACCAGGAATCTATTTTAAAGCAAAGGAATTTATTAAACATGCATTCAATCTAATAATAGGTTCAGAAAAATAAAAACGAGCAATGCAGCATATCAAACAATTAAGCAGGCAATACATTAAAACAATTGCACATTTAAGTGTTTAAGTCAATATTACATTAAACAAAATTTATAATAAAACAAAGCATTAGACAACGATGTATCATAACAATCAATAATTGGTCAAAACAACTTCTAGAGATCTCACTGTAAGAGATGATTTACTAATCGCTTAGCTTTAAAAGCATGCAATGATGGAAACTCCTTAATAGTTTACCATACACAAAACAAGTAATAATCATTTAGGATTGTGTTCTTTAAACTCAATGCTACATTAGTGATATATCTGATTCAGTATCTTAAGATATTCTGTAGTACTGTTCTCAATGAACAGCTGGTCTCAGTTGTTAAAATTCCTTTGGTCCTCTTCTATGTATATCTGTGCATTACATAGCTGTATCTGACATGAATGAATGATTTTAATAGAGGTACATGACACACAGCCACCACCCAAAATTGAGGAAAACAACCAAACTTCTTTGGTTTCTGTGGCCCTATATCTCCAGGTCTGTGAATGGGGTTCAGGTTTTGGCTTTGTGCATACCCCTAATATCATCAATGACTATCATGAACAATAATCTTAATTCCATCAATCAGTATATAGCATAAATAGTAGGTGATGTACATAAGGCTGTTAATCATGTATTCTTGAAAATACACAGCGAACAGCTGCCCATATAAATACTACTGGAATGGAGCAGGTGGATGCTTGTTTAATTAAGAGTAAGGAAAATACCATCTAACAATACAGCATAATTCTGTCCTGTTTGTCAAGTGTGGCATTGATAGTAACAAGTGAGATGGAATTAGCATTGATAGAAGCTGATCTTTGGATGACTTTCCTCTATGTAATTCCCTGGCAGTACTTGTTCCTGATACAGCAAATTACAAATTATTTTATAAAAACAGCTTTTTATATAACTGAAAAAAAATCTCTTAGTTTTTCTAAATATAAAAAAATAGTGGCAAATAATAATTGATGCTTAACTGAAGCTAATGTAACTTTCGATGAAACATAACCCTGCAATAATCTGCAGCATCTGCCCTTCATGCAAACCCTGTAAGGCGATTTTGGTGTTCCTTACCCAAACCCTGCATGATCTGGGCTCAGACCAGGATTAATTTCACACAGGCTCTCAGTGTCTGTCAGTCAGAAGTATCTTCAGTCACCCGGGAACACTCTGAACCTCAGATCTCAGAAGTGAAAGCCAAAAGTCCTTATTAGTTGACAAGATCACTTTACCCCACAGCAGCATGGTCCATGTCAGGTGTCTCCAGCAGATTCACACACAGTGACAAACAGACAATATTTTGTTAAAGGCCAATGCAACCTGTAAAGATTCTAAACATGGTCGATTAAATTAGCCCCAAACATATTTGATAAGGATGCTAACAACTTAGTTTTTTCCTCTGATACCTTCTGGTGAATTCCTTGTGGTCAATTCTTATTTTCATTTTGAGCACTCAGTTATTATTATTATGTATTCTGAATTGTGTTATTTACACTATTATGAATCAATTAGTTTCATTTTTATAGGTCTCACTCCCAGTCAAATATCCTGTAAAGTAAACATGGAGGGTTCCAGAAAGGGTTTAAATGCTGAAAGCCTTGTCTGTGGCTTTGATAATGTTGATGTCTTTCTCACATCAGGAAGAGTTTTTACAAGCTGATACTCCCTGTTGACAGTTACATTTAGTTGCCAACTTCATGGAAAGGTTAGCGTGTTACTATTTTGGGAAATTTCAATAATTATTAGCTTACACCTTTATGTAAAGTACTCTACTGCTGATTGAAGTAATTACTATACAGCATATACAGACTACAGTAGGCACATACCAATAATGATGATCATTGACACCACAAGCAAACAAAACCAACACTGTACAGAAGATACACAGCACTACCTTAAAGATAACATTATGATTATCAGGCTTATCCTTATGCTTGTTTTTTTTTTTTAATTAATGTTAATATTATTTTAAACTTTATAGACTTTGATGATCTGATTAATTAAAAGCCAACTAGTAACTGTATGCAAATGCTCAGGTTAAATATGTACTTTGTTAAAAAAAAAAACATTATTATTATTATTATTATTATTATTATTATTATTATTATTATTATTATTATTATTATTATTATTATTATTATTAATAATAAAAATAACTATACATCTGCATATCATTTTAGTGCTTTTTTTGTCGATTGTTCCACCAAATTGAATTTGTTACCAATGCTATGGCATATTGAAAATTAAAACTTCATAAATAAATGAAAGAAAACTTGCTGCATTTCGGTGATCAATTGAGAATTAAGGGAATGGAGGTGCTCCTTCCCCACCAGTAAATCTACACTCATTTACAGAGATTTGTCTACTTGACTTTGGGTCCAATTTGCAAGCTTAAACTAATCACTTATTTAGAGAATGTTCTTTGAGATTTTAGACTTTTGTTGGCTTCATTAAAACTAGCTTGGGAATGTGTCGTGAATATCAAACTTCATTGTATTCATCAAAACAGACTTTGTTTAAATAACTGTTTTGTATAAGGCCCATAGCCTCTCTCTTGCTTTGTATCAGGCTTGCCTCAAGGCTTGCACAAGCCAAGACCTCTCAATACAAAGACACACTTTCAACACATATCAACACTTTGAAAATATGGCCCTACAAGTGCAATAGCTAGTACCATATAAACTGGGATGTGTGAAACAACTATGCAATAGGAGTCTTATTTCCATCCCTCCATAGACCTGTGTAACCCAGGCTAGATCAGAAACAGAAGACAGAGCCAATGATTTTGTAATGTTAAACTTTGTACTGTGATATTTTGTAACAATTGTAAGTTGCCCTGGATAAGGGTGTCTGCTAATAAATAAATAAATAATAATAATGACCTACAGCAAGTACTGCAGTATTTGCTGGTTTCCAGACCTGTATGACCTTGGAAATCTAACACGGTAGAACGTGAACTGGGAATAATTTATCTTTTCCAGTGAATCAAAACTTCACATTAACATCAAACTTCAAAAAGGGAGCACAATATCTGAGGGGAAAGTTAGGTTTATGAGTACAGCGGAGAACAATTGGGCTTTAGTGGATCCCAGAACAGAAACAGATTGTACCTTCTCTAAACTAGTGGTGAATTACTTGTGCACAATACAGTCATTTTTTGGGGAGACCTGCACAAGGAAGCAGAGACAGACCAGGGACGTCTTTCAGTCAAAACTCTGTTTCAAGTTACTTTTTGAGGTCCATGTCATTATGATCTGCTTTTGAAAGATTTAAGGCTTCAAGCTCCCTTAATTTTTTTGATTCTTGTCTGCATCAGCAGAGCTCCATACTGGAAAGGGTAAGCAGGACCCTGAGGGCAGACCTGTGTGGTTGGAAATTGTCATACTTTTGGTTTGAAATGGACATTTAATAAGCCATTTACCAAACCAGGCTCTAAACCTGCAATAGATAATGTAAAAAACAAACATTAACTAATAATGACATGGGAAAGTCTTGCTTAGAAAATAGAACTTTAACCATTGTAGTATGTTACTCACTTCGGGGCCTTTGCTTGTGTAAAATGGGAGGCTGTGTGGTCCAGTGGTTAAAGAAAAGGGCTTGTAACCAGGAGGTCCCCGGTTCAAATCCCACCTCAGCCACTGACTCACTGTGTGACCCTGAGCAAGTCACTTCACCTCCTTGTGCTCCGTCTTTCGGGTGAGATGTAGTTGTAAGTGACTCTGCAGCTGATGCATAGTTCACACACCCTAGTCTCTGTAAGTCGCCTTGGATAAAGGCGTCTGCTAAATAAACTAATAATAATTAATAATGAGGTCTCTGTCTGTTTAAGTGCAAGTACCAGGTTCTCAATGAGTCGTAACATTTTTTTGTTTTCACTTGAAAACCTCAAAGATGTTTCCAGTCACTTGCTTTGCAGCTTGCGTTTGCAGTACAAATATGGTATTCAATTATCGCCTCTCCCCCACCCTCTCACAGAGATTGTTCCCTCCCAGAACTTTACACTGCAGATCACACGACAAAAGGCGTTATAAAGACAGCACCTTGATTTGCCTTCTACAGCTTGCATCTTGTTCTTGGTTTAAAGGATTAAAGAGTAGAATTGTGCATAATGCCTATGTCTTTATCTACACATGGATACATTAACTGGTCTATTGTCTATTGGTTTATAAAAACAACATATGATTTAAAAGATAAGTGAAAGTTATTTAGGGTTATGGAATAATCAGTTGCTCTTATAAACAGTTCAAATGTGAGTGGGTGGCTTTTAATATTTAAACCTCACAAATGTTATAACATATTATAAGATCATTGAATAGGATGACTGGTGGATGACATCAGACCAGGAAATGAAACCACAACAATACAGCAGACTGGGGTACGAATGCACTGCTTGCACTTTTATTATCAAAATAAAAGGTCCAAAACAAACAAATAATTATAACAAGTATCATGCTGGTAGTTCCAGCACGAGGAGCAATTGTTTTCTTTTAATTATTATTATCATTCTCTCGCTCTTTCAAAACATAATACATAATAAAATAGAAAACATAATATGCACAGGGGCGGGGAGTACCCCATCACAGACCATCTATTCAACCTTGGACAATTTCATTTTTAAACTGAATTGTATCACATATCTAAAGAACCTGTTCCAACAAGAACGACTCTTAGAGAACCATTGAAATCATGGATAATAATAGAGGACGTGACCTGTGACCTAATATTATGATACATGGTTTCTTAGTCATTATTTTGTGTCCAATACTGTCCATCATTATTGCCTTAAATGAATACCATATTTCAAATGAATCTCTTTTAAATGCTCATATAATAGGGTCAGTTTCTATTAATCTACTGCAGTATGACTTCCTTGAGCCATCATTTGTAGAGGGATGTGTACCTAATTATGTAGTTGTCTGGCCAAACATATTAGTGCTATTTTATTTTCTAAATTCTAGTCCCCGTTAAGTTGAACCTCAAAGACAGGAGATATTTTAGAAATGATATCCTTGATTGTCAAGACTGCTAACAAATACTGAAAAGGAGAATGTACAATTGGCTATGTGTCTTGCCTCCTGGCTTTTGCACCTGCATTGGAAAAGCATAAATTAAGCTTCAGGCACTTTGAACTTTAAAGGATGTGGAAGCATATCATTTTCAAGGAATCCAACTGCGACAGAAAAGAGCTTTGCTCACCAGAACCGTTCAATGCAATCATAACTTTGTAATATATATAACTATTATTTTAATTTTAGAAATCTAGTGGGAACATTAGGACCTATTTTTTTAACACAGTAACCACTTTCCAGTCCCTAATCTGTTTTTTCACAAGGCTTTCAGAAACAGCAGTCCATTCCTTCTGCAACTTCAAACATTACACTGGGGCATTCAGACAGAATTCTTGAGGAAACTACATAATGCATTTATGTAGATCATTTATGACAACCTTGAACCAGAGCCAAGGTAGATAAAAAGGGAACATTGTCTGCTAAACTGGGAACAATTGTATCCTACAATCTACAGTCCCATCTGAAACTCATTTCTCAGAACGATGTGGTTTCTGATTGGTAATTGAAAAAATACTTACAAACATTTTTTAAAAACTACTTAAATTGATCTCAATTATCTATTTTTCTCAACAAAAAAAAACATTATTTCCCAAAACACGGTTACCCAAATTTGACATTTAAAAAACGCAAAAGGTAATTATGATCAGATTGATTTTTCTCAATTAGTCTTCAACCAGTCCCATTACTCCTGAATAATCATGACAAGTGTGATGGCTCCTGAGGTCTATACATTTTTAAATGTAATGATTCTGTAGTGTGAAAATAATAATTTTCACACTACAGAATAGTGTTCACCTAAAACGACAAAAAAACGACAAAAACTATGGTTTTGTGTGTGTGTGTGTGTGTGTGTATGTGTGTGTTTTTAATTATTTTTTTATATACTATGCAGTATAGCTCTTTTTTGTTAAAATAAATGTTTTATTGATTAACATATTTCAAGGGAATACATCTGGTATCACATTTTTAAAACTGTAATTTTTAAAATCTTTATTAAAGTTTTAACTTGCATAATATTATGTAGTAATAGGCCCCCATAACTTCAAACACTCCAAAACAATTTCCCTTCCAAATTTATAGCAACCTATTTCAGTAAATACAAATTGAATGATTTGAAAAGACCAATAATATTAATCATACACAGACGTTAGCAACACCTAAAGTTTTTTTTTTAGTGTCTAGAAGAAAACATAATACCATCACCAAGAGACCAAAATGGTTAAAGAGCCTTAAGGGTTTTTATAATGATTTTTACTTGCCTTCCTTTAGTTCACAAATCAATGAGTAATCAGACACTAATTGAAACCACATTAACTAACCCTTTAAAACACAATTCAATAAAATAATAGAGGATATAAATGTTTCATAAATATGTTCATAACAGGCATTTTGAAGCTGTTAAATGTAATTCTGAAAAGGCCAATAAAAAGCTAAAAAAATATTTCAAATTTTGGGACTTTGGTCCACTGAATTGAGTGAATTCAGTGCAATCGGTTAATGATATATCACAGGTGATTCTGGATAGAATATAGAAACTATACAAACAATTTTGTTTTATTTTCTGAACATTGTAGAGTTTAAAAACTACATGTGATCAATAATACAATATCAAATGACACATAAGCAGATATATACCATCAAGTGCAATGTTCTGTAATGGACGTTATAGCTGTTATCAGTCCACCTACTAAAGAATATTATCAATCTTTATGTTTTTAAAGTTGAGTGTTCAGTTTGTTTAACTGTGAGTTGAGGAAAAAGAAAACATTATAATGTGTGAAGAAATAAATGCAAAAGAAGTAAAATCAGGGACCAAGCAGAGAAAAAGGCATACTTTATTAAACATGTAATTTTCAAGTCTATATTTTCCAAAACCATTTCCTGTTATCTGTAGTGTGAAATGACTTCATTCCTTTGTGGACTGCACCAGTACATCAGACTAGACACTAATAGAAAGCAGATGGCATCAAAAATAACAGTTAGAAAACAATTAGGATGATCCCATTTTAATAAAGTCCACCCGCTCAGATAATAAAAACATCTCTAATGGAGGAATCCGATCTTTTGTGGTCGTGGAATAAAACATCATCAGCAAACTCTACAGTTTGAGGTATTTACAGACTGTAGTATTTACTATAGGCTTATGATTACACTTACTACATGAATCTTTCAATTTTTAACACATTTTGAGCTGGTAAAAATGTCTGTCTGGCCTCCTATTATTAACCACCTCACTGCTGATGATAATCACTGTGTAAAATACATTGCAACTTTAAAGGAATACTTCGTTTATACCGTCATATTTTGCATATAAATCTATTATAGACCACCTTCCGGCGACTCCTCAAGACTCACCTCTTCAGACAGCACCTGTGGAACTCCTCTGTTTTTCCCCCTGGACAGTACTGTAATCTGTCAAGTGTTATTTAATCTGTAGTATTTTGTATTTAATTATATCCTGATGCAACTATCACTGACACTGTTATCTGCTCCATTATTGAATCGTATTTTGTCATATTTGTACTTGCTAGAACCAAAGTCATTGTATTTTTCTTGCTCTTAACTGTATTATTACTTGTACTGTGATTCTTGAAATGTATTTGCTTACGACTGTAAGTCGCCCTGGATAAGGGCGTCTGCTAAGAAATAAATAATAATAAATAATAATAATATTATCCAATGTATGTGTTTTTAGACATCATTTATTACTGTTTGTGCATGTTTGATAAATTCAGCAGCATGATTTACCCTTGGGACTGTCTCTGAGCAAGTCTGAGCAAGGTGGGATTCTGTCATGTGGCCTTTATAAAATGACCAAAAGGAGGGGTGCACCAGTACCCCCCCCAAAGTGAGTTTGTTAAAGATTTGCAAAGCGAATGCAGAAACAGTCATAAAGAACCATATACATTTTTTACATGCAGCCACATGGCTTGAGTTAATATTGATTTGCTCCTGACAGAATGACTTTTCGTTCCTCTGTACAATTGCAGTGCAGATCTAACCCTATTAATCGTGGATGGTCAGCGTGGGTGTCCTTCTGGTAGGTTTCTATCATCTAATCAAGACAGTTTATTTGCCATTGATCCCCTTCACAGATAAATATATTCTCCTCATTGTGTGGTCTTTTATTCTCATTTTTTTTATTCCATGCCCTTAATCTGTGTTATCACAATAGTTTTTTTTTTTTTTTAAATACACGTAACTGTTTCCATTCATGAGAATATAATTCAGATTTAAATTTAAATTGTCTGATTTGAATGTTCTAAAACCTATCTGCAAACCAGGAAAACCATAACATTTTGAAAGAATCAGACTCCATCAGTTTAAACTGCTTCGCCTGGCTGAATTCAACAGATATTTTCCATGGAAGTATATATTTAAAAAAAAAAAAAAAAGGTGTTGATTTGTGACAGCAATGGCTCCCTCATTGGTTTTGGGCTGGTATATTCATGACTTTACCACTTGTTAATATGCAAGCCAGAACAAACTTGGGGGGATTACCGCCTTGTAATCAACTCCCCACCATGTGTCAGGGTGTATTTAAAACCTCTTTATAGATATTGAAAAAACAAGGAAATGCCAATCATGTCTGTTCTGGGGTGTAGAAATTTGGCTGCAGCTGTTATTTTGCCACTGGTGTTTGCTTTTACTGAGACTGTATTCCTCTGAAATAGCACACACTATATATTATCTGCCTATGTAATAAAATACTGGTTTTGTCATGGCAGTTTTCTATTGTATTTCACCTTCTAAAAGTAGGTGCACATTGATTCAATGCAACATAAGTAGACATTGTGTTCTGTTCAGTTTATTTATTAATTTTATATTTCAAGCTTCAGTCTTTGAGATGCAACACATTGCATTCATAAATCCTGAAGATTACAACGTTCAAATATCACAAATCAAAGTCCCACGTCAACTCTCATCAAATCTTCAGATTTGTGAAAAAATGAAGACACTCTAATAGACATCACTATTCATGCCCTGTAATCTCAAGTACTACCACTTTTCGTACAAGATCGGACACTGTTTTGTGTGCTTTATGAAATGACAATATTCTGTACCTCGGTGGGTATGCAATTTACAAGATTGTTTCTTGGTTCATTAATAACAGCTTGCTCAAGACTTATGAAAGGAGGACAAGTAGCAATTCTGGTTAATTGGGACAAAATCTAATCAAAAACAAAATAGCATTAATAGTTTACAAAGTTTCTAGCCACACACCATTTTGCAAGTGCAATTCAGATAAATAAACAGTTACCATACCGAGACAGGTAGAAAGCATTTTTACTGATTTTTTACAGAAACACTTTGATAAATTAGATGTTGTCCTTTCTTGGTAAAGTTAGTTACTCTCCCTGTCATACCACCTTCAGGTATTTGGACACAAAATTCAGGGGCCAAAAGACCTTAGTTACAATAAATTACAACGATTAATAACAAAGGAATGCATACCTGGATAATGAGAAATAAATATTAATAAACATGGTTAAAAGATTTTTAAAAGGAATCTTGATAGACTGAACTGGAAGTTGTTTTTCTTTTTTTTATAGACAATCATTTCTATATCCTGTAAATTATAGTGACTTAGAAATTGAACATTGTGATTTTCCATAGCCTGAACCAATACCGCATGACTAGAAAACACAACGTATATATTATTTTTAATAAATAGACTAACATTCAAATAGTTGCTAAGTTTTGACACAAAACACATCATCTTTTCTGATCTATTCAAAACATATATTATAAAAATAGATAGGTATAAATATACAGACCAAAACTGTAGAACAACTGTTAAAGAAACAATATATTTTAGTGGCAAATGTAGGTAGATATCACACAAAAATAAATGTACACCAGTCTAAAATAAGTGACTGGTTTCAACAGCACACTACAGATTGCATTTTTTAAAATTTTTTAAATACGATTTTTGTTCTTGGAATAAATATTTATTGTAATGGATTATACAATGATTGACAGTAAAAATGTGTTCTAGACGGTTTACAAAGGTTTCCCTGCATACAAAACTATATCTGATTAATCAAAACAGACTTTACAGCTGAGAGGACAAATGTATGCTGGCATTCTCACCACGCACACAGCTATTACAGTTAATTACCCCTCGCATTCCAAGAATGTGCAGTTGTTGTGCACAAGCTTGTACTAAAAAAGAATGACATTAAAATAATCTTGTTTCAGGGGAGTGAGGGGCCTGACTCTGTGTGTGATTGATTTACAAATTATCTTTAAGTGGCTGATCAGCAGATTTACAGTAATATAACATTGTCAGCCAAATGTAATGATATTGAATACACTGAGAGTAGCTTTAATTTATCTCTACTCTAGTTGTTTATAAATGATACAATATTGTTCCTTTCATATGCACAGTTTTTCCCCTGTTGAAGTTGAGTATGAAGTCAATGGAATAATAATGTTCAACCATGCAGAATTGAGATCCTCTGTCACTAAGGGCAATATGTGTGTGTGTGTGTTTTAATAATATGGCTTGTACCAATCTTTGGTCTTTCTTTCTACAACAAACACTGCAGTCCTAAGTAGTCTACTTCAAGGCAATCATCCATACAGGAACGAATGATTCGGGTATGCCCTCCTGCTTCTGTGTGCAGATGATCTCCAGATCAGTTTTATGGATAATGCTCTTGACAATGTCCATGTGTCTGATCAAACTGCTGTCATCTGGGTCCAACCTGCAGCCCTCTCTGGCCATGTTATCCTTTAAAATTATAACTCCGTTCAGTTTAAGACTGGCTTTGCATCTCGTCAGAAACAAGGACAAATCTTTGTCAGTGAGGTGACCTGAAATGATAAAAGAGAAGCCTAGTGTATGAAACCCCATACAAATCAAGCTTTGTAAATAATATATCAAAGATACAAATAGCACATTTTAGGTGACAGAGCCAACCGTTACATACATCTATATATAGAATGGAATTTGTAAGTAGGTCACCAGTATGTTAAAAAAAATTGTAACCAATGAAAACCAAACTTGTATAAGTAGGTCAACTTTTGATTAATGGGGTGTTGTTACAAAGATTCATCAGATGTGATTAACAGTTCTTAAGGTACAGTATACTGTAGCTAACAATACAAGTGTGGCACACACATTCAAACTTACTAATGAATGGACATATAATATATCAATCTTATCTGAAAGGATCTTGAACTATATACACATCTTAAGTACCCCTGATGCTTGTATAATAACACAGTGAATGAGCAATAATAAACCTTTGTGTTAGCTAAAAATTACACGAAAAATGTTTTTTTATTATTATTATTTATTTATTTATTTATTTTTGTGCTCGTTCCTAAGCTATTTAGATTTTGCTAAATATTTCACAGGTGTCCCTATGCTTACCTTTACCGAATAGCAAGAGAAACCACCCTTTAATGACACAAGTTAATTAAGTGCCATGTAATTCAAACACACACCTCCTGACACTTCATCATGAATGCCGCTGAAAGCGAAACCAGACACTAGAACTAAAAGAAGTTAAAAATATCCCCAGCTGCTTCTACACCCTGTAGATCGTGATGAGATCTCAGAAAAAATCACCTACCATTCCTAATTTACCCAGTGATAGCTCTGCACTTTGCTTTTACAGCAGAATTTAAAAAACGTCTTAAGGGTTGTAGGTATAAAAAAAAAATTCTACGAATATGAAGCTATTATTTCTGCATCATTCAATAACACAGGGGCCCAGCAATATTGTACATTAATGTGATTAGGGTGGTAAGGGCTCTACACTTCAGCAGCACACTTTGCTCCAACATGATGATCAACTACCGCTCAGACAGGTGACCATCCTTAAAGTGTTTCATTATACTGGATGGGGTTCAAATCTTAATTAATATACTGATTACCATCAATGTTTCAGAAGGACCATTTAAAGGTTTTAGGCTGGTAATAATATAACAGTTTACAAAAAACAAAAAATCAGAATTAGATCCCGTGCATATACCGATATATCTAGTTTTCAAAAGGTTCCTGACAGCACTTACATGCGACCCACTGTATCCAGATGACATCATACTTCTTAACGGGAGGGGTCAGGTCCTGCAGGGAGTAGCAGTAGTAGGTCTCAACGCGGTCTGCATCGTCGCCTAGGTAATGCTCGTGAGCATGGATGAGAAAGTTCTCCATCATGTCAGCCATTTCCACTTTCTCAAACACGGGCAGGAGGACGTTCTTACTGACCCTGCCAATCCCACAACCGCAGTCTAGAGCACATGCCGTGCCTGCCTTCCCTGGACCCTGTCAGAGACGGAGACAAACTGCACTCAATGGGTTTCAATGCTAGGAGATAGACAATTTTCTATCCATTGTACACAACCAACAATCCAAATAAGTTCTGACTGTGTAGAAACTGTGTAACCCTGAGTTTTAGATAGCTGTGACTGGTGCACAATCACACTGTGCAATGATGGCAAGTTATATTATTGTGTAAATGCTATGAGATTATGATCTGCAGAAAACCTCCAGAAACTGGCAAGTCAAGTACACCGTCAGTGAACTATAAATAGTACACTGTCACATAAATCATTAGTCTTCCACTCCCCTTCATATGCCGCCTACAGTAATAAAGCTTGGCAATGTGAGCTATTTCAGTGGAGGTGTCTGTCTGTATCCTTTTGTCACTGGGGGATGCAAGAAAGAAACATTAATGGGCGAACAGCTGGAGATAAACCCTGGTCATGGAGTTCAGTGCTAGTGCTGCGTTAAAACTTATTTCAGTATAGCAGTTAGGAATCCCTGACAAACTGTTGTCAAAGTTGACAGGTTTAAATAGAGATTGCTTGTGCAGTCATCTTACAAGCAATGCGAGTAAAATGTTTTCTTCTTTCTGCACTGAAGGGTATTTACATATATTAAAAGGGGGGGCTATGCTCCTTTTTGGAAGAAAACAATTAGTGGATGTGTAGATTAGGAAAATGCCCACATTGGCTTACCCCAACAAATTTTTTTAAGAATTCTCTGGAGCCTTCAATGTCAACTTCCGACAGTTCAAGGAAGTCACCCATCATCCCCTCCTCTGTGGCAGGCACATTTTGGTAGAAATGTTGTGCTCGGACATAGAACTGCTTTTCCCCATCGATGACTTCACTGGTCAAGGCATAGAGTTTAACTGTCAAGTAATCATCATACATTTAACATGCTAGACTAAAAATGAACAGAAACAAAACAAAGCAGGTGAGTCATACTACTAAATAAAACAAACTAATAATAAACAGTATTCTACTGAGGTATAGCCGAAGAGCTAGTGTATGCTTGGGTAGGGCTAGGGTTAGGGTTAGGGTTAGTGCATGCTACTGTATTTTACAAAAGAGGATACATGTCTGTTAACAGGATGTGTGTTTTTATTAACACTTGAACGTGTATTGAAGGTGGGTTTTTTTTCCCAGCCAGATTACAGCCCTTTAAAATAAGTTAGCTAATTTTATTCAGACTCCTCCTGGTAAAATATTTTATACTGTGTCAAATTAAAGTATACTTCCATCATAGCTGGTTGTAGATCTTCCACATATCAAAGCTAACATCACCATTTTGACATCATTGTTTTCCATTGTCACCAGGACGATGCTTACCAAGTTTGAAGTTTGTTGGTCAAACGGTTTTCAAATAAACGCAGTTTGCTGTTAGGAGTGCGTTTCGGTAAAATTTGTATCAGCCATTTTGATAGTAAACTTTATCGCAACAACTTCTGCTTTGCAAACTTGAAGCGGGTCTGGTTGCTGATGACATCTGCAAAGTTTCAGATCAATCGGTTCACCGGTTCCCAAGAAGAAGATTTTGAAAGGTTTTTCCAAAAAATGCATCAACCGCCATCTTTGTTGAAGCAGGAGTGCATTTTTTATTTTTGCATCTGAACTGTAATTTACACAGGATGATACCTATCAAGTTTCATGTTGATTGTTTACACTGCGTGCAAACAGGAGCAGTTTGAAGAAGAAGAAGAAGAAGATATTTATGATATCAATGTAGAATCCCATTATACAAATACTATTTGAAAACCAGAAAGTGAGAGACAGAAATAACTACCAGACACAAAAAATAGCTAGCTAGCTAGCTAGCTAGATAGATAGATAGATAGATAGATAGATAGATAGATAGATAGATAGATAGAACAATTCTAGTGGTTTGAATATGCAGTTTTAGAAATAATCTTAAAAATAAGATTAGAAAAAATAGTTAAGTGAAATTGGATACATTAGTCTTAAGCATGTTGATAATCAATCCAGGGCACTTTGCCCTTTACGTGTTGACACAAATATTATCAATAGGACTTGGCAACATTTCACGCAATGGCCAAGCCTGGGTTGCTTATGATCTAATAATCCAGAGAAATCAGAAAGCAATGCACTACTCAGCCCTCAGCTGTGGAATACAGCTCCATGCCGTGCAATGCAGTGTCTCCCTGGCCCTTCACGAGAAGCCTTACCCAGAGGGATTTTCTCCAGCAGGAACAGATAGCTCACAAAGAAGTCGTTCCTAATGCAATTGTGCAGAACGAAAGACATGCTGTGTCGACAGAGATCAACGTCTGTCGCTTTCCAGCGCGATTTAAAGGCAAGATGAGCACCCATGTAATCCATGTCTGGAGAGGAGTTCAGGTCCCAGCTAGCAGAGAGGTTGGAAGAAGAGTGTATGTGTGTGTGTGTGTGTGTGTGTGTGTGTGTGTGGACAGTTGCAGCTCCCTGTCACTGCTATTTCAGCTGGGCCTTGGAAATGACATTGAAACTGAGCAGCTCTGATCCCTCACCCAGCAGGGGCTTAAAGCTACTGAAGCTGAACAAATATATTGCTAAGTGTGAGGGAATACTACCTCATACTTAATAATCTCCAGGTTTAAAAAGACCCTCACCCCCAACAGAGAACACACTAAACAGATTTGTAAGAAATGAAAAATGTCTAATTTAAAAGCTAATAATATCCCTCAAGGAACCTTGCTGTGATTCTACTATCAAAAACATAACCGGTATACTGAATATGCTGAACCTATGTGTTTATGTGTGTGAGTATGCATGTGAAAATATAGCTTAGTTAACTTGTCTTATAAATCTGTGAGAATGTAATATATTTATTACTTTTATTTATTTTTTACATCCTGTTATGATTGGGGGGGGGGGGGGGGGGGGGGGGGGTATTATATATAATTTGAAGAAGTCCAGATTCAAACTTAACTTTACTTAGTGGAGAATGAGTTAAAAGAGGCCAGATTTAATTATGTCCACTAAGCTAAATTATTTTATCTGAAATTACATTTGTAAAATTGAAGCAAATTATGTCAGGAGTAGTGACCTTAATGTGGGTGTCTGTCTCAAGATTTTGTGTTCTGAAACCAGCAGAGATATTATTAATATTGTTATTTATTTATTTATTTATTTATTTATTTATTTATTATTTTTATTGCGCCTGTTTCGTTTAGTTCTGGGACATTTCGTAATATTGATTTCCTCAAATAAAAAATGCCTGAAAATGTCCTCCTCCCCATGAGATGGCGCTAACACAGAAAAGGACACGTAATACCATTGTGTTCAGACTGTATATACAGGAGTGGTCTCTGCAGTGCATGCTGGGACTCTCCCTAGCAACAAAAAACAGCTGAATTTCAAATCAGTACCAAAATAACAATATTATTTTTATTGTTTTGCTAAAATAAATAAAATAAATAAATAAAGCTTAATCCCGGATACTGTTTGGGAATCTGGAGCACAATGCAGGTAGAAGATGCGCGGTATCTGAAAAGGTAAACAATTACATTGATTTTGTTCACTGTTATTTCTGCAAAGCGACTGTTGCGATTGAATAGTGTGACTGGCCATTGCTAATAGTTTAACTGATGAATCAATGTCATATGTGTATATTGGGACCTGTTTAATACATATTTAGTACAGGAATAGCAGATTATTCGAAACGTTCAACTGTCATTCATTCATTCATTCATTGGTTGATTATTCTGATTATACAAACATTAGTATTTGCATGACGTACTGTCTGTAGTCTGCAATAATCCATATCAGTGTTGTGTGGTTGGGTGAGGACTGTTTTTATTTAAAAATAAAATAACGTATTTATCAATCGTTTAGCACTATGAGATTTATTAACGGTATACTACGTGTCTATGCCTTTGTATCCCCTTTTGATTTAAAAAAAATATATATGTAATTAATAATACTGTAATTTACAGTATTCATTTTATGTTTATTATTATCAGATATTCTTACCATTCAAATGCTTAACCTGAACACCTGATCGATAAAAATAAATAAATAAATAAATACTGTTTAATGCGGTGACCGAGATGTCATACAGCACTGGTGATGTTTGAGCACAGTGATGTCATACCTTGTATGTTGCATGAACACATACGTTTTTCTTTTGAACTCCTATCATTTGGGGATTTAAAAACAAAAATCAGTGTTATCATTGATGGGTTATTTACTGGGATTCAGAATAACAGTCAATATGTGCCCATCCCTGACTTGCACCAATATATTTTCTGATACCCACCCCTGCAAGGTGTGGGCATCACAATGCAGTGGCTGGATTCTCTTTGGATTGTCAACTACTTTTTATACCTCTTTGCATGCGACTAGGTGTCTTGAATGAAACATGTTTAACTAGTGAAAGAAAAACACTTTGCATAGTTTTAAAGCCTTTAAGTCTATGTATGTCATGGTATACAGATTGCAATATGTTATACTATTAATATAACCCATTCAAGTGTCTTGCAAAGTATGACAACAAATAGTGATGTGAAAAGTATGTGACACATTTGTTGTATCCCTTTTTTTCAGAAAAGTGAAGGGAGGGAACATAGATGTCCACCCAACTGAAAAGGCCCTTGTTGTTCACTATGAGGTGGAAGCAACTATTCTTGGGGAGATGGGGGACCCCATGCTGGGGGAAAGAAAGGAGTGTCAGAAAGTGTAAGGGGAAATATTTATAAGCATAAACTAAATAGATTACACACACATTTACTATTACTGGATGCACATATATGTTCATATGCAATACACTGCATTTTTACCATTTCAGCTAATATATCATATTAGTGGCAAACAAAAATTATAAGCTTTAAATTATTTAATTTTTTTTGTAATATTCCCTCCTAGCATACGCCTCAAGAGCTTGAATGCCAACACTGACATTGCATCCCTTTCACGGAAGGTAGTGGAGGAGTGTAAGCTGATCCACACATCTAAACTGGCTGAGGTGGAGCAGCTGCTGTTCTACCTGCAAAACCGAAGGGACACTCCCACTGGGAGAGGTGGGTGTGAGGATCAGAGCTGATGTCACATCAGTATTTTGGTAACAATCACTGTTGCTTTTATGCAAGCGTACAAAAGCTTTTTGTCAGGGTAGCAAAAGATGATCAAGCTGTTTTTTTTTTTTTAAATAACCTGCATTTGAACTACCAGTAGCCATTATCATATTTAAATAAATTAATGTTTGCAGAAAAGAAAGAGAAGAAGCTGAGCAAACCAAAGGACCCGCCTCCCTTCGAGGGGATGGAGGTAAGGAGCCATGGTGCTGATACGAACATTTCCAACTGAAACGTATTTTGTTCTCTGTTGATTATGGCCCTGTTATTTCAGATTGATGAGGTGGCCAACATTAATGACATGGATGATTACATTGAGTTGCTGTATGAAGAAATTCCTGATAAAGTCAGAGGTTCTGCACTAATCCTACAGCTGGCTCGCAACCCTGACAACCTGGAAGAATTGCTGCAAAATGGTAAGACACTTTCAGTGTACTTATGTCTTAAATCAACCATGATAAGAAAATATTAAAAGGTAAAAGTAGTGAATTTATTTGAATGCGGATTGGCAGTCTAAACCTATGCATGCTAGTCTGTTTATATTCTTGTGATTCTGTGCCACCTGCCTATAAAACTAAGTTCTTCTGTTAGAGGCTTCTTTCTATTTTCTCTCCTTTATACACCCACTGACGACATTTATAGAGTAAGTAGGAGGGTTCCAAAAAATATAGCATCATACGCCCCCACGTGTTGCTAAAGATGTTTAAATAACGTACCTGTGTTTTTTCTTTTCATTGTTAACATGCACACATTTTTTTACGAAATGGCTGCTCTAGTGCACTACGGTTTGAGATCTGTCGTCTAAATTACTGCAGGAAAAGTGCTCTGTCTTTTCTTTTCCCTACCACATCTTTATTGCTGTGATACCTGTTTGACAATGTGGGCAATACTGCTTACACTATCAGTGCACTAGAGCAGACATTTTGAAAACAGCTTTGAATCAGACTTTACAATTATGTGTAAAAAGTTGTCAGGATATTAACAATGAAAATAACAATTACAGCTACATTATTTAAACAGTTGTGGCGACACATGGTGACGTGTAACACTATATTTTTCAGAACCCCGCTACTTAGTCTTTAACACCAGGTAAAAATGTCCTTTGTTGAAAATCAGGCCAGACTATTTTTTAAACTAAGCATTGCCCCTCCAGGAATGCTTCACTATGCTTTTATTTTGACAATGCATGTTTTATACTTACTGGTACTAAACATGCTTCTTCCAAAGCAGTTTCCAATTTGCATCTCGTCCTTTTGTATTTGTTGTTGCTCAGAGACTGCACTAGGTGCTCTGGCAAGAGTCCTAAGGGAAGACTGGAAGCAGAGTGTGGAGCTTGCTACCAACATCATCTATGTATTCTTTTGCTTCTCTAGGTAAGCTTGCTAGTTAATCTAAAATATAGCTGGTACAGCTGTTTACAGAAACACAACTCAACTTTATTTCTCCCAGAGAGAATGTTGCATTTAAAATTCCAAATTTTAAAAGTGTTTTTGTTATTCCTACAAATTATAAAATTATTTTTTACAAAATTTCTTGGAGTCACCTGATCACACTGCACCACCTCCTCTCTAGTCCTATGGTTAAGACATGTTTCCAGTGGTATACAATTTAGCAGATATTTAGTTATAATGATTTAAATGCATCTCTATACAATGCATAACCATATAGAAATACAAACTATTTGCTTGCATTAACAGTGCTTTTTATTCTGAAATATAAGGCAGATGTACAGTATAAATTTCCAATCCCATCCAACAGCATTGCTTCCTTTTGTTGGCATTGTTCTCTTAACATATTTTTAACACAATTAAAATTCTATTAGAGATTTAGTCCATTTTCAAATGATCAATGCAGAGGCTCTAGACACTGGACATAGACGCTAAAGAAGTTTTAAAAAAGTAATTTAAATGATATATGGTCAAACAATATACATAGCTACAGTTAAATATTAAATTGTCTTTATTTTAGTATAAAATGATATTAATGTGGAAGGAATGCAGATCTTAATTTGATTATATTCAGTGAGTTTGTTAATTTTTGGAACATATGGAATTTATAAATTCTATTAGTAAAATACTTTTTGAATCTGACTGGTTAAAGTGAAGTCTATTCACTCTATAGAGTTTTAGTACTTTTAAATGTAATGTGCTACATTACATATCGAACAGTTGTATCTAGATAAATGCATTGCATTATAAGTTCACCACACAGTTTAACATTTTTTTATTTTAATTTTATGACAAATATAAGCGTTACAAAATGCATTCATAATGGTTTCAAAGGATATCTTTTTTTATTTTTTTCAGCTTTTCACAATTCCATGGGCTGATCACTCACTATAAAATTGGTGCTCTATGTATGAACATCATTGACCACGAGCTGAAGAGACACGACTTGTGGCAGGAAGAGCTGCTTAAAAAGAAGAAAGCTGATATCCTTTCAGGGGGCTGGATTGTTGAGTTAAGTCCAGATCATACAATATATGGATGACTGGGTTCCTTTGGGTAATTTCAGATACAGCTAGCTATAATCATAACTAGGGCTTCTGTTTTATGTTTTTTTCTGTCATAATATGTGTAGTAACTCGACAGTACTTGCACACTTAAGGTGTACCTTCTTTCCTTTGCTGTCTTCCTCAACGAAATCATTCTTCTGAGGTTTTTGTGTATCTAGGCATTATTTACATTTCGCCACAAATTGCAATTCTGTTTTAAATCCTCCCTATTTCACTGTAATATAGTTTTAAATCCAGCGTCTCCATTCCTGTAATCTCGTTTTAAATCTCGCAAGTGGAGATTAAAGTATTCAGATTGAATCAATGATAGATACAAGTCAGGAAGGAGGGACATTGCCCAACTGCATTGGGAAAGGATTTTTTGGGGTGTTTTATCAGTTAAAACCGAAAAAATCAGAAGCCCTAATCATAACTAATAAACAGCACAAATCAGGGTTAAGTAAACTTCTTCAGCAGGGAGAAAATATGCAATAATCCTCAATTTATTTGAATTCTCGTTTTATTTGTTTATTTATATCCCCGCCCTTTACAAATTATCGTAATTGAACATTTTTAGTTTTGTATATTGTTTCATTTTTCACTATGAACAATGTTAACCTTCCGTGAAAGACTTTATAGTGCTGTGTTTTACAAGCGCAGAACCCTGCAGCCGATCCCACACATTTCAAAAGTGAGATGATGCAGGGATCAATTTTTACAAGCAAATCTTGGTAAAAGTAAGCAGTAACCCAAACACGGCACCTTGTGATTGGAGGAGATTGACACTTAGCTGTTAATTTTTTTTCCATCAATGAGAAATAAACATGTGTAAATTATTTTTTCTTGGGTCTTAGTGGTGCAGTTTGTTTTGAAAAATCTCAGTCTACATAAGTAGCGCAGCTATGTGTAAATATTAACTTTAGATGTTTCAATGGTAAGTGTCTATTGATAATTAAAAAAAAAAAAGTACAACCAAATAAAATGGTTTAAAAGAAGATCTATGGGGGCTCCCGCATTACTGGATGCGCCCTGTAGCTTGGAGATCGCCGGTTCGAATCCAAGCTATGCCACTGCCGACCGTGGACTGGATTTCCCAGGGGGCGGTGTACAATTGGCCAAGTACTGCCTGGGTGGGGTAGGGGTTAGGTTGGCTGGGGAGTCCTTGGCTCACCGCACACCAGCGACTCTTGTGGCTGGCCGGGCACTTGCAGGACGGCCTGTACGCAATTCAGAACTGTGTGGTCCTCCAAAGCTGTAAGTTCTGAATATGGCTGCACGTCGGGCTTGCAGTGCCGAGTTAGTTTGGGGGTTGCAGCGGTGAGCCAGGTTGAATAATAATTGGACATTCCAAAAATTGGGAGAAAATTGGAAAATTAGTAAAAATAATTGTTAAAAAAAAAAGATCTATTGCAATATCACTTGAGTTAGAATGTATAGGTGAACTTTGGTGCTACCTGATTGGATAAGACTTGTTATATGTACAGCAATCAAGCATCAGGAGAAATCGTAGTTACCCCAAGATGATATTTATAGGGCAATAGAAAGAAAAACTGGTGTTTGTCGAATGAGCTTGGTTAATACCTTGACTTAAGTTTTTTTTACTCGAAGATGATCCTGAAAACCAGACCTTGAAGAAAGACTATGAAAAAACATACAAGAAGTACCAGGGACTTGTGGTCAAACAGGAACAGTTATTAAGAGGTATTAAACTGTTACTGTTAAACATTCAGCATCCTAGATCAAACACATTTTTGCATGCGTTACAGTGAATTTCTAGCTTGCGTTGCAATATTACATGTGTCTTTTACTGTCTTGTTTTTGGTAATGACACTTTATCTTGTACTTCACAAAACCCTAATATCTAGTTCATATCACATTTTTTAGTTGCCCTCTACTTGTTGTTGAACTTGGCTGAAGACACACGCACAGAGCTGAAGATGAGAAACAAGAATATTGTCCATATGCTGGTAAAAACTTTGAATAGAGACAACTTTGAACTCCTCATCCTTGTGGTGTCCTTCCTTAAGAAACTCAGCATTTTTATGGAAAACAAGAATGATATGGTAAGTGTTTTTCAGTCTGTGATGTTAGAACACATGCACAAAAAAAGGATTCTCTACTAATAATGTGTAACTGATTTAAAAGATAACTTATTTTAAAACAACAGTGGACAGATACCACAAGCAAATAGAAAACATGTATACAATGACAAAATAATTTCTTCTTGTATATTTTACTTATGTTTAATTAATTGTCAAAGCCATAGAAAAATTTAATAATAAAAAGAGTGTGCCCCACCCCTGTACCATACATAGGTTAAATCACCAGCAATGTCTGTGATCATTTCTAAACCTTTATCTTGTTTTTTCACCTGGAACCAATCACTGTTTCAGTAACGCTTTCATTCATCAAGGGAAAATTAAGAGCATTTGTTTTATCTTTTAACTTCCACTTTCTGTATCTTTGTTTTAGATAAAAAGACTTGGTGCTCCTCTGCAAAAACACTTCAACATGTTCTTGTGTAAAACCATATGTACGGCAAAGCTGCACACTAATTTAGAGCCAGATTAAGTACAAAGAAATATTCTTAGTACTTAAAATGAGTGGAGTACCAAATGTGCCACTGCCAAAAAAAAGCCTGTTGAGACTTTGTAATTAAATGCAGTGAGTTACTGTATATTGTTCCTAAACTGTGAATGTTATATTCCATGAGCTGTGAAAGTGACAACCTGTGTGGAAATATGGATTACATAATCTTTCTTATTCTAAAATGAAACACTAGACTTATTTATTTTCTCTTTTGTTCTACTGTTGGTTGTAATTGTAACTTTTGAAAAAATGACACATTGTTAAAATTGGTTGGAAATTGCTTGTAGATTAAAATGTGTTAATGATTTGGCTGTAAGGTGTGCCTTCCGTTAAAATGTCATCATTTAATCTTGATCACGTTTTATTGTAAGAAGACATGGAGATGCAAACTTTTTGCCTTATAGGGTAATGCAGTCAGGCTGGCATTGATTAGAAAAAAAAACACTAATTGAACATATTTTTTAATTAAGGACAGAACTTCCCAATATTTTTCTCATTACTGTGACCTCAAAACAAAATAAAGCAGAGTGTTAACAAGTTAGGGTGTTAAAGTTAGTAAAATAGACAATAATTTAGATGGGCAGATGGTTGGAGTTTTTTTGTTGACACCATTAAAAGTCTCTCACATTGGTATAAGTGGAATATGATAACATAGTAATATTACCCTTGGCTTTGATATAGCATTATCAGATTATAGCCATCCTAGTTTTTACTCACAGTTCTAACTGTATGGAATTCTTTTTGACATTGATTTATTAATTCTTCTGAGACTCTAATTATGTCACTGTTCTTTCTCCAACAATCCCTCCAATAAAGCCTATTTCAGGGATTTTCTCTTATCCCTTATTGGACCAGGAAATACTTTTGTGGAAAGCATAACTCCATTGCACCACTGTATGTAAACATGCTTTGTGAAACATTCATCAATGCCAAACTGGCCTATGGATTACATAATTACTGCTATACCTCGGAAGCTTCCATGTTTTAATAGTTTGAAATAGTTTAAAGTTTTTGTTTACAGTTTTTGTAACTCAGTGTAGGTATTGAGTGTCATATCCACATTTTTTAATGTATGCCTGCTATGCTGTTGACTTCCAGAACATCCATGGAATTGACACTTCATTACACAGGTCTAATGTTGCCAAGAGCCACTGTACCAGTAAAGTGTACGATGAAACAGAAGCGATATACATAAAGTCAGGATGCGCTCGTCAGAAACTTCTTGCATGTGCCATGGTAACATGAACCACAATGTCCTGTATGTTGTACAAAGAACAGGAAGAAAATTGTATTTTTGTTATTTTTTTTCCCATTTCCATTCACAGGCAGAAATGGATATTATTGAGAAACTGGCCAAACTGGTTCCATGTGAACACGAGGATCTGCTGAACATCACCCTGCGTCTCCTTCTCAATCTCTCCTTTGACACTGGGCTTCGCAACAAGATGGTCCAAGTGGGGCTGCTACCAAAACTCACCGCACTCATAGGTAAACGTGAGCACACCAGTACATGGCTGTTTGGATTTAACCAAAACATCAGACTACCTTCTGCTTAAGGTCATGTCATTTTGATCTGGATAAGATTTTATTTTAATAAATCTATTCTATAATAAAATATACATGTTTCTCCCTAGCATAAAAATGACAAAAAAGGTCTAAAAATAAAAGTTTATTTAGATGTATGGCATTACACTATCGTGAATGCTCAGCCTTTGCTGCTATCGTAGATTTACTGAGTTAACGAAGAGTACAACATTTTATTAAGGAACTCGGTAGTAAAACCCAGAGAGGAGCTCTGTCTCTGTAAATACTGTACCTCAAAGTCAATTTAAAAAGTCATGATTGTGCTGCAAACCTTTTTTGTTGGTATTTTTACTTGTGACTTGATAACCTGCAAATATTTTGTCATTGCTAGATTTCCTGTTTAAATCGCTAATCTTTCATCAGCCTTTCAGGAGCAATGCCTGTTATAATTATACAAACATCTTAAACCACTTTAGAACTTTTAAACAGCCCTACTACTGTTAGATCTATAAATCTATTCTATTAAAACCATCAAGCAAAATGGAAAGGTTTTAATAAAATAGGATGTAAAGTGAAGTGCTAGTTCTGTGTTCGTATCTGGATACTTGTTTGCATGTGGACTCCATATTTATAGCTATATGAAGTATATCTCTTATTTAGATGTTTGCTTTTTAGATGTTTAACTGGGTAGAGATTGAGGATATATATATATATATATATATATATATATATATATACACACACACAGGTATATAATATATATATATATATATATATATACACACACAGGTATATAATATATATATATATATATATATATATATATATCTATACGAAACAATAAAAAAAGACAATTAACTCACTAATTATGGAGTTAATTACAATAGTTAATTGGTCAATTAAATAGTAACCGGATGGTTTAATATATCAAGCCTTACATTATATTTTTGAGTTAATATAAGTGTGAATACAAGAGTTAGTATACAATCCTTGTATCCTCTCTTTTTACCATGAGTGTCTGTTATTATTTTCAGGCAACAGAAAAGTAAAATTTGTATATAACTTATTATAATCATGTATAATTATTTGTTCCAAACGGTCGTAATTATGAAACCTATATTATTTTTCAGCACTGTTACAATGTTGTGTTTTTATTTATCAAAATTGAAACTGGTTAAATGTGTTTTTTTACGCTTAATGGAAAAGAGTTGTCTCGACTGGCTGAGATCAGCTGTCCTTGCTTTCTGTGCTGTCAGTTCTAATCTGTTCCACACTAGCCGTTAATGACATTCAGCTGCAAGATTGTCTGTCTCTGTCTACGTCAGGGCTTCTCAAACTCGGTCCTGGGGACCCCCTGTGTCTGCAGGTTTTCATTCCAACCAAACTCTCAATCACTTAACTAGACCCTTAATTGAACTGATCATTTGCTTAATTAGACCTTTTTACTTGTTTTCAGCTCTTAAACAGTTGTAGATTTCAAGTTAGCCGTAACATTTTATAAGTAACTTGAACTGCAGAACTGAATTACAAAAGGGGTATTCAAAACTCTTCACCACTAGGGGTCACCACCATTATTATTATTATTATTATTATTATTATTATTATTATTATTATTTATTTCTTAGCAGACGTCCTTATCCAGGGCGACTTACAATTGTTACAAAATATCACATTATTTTTACATAAAATTACCCATTTATACAGTTGGGTTTTTACTGGAGCAATCTAGGTAAAGTACCTTGCTCAAGGGTACAGCAGCAGTGTCCCCCACCTGGGATTGAACCCACGACCCTCCGGTCAAGAGTCCAGAGCCCTAACCACTACTCCACACTGCTGCCCATGCATACTGGAGTCTGTTTGAAAAGGTTGTTCTCTCAACAGCAGATGCAGTTACAGCATACAGCATGAGTGTGACTATAGGCCAGTGTCCGGCTGCATAAAACGCCTTCAGTGAAATCTCCCCCTTAGTTTTCCCCTTAAATGTTCTCTAAGTTTAAGTGTGTTGCATAAAACAGCTTCATGGAAATCTCTTAATTGTACTTAAGTGTTTCCCTTAAGTTAGTTAACCGTTGCACAAAACGACTTAAGGGGAAAAGTAAGTGAAAATACTTAACTGTCATAAAGTAAACAACAGTTCATAAACCCATGTTATGTATTGCATGTTAACTGATTAAAAAAACACTGTTTTAAGACAATTAATAAAATGGTAATAAATGTTACTGAAGTTTTAAATTAACAAATAAACATCATCCATTGCTTCACTGAAACACATTATTGCTCAGGTTCATTTGGGGTGCCAATTGACAGTTTCCCACTTGTAATTTGTTTATTTTTCATTTAGAATGATAGATTGTAGATTTTAAATAACGTTTTTCAATTTCAAGTTTTTCTATTTCTAATTTTATTTTCTGCCTCTCTAAGATTAAAACTTCCTTTTGAAGATTAGTCATTTCTTCTCTTGATGTTTTCAGTTCTGCTTTGTCCCCATCTTTGGCTCTTTCCTGATTTCCCTGTAACATTAATAAATGACTGGTAACATACAGTGTAACAATGTCGGCTTGCCAAATGCACCTTTAAAAAAGTAAATAGTATGGGATTAAATTAATATAGTTTGTTAGCAAACTACTGGACACTCAAATTAACTACCCTATACCATTGCCTTACAGTATTGTCTGTTTATGTATTTATTACACTTGTAATATACTGTACATGCTTCCATTGTACATTAGTTCTCACAATAGTACCTCGTTGCTACCTTCATTAAATGGTATCTCACTTTCCATACCACCAGAAATCCCAATTAAAAAGACAAAGTTCTTATATTACGAACATAGCTGCTATACAAAAGATGTAAGTTAACTATATCGAATTAACTACTGTATTCAAGCACATCTTTTACAAACTTGCTTAAGTGTTTTAATTACTATAAAAACGTATACTCAAAAAAACACATTTGGTTGGTTTCATAACATCTTAAGTGAGATTGTAATTCCGCTAAATACAAGATACTGCTCTCACTTTTTTTTGTGAACACAGCCATACAAATAGTGTTTAAACAAATGTGTTTTGTGTACATTTTTTGTAGACTTACCTGTTTTTGTGATGCCTTTCTGAAATCAGAAAACTTTTTTGCAGCAACTGACATATTTTCGTATTATTTTTTTATCTTGTGAATGCTGTGATTTACCGTAAAATTTCTTGCATTCACACATTCAGCTATTTCTGCCCATTTCTTCTACTTCATGGCAGTTGTAAAATTCGGACACAGTTTGCCTGTTAATATTTGCTTTCTTTTATTATATTCCTCCAAAAGTATTATATTTTCTTCCTCTGTCCAGTTTGGGTTTCTTTTTTTTTTTTTATCAGCCATACTGTTTTTACTTAACTGCCCAAACGTTGCCATGGAGGCAGGATTTACGAGTACAGTAAGCTACTTGCCTATTGGTTGAAATCTTTAAAGATTCCAGGCACACTTGTTTTCCCTTAGCCAAGGAGAGTGGTTAAGTTTTTCCCTTTGCTAAGTGAAAAAATACACTTAAGTGTCACATTTCTGTGAACTACTTAAGATGTTTTGTGCAACCGGGCACAGGGCTTTTGAATTGCTGGAAGAGCAAAATAAAGCTTCTCAAACGTATGCATAAAGGGCTTAAAATCACGGGGGGTATGGATTAAACTAAATATTCAATTATTACAGGATGCTAGACATGTATTTATTCACTTTGATTTTAGTTAGCAGAGTTCAAAAGGAAAGGGTTCTGTGTTTGCTATCCATATAATTTATTGTAAATGTATCAATGATTCTATTAGTCCATTGATAATACTCATTATCTCCAAATCTGCTTTAGTTATAACATGGTGGCACTTTGTCATGTGACCAGCACACTTGCTATGTCATGCTCTACTGCTGTACTGTTCTGTTACATTTGAGTCTTTTTGTTATAGTACTTTTTGTTACAGTACTTTTCTGTTCATCTTGCAGTTTGCTGTAGCAATAATTGGTTTATACCCCAACCTTGATGTTACATTTTTTTTTAGTGTATTTACTGCCATTCAAACTTTTTGGTCTAAGCCACAGAGACTTAATATGCCTGGTCTACATCCCAGTTGTATTAGAAAACTATTTGGTTAACCCTTCTTGAGAGATGATATCTATTTATCAACATCACATGCCAGAATCCTAAATTTCGTGCTTCCCAGATAACACGAAAGGGGTTACCTGACAGGTATTCAGTGTTTTATCAACCTTCAGCAAATTAAATTATTGGGGCACAGATATTTATGTTGCATCTAATTGAGTTATTCAATATTTTATCATCAGAAAGTATCTCATTTATATAATTGCATATTCTACATTCCATATCGCACGTTCATGTTTTATATCCTTTTATATTTATAATTAAGAAAGCATTTCCTAACAGATTCCAAGAATGAAAACACCATGTGGTCATCTGCCTGCATTTTACAGTTGCCATGTTTTTTTTTTTTTTCAGCCTACAGAAACCTACAAAATACATATACATTATAGTGACAGATATAGATGATATAGTAAACATATCTTGATAACATGTAACCTTTTTAATTTTTGTAGTTGGTAGTCCATTAAATCTAGAAAGGTAAACTCTTGCCAAATGACGATGTATAATGAATATTTAACAATTTATTTATTTATTTATTTATTTATTTATTTATTGTTTCTGGCTACAGTAGTATTTTAAAACTTTAGTAGGCCCCTCTTCAACTCATAAAGAATCTTCCATTTACCTACCGATGAAGTGAGGTAATAATAAGGGTCAGATGTGGCAATCGCTCTAATGAGAAGCACATGTCCCTTCCATCAGGGTGTGGTAAAGACTGGTCAGGATTGCTTGAAGTTATTAATGGCAGTAAAATTTATGCTTCCTCCTGTTTTCCCAATTAAACGAAGAAGCTTTTTTCCTGAGGTTCTTCTACCAACATATGGTTTCAATAGACTGTGTGATAATACAGCCTGGAGCGTCTCAATCATTTTCTAGTACAGACTTCTTTCAAAATGAATTGTTAAGTAATAGGTCAGTATGTGGGCTTGATTTTACATCCCTAGGGAAACTGTAATTAATGTGCAGATTTATTAGATTTTTGGTTTTTCAGTTTTTGCCTTATTTTACTATGTTTGCTGCAGTCCTTTGACCAAAATCATTTATCAAATGTGATAGAACTGCCATTTAAATATGTTTCTCGATGGAGTGTCCATATATTTTTTTTTTTATTCATTTTTAAGACAAAAAAAAATCATTTTTGGTCAAATGTTATTAAATTGTTCTTTTTAAAATGCATGTTTGTAATTATTTGAAGTAGGGGGTTTAACAAACATTTTTAGCTGATGCATCCTGTTATAAAAAACTGTGTGTCTGTTTGTGTGTAGTGTTCTCATGATCTACGTATTTTACAGTTTAGATATTTTTACTTTCCCTTTTATGATCCCAAAACCATTGTCAAGAAAATACAGCTGTGGGATGCTATTTTTATTTCAACTGCTGCGAATAGACAGTCTGTAGTTTGCTGATAATATAAACCACATATAGTGCATGCATAGGGTAAAAGTGAGATCCGATTATAGTACTGGCCTGTTTTAAAATGTGGATCCTATTAGCCTAAAAAATAAAAACAAGTGTAGGCTGTCTGTTAAGACTTTCTATTAAACCATTAATGTCCATTGAAATTTTAATGGTAGTATAATTAGGAGCAAAATTATTTCTAATGAAATCATTCATTATTGTGGGTTTTTTTGAATATAAATAGAACAACTTTAAATCAAGCCCCATTTAGAAATAGAACGGTTAATAATTCAATATTCTTAATAGTAAGAGTGAATTATTTTCAATTTTTCCTCCAACAGAAAATGAAAACCACAAGCAGATATCGATGTGTATTCTCTATCACATCAGTATGGATGATCGATTTAAATCCATGTTTGCATACACAGATTGCATTCCACAGGTAAGAAGATTTAATAGTAGTTTCAAAACAATTCATTCATCCAATTCTTGCAGTGTTTTAGACACAGTAACTTTTGTTCACCATCTTTTGTTATCGGTAACATTACACTGATAAATTCAGATCACACCAGTGTAGGGATCATTCAGTAGGAATACTCATGGGTGCTTGGAGAAAACAAAACACACCAAACTTTCCAAAAAAAAAAGGTTACGTAGTTTTGGCTACAAACTGTCACCTTGAGCTACTTTTGTTCTAATTAAACTAGCGAGCTTTTTCTTGACTAATTGTGACATAATTTCCAATGCAGTAAATGCTTAAATACCCCAGTCACCTTCAGGTCATGAAATGATCCAGTGACCAATTAATTATCTTTGCACATTGTGAATATATTTTAAACGTAATTCATTAACGATAGGGAGACATTTTTAACCCTCTACAGCTAACAAGTTATATATTAATATCTGGAGTTCTGGATTGTGGACATCAAATTAGATTCACACAATATTCTTAAGCAACAAACCCTTAAATGTACAGTATTTAATCAAAAAGAAAGACATGCTACAAATGTGTGGATTACAACAATGTGACAGTAGTTGTTAGATGTCGATCAACTCTCCTTTTTAACCCTTTTTAATCATTTTCCATACTGCCACAACCAGCTAATGATATTTGAAACCCCACTCATTGCCTCTGATTGGCACCAATTAGGATTCTAGGGTTAAGAGAATTTGTCTGGTAGCCATTTCAAAGAAATAACAGTGTTCATTGTTTGGATCTTTAAAATGCTTGTTTTGTTTAATTAGGTGAAAATGCCACACATTTTCACCTAATTAAGCTTTTTGTAGTTATTAACCCAGCCAATGAAAGTGTATGGTTCAATAGTGATGTCATAGTGATATTTAATTCCAGCTTGACCACAAAACAGCAAGTTGGCCCTTCATGGCTCTCCATATATTTCTAGAGCTTTTTCGGTGCAAGTATGTCTTTGATCTGCAGTCCTCAACTTTGAAAGAATGCTGCTAAACTCTGCTCCCTAACAGCACCTTTTGCTCAGGTCCACTTATCTGCAGGAGCTTGTGGAGCAGAGCAGCAGATCAAACAGCAGAGTTGGGGAGTAGCTGGTCAGGGGGACAAATTCCTCAACAACAGAAAGGTCCTGCTGTAATCATTCAAAGATGTTAGAGTGGTAGAGAGGTGTGCGTAGGGTGGGAGTAGAGGGGGTTGGCCTCTTGTCGCTGGTAAATAAAGTAAAGTCAGGTGCCAGAGAGTCTAGACGCAGTGATTTCAGTTCTGGGACTGTGGTATCTGATACTCAATATGGGACTTGTCTGATTGCACACTGCTGCCTCTTCACTCCCGTTCAGCCCTTTAATGCTTTCCTGTTTAATGTTAAATCAGCAAATGATGACAACGGCTGTTATTTGGAGTCGATCCGTTTTTATATTTCCTACTTGATTTCCTGATTGCTTTACATTTTACCATGGTTAACTGCTGGGGTTTACCATTCCAGTAGATCTGCTATTTACAAATATTGGCTACAGGATCTGGTTTCAAATCGCAGGCTTCAAGTAGAATGTACAAATTAGTAGCAGCCATTAAATAAAAAGTAAATATGTGGTTTAATAACTTTTACTAGAGGGCCTATTTTAATAATCTGACGGTGGCAGATCTTGATACTGCCACCTTAAAATGTATGTCCTATTTTGTTCTGTTGTAATATTAATAAGTGGGTCAAATAGTAATCCATAGGGGAAAACATCAGCATGCCCACCACTCTTTACATCAGTAAAATTGACCCCAATGCTGTAAAATGCAACTCCTTGTTGAAAATATAATGCAGGATAAATGCACTTTTTCCTGAAAGTTAACTGAGAAAATGACTTTTTTTCTGTGTGCCTGATTCTCATCCTAATTGAAAATGAAAGCTGTATAAATTGCTGTCAGATTCACTCACGCTCACCCATATTGGTTTTTCGTTTCTGACACTAAAGCTGTTCTGTTTGTCAATGAACCACAGTTAGCTCATTATCATGTCAATGTGTTCTCATTTAGCTCTCTACTCTTGGTTTGCCTCTGCTCTGTTGCCAATTCTGGTAAAGAGGTGACCTTACAGAGTCATGGCTCTTACATCTTCATCTCAATAAATGTGAATAAATACTAAACTTTTTGTTTTCTTGGCAGTTGATGAAGATGTTATTTGAATGTTCAGAGGAGCGAATGGACCTGGAACTCATTTCATTTTGCATTAACCTGGCTGCTAACAAAAGGAATGCACAATTAATCAGTGAAGGTAACCACAGACTATTACAACGTAATCACTTCTGTTATAGTCTGATATTTATTATATTCTCCTTACTTAATAGTAAAATATTTGTAATTTTTGTTAAAAGCTAATACACAGACATTAGGTATGCATGCATATTGCAGAGGATGAATCCCAATAAATCCATTCTCCTCTTCTCTAGGTAACGGGTTGAAGATGCTAATGAAACGAGCATTGAAGTTTAAGGATCCACTTTTGATGAAAATGATTAGAAATATTTCTCAGCACGATGGCCCTACTAAAAACATATTTATTGTAAGTATCTTATTTTAAGTGCAGGGGCTGTTTCCCACAATCGACCACCATAAAACACACTTCTGCTTTACAGCTTCACCTGCTGGGACATTTCGTTTGCTGTTTGCCGGGGGCTTATGCATCTAATAGACAGAACAGGGAAAATTAGGTATTACAAGTTTCTCCATTTCAGTCCACTAAATAAATCACTGTTTCAGTGAGGGACAAGAATGTCCCAGACAGGTAAAACTTAAAAGAAAGTCAAGTAGACAAACATTTCTGATTATTCCTTCATCAATATGGTTGGTTTAATATATGATGTCTAGATTAATAAAACAAACAAGCATATAAATCCAGTTTGTGACGGATTGCCTTTTGAAACGTCTTTCCTTTCAGGACTATGTGGGAGATCTGGCAGCCCAGATTGGTCCCGATGAGGAGGAGGAATTTGTGATCGAGTGCTTGGGGACGCTGGCCAACCTGACAATCCCAGACCTGGACTGGGAACTTGTACTGAAGGAGTACAACCTGGTTCCCTACCTGAAGGACAGACTCAAACCAGGTACAACATCATTATGAAAAACAACACTAACAGGAAAGCAGAGCTTCATGATGACTGAGGTGTGGACTTTATGGCATAAGGTTGTACTTATGTGAACTTGTGTTTTGAACCAATCAGGTTCTGCAGAGGATGACCTGATGTTGGAGGTGGTGATAATGCTGGGGACAGTGTCGATGGATGACTCCTGTGCTGCCATGTTAGCCAAGTCTGGAATTATTCCAGCACTCATTGAACTACTGAATGGTAAGTGTATAGAACATTGCAGGGGCGGCAGGGGGCAGGAGGGGGGGCGGCAGGGGGCAGGGGGGGGGCGGCAGGGGGCAGGGGGGGGGCGCAGGGGGCAGGAGGCAGGGGCGGCAGGGGGCAGAGGGGGGAGGGGGAAGGCAAGGGCAAGGGCAAAGAAGTAGCTTTTCTTCAGCCAGGACCAGCATGGTTAAATAACAACAAAAGGTCTTTAAATGCTTAGCAAAGACATTCGCAGGAATGTCTTTAAAAGGAACAGGGTTTCAAATCAATGTTCTCTTATGTTAGAATGAAGAAAAATAACAATAATTAGACATGCAACTTTTTCTTGTCCCCTAGATATTTTCTTCTTATTAATTTTGCTGAAGGTTACTTTTTGAAAATAATTGCATACATGAGCATAACTTAAAGTTAAGTACTGAGAAGCCTGTTGGGGCGCAGTAATACCCTTTCTGAAATTTTACAAGAGTTTTCTTGGCATGTGTTTCACGTGTAAACAGCTACAGAAGAACAGCGGGGTACCAATATGGATCAGATTTGCAGTTTCAGTCCGTGTGACCTTTCAGCTAATGTAATGGCTAGTGGCACAGTTCTTGAACATAATAGGAAGCAAATTAATGTTTAAGCAAATTTGATATAAAACAGCTGTCACTGCTGCTTATTTTCTAACAGTTTCAGGAATGTGCAAAAACGATCATAGGTTCATAGGTGAATAATCCTAATTGGCAAAATTGTCCAAACAGAACCATTTTCTGATACCTTTCCCTCTGTCACAAATATTTCAGTTGTCATCCTGCTAAAATGCACTGTTAAATGAAATACCAGCCTCTTTAAATCCGTTTTATATTTTAACATCTATAACTTAACAGCCTTTTTAACACTTTATTGCATTATAGGACAAGTTATGTCACAAACGAGAAAGAAAATTGCTTTTTTTTTGTAGCCCAGCAGGAGGATGATGAATTTGTTTGCCAGATTGTCTATGTTTTCTACCAGATGGTTTTTCATCAAGCTACCAGAGATGTCATCATCAAAGATACCCGTATCCTTTTAAAATACATATATTGATGAATTTTTCCTCAGGAGCCCATGTACTGATTGGTTTCAAAAAGCACAAAGAGAGATCTGGACTGGAACCTGCTCAAGGTCCAGTCCAGATCTCAAGGTCAAGGTCCAAACTACTGAATTGAATTACAGTGTGTGCAAAGATAAACGTATTACATAGCTAAAACATTTGAATATTGTAACATGATGGATTGCAGCACTTGAATGGATCTCCTATATGTCTGACTGTGGCTTGTTTACTTCTTTAACTCCCATGTCTCAGAAGCTCCAGCCTATCTCATTGATTTGATGCATGACAAGAATGCAGAGATCAGAAAAGTCTGTGATAACACACTGGACATCATTGCGGTAAGGAAGGAACGTCAGAGTATTTTCTTAAAAGTAGGAAAACCTTTGAGTATTACTAGTTCCAAAAGTTCTTTAGAACTGGGTTGTATTTCCAAGCCAATGGGGCAGGGGTATTCTTCTCATGATGTCTACGTGTGAAGTTTGTAATCTAAGGAGATGAAAGTTTGAAAGGTAATACAAATGAATTGCTTCCAAGATATATGAATTCCTGGCTGTCTATTTTTAATTGAATTAGAAATCTGATTATGCTGTAACCACATAAGTGATAGGGGATCCTGTTTGTATCAGCTGCAGCAGAACTGAACAAACTTCTGGTTGTCTGTTATCCTACACTGTGTAAGCCATATGCAAGGCATGATTACAAACAGCAAAACTGGAAAGTGCACTTGGGCGTAGGCAGACTATGACAGATTTGTTTGCTTGTGGGCTTTTTTTATGTTGCAGGGAACTTTTTGTGGTTTGTATGTAAACTGAGGGTTTGTGACTTACATATAATAAAGATCCATATAATATGACTTGAAAAGAACCCAGCTTTGATCAAATTGCTTTAAGAACTTTCCCAGCTTTACTTTTTACTTTAAACATGTTTTTTTTTTTTTTAAAGAGATAGAACCATGAAACATAATTCCTCAGTTTAAACCTATTTATTAAAATCAGTTCCATAGTTAAACACTGATATTGAATACATAACAAGTGAAGGCACTGAAACTACTCTCTTTCTTTCTTTCTTTCTTTCTTTCTTTCTTTCTTTCTTTTAATTGTATTCATTTATTTATTAATTTATTTTTTCTTTCTGCTATACATTGATAAAAACTGTCATTACCACAGTTTTCAGCCATAGCTTTCAGTTTCTGTCATTGCTCTTGGGCCCTGCTCTCTGTCTCAATGATTAATCAGCTGCACAACATTCACAACACAGGGCAACTGAAAGAAAGGCTTTCTCTGCAATTTGCCGGACAGAAAGGAAAACAACACTTATTTCCCCAGCCAAGCACAACATAGCAAATCTGATTAATTCATATTTTTATTACCAGTTGTGTTGCATCTGAAGCACAGCAGTGCCCAGTATCAGTCCTGAAGGCCCAGTATTGATTTCCCTCACTGCAGTGATCACCCAGTGAGAAGGGCTTGGCTCTGACAGACTGTGGAGCTCTCCCTAGCTCTTCATATTGACCTGAAGTCTGAAAGCAAACATTTTCACTTTGAAGCAACCAAACCGCTGCTTATTTCTTGTGTCAACCACAGATCTTGCAACTGACTAGCTGTTGTCGTTGGCAAAGCATGTCAAACTACAACTGAGGTACAAGAATAATAATGTGGTGGGGGATTCCACAAATTCACATAACAAGGTGATTTTATAGGCAATGTGTTTCAGCAAAAGGCTAGGAACCTGAAGGTCTTGGCTTCAAATCAAAATTCAGGAGCTTGTATTGTGGTTCCTGCTTTAGGAGTATGATGAGGAGTGGGCAAAGAAGATCCAGAGTGAGAAGTTCCGCTGGCACAACTCCCAGTGGCTGGAGATGGTAGAGAACCGGCAAATGGATGAGGGTGAACCCTACATGTATGGAGATGATGGCATCGAGCCATATATCCACGAGGGAGATATACTGGAGAGACCTGACCTCTTCTACAGTGCAGGTAAGACCATGGAGCTGAGAAGGATGTGTTGTACAGTATCTGTTTGGTTATCTTTAGATAAATAGTTTCTGTAGTACAGTGCTTGCTCACCCCTCCTTCAATCGGGCAAAAAATATTTACCCTGAAATAAGGTGTCATTGTTGTATAACACATTATAGTTACTGGAGACAACTCTTCCAGGTTTATACAAGCCATATTAATGACTGTATAGGCTTTAGGTCTTTATCTTATTTATCAAAATATAATTCTTTCCAACACTATTGAAGGCCTTAATACTGTGTATTAAGAAAGTAAGAAAATACTAATTAACTACATTAACCTTTTGTTTTGTTTAAGATGGAATGATTCCTTCTGATGGAGCAATAAGCCCTGATTTCTTTAATGACTTCCACGTACAGAATGGAGACATGGTTGGACATCATCTCTTCACTGGCAGGTAATGTTACATGTAAGGTATATAAACCACTGCACAGTCTAACCAATAACTGGTGCTATACATGGTGCTTTAGGAAGTTTTTTAGAATGGATATTTTTTGTTTTTTTAATTACCATTCACTTGGTAATTATAAACACATGGTTTAGGTTGGATTTATCTGAGGGCTTTCCTCCTTATGTCAATTTAAGATAACTGTATTGGCAGCACTTTGTACATTGTAGCTATTTTGGGACAGTGGTCTGTATTTTATTGTTTTAAGTTCAGTAATGCTTCAGAGGGGTCTGCAATGTCTCAGGGTCCATAGCAAATGCTTCAAATTCCAGTTACTGCTTGGAATTAAGGTCAGTTTCTATGTTTTAAAATTCTAAAGAGTGGTCTATAAGCTTTAGGCTTTTTTTAAAAAAATTTTTGTCAGCTTTGAAAGTGCATTTCACATTTTGACATTTTGGCTTAAGTTGCAGTGTTAGAAAGTTTGCATTCGTTTGTTTAAAAAAAAAAATCATAGTGCAATCAGTTTAAACAAAAAACCTGCTGTTGATTTAGCACAATAAATATGTGGTGTATGTAACCTGAGAAGTGACAGGACATGGAGATCAAAGACCCAGGCCAGAGAACAAGTAAAACCATGGACTGTTTCCTGTTCAAAAACTCACTTAAGCACAGTAAAACAAAGTTCCTTCACGGTTTATGAGCTGTCACCCCAACTCCACTGGGCTGCTCAGGCTAGGTTCAACACTGGATCTCTTTGTTTTGTTGCCTTTTGGTCTCTGTTGATCTTACACTGATTTGCAGAGTACGATGTAGAACTTACAGAATGATAAATCGCTGGAGAATCATGTATTTTTCATGAAGTTTATAATTTTTTTTTTTAATATACCCCTTTTGAATCAGACATAGTACTCATCCTTAAAAAGTGCAATAAAAGCATTACAGTATGTACTGTAGATTTAAGGCCACCATAGTTTTCTAATAATGACAACATAGAAAATGACTTGCCACTGAATTAGATCAAAGTTTTTTGGGGTTTTTTACAGTGAAGTTCATGGGAGTGAAAGCTTTGTTTTTTGTTTTTTGTTGGGTTTTTTTGCATGATGATGATCTTTTTTTTCACCTTCATTTGGACGGCCTGGGTTCTTATTAGAATGGCGTGGTTTCACTTCTGTTGTCCAATTCCCAGGGAGACACGAGCCAATTGGAAAGTTCAGCTGTCATATTTGAGAGGGTCAGAGATCACACAAGCAGCATGTGTAATCCAGAGGGTTTTAAATACAAGAGCCTTAAGTTGAAAACAAAATTTGTTTTGACAGCGCTGGCAGGTCAATAGGAAAAAAAAATATTTTTGCCCAGAGAACTGCGTGTTTGAAAAGGAGGGATATAACTGATTGCTGGAAGTATTTTCAGTTTAAAACAACAAATAATTATGTAGGGGTAAAGAAAAGCTCTCATATTTTAAGGTGTTTGGCTCCAACTGAAGATTTGTGTATAGTGTTACCAATAAATCAACTGTGCCCCAAAAGATAACAGCCCACACTTGCACTCTCAGCAACTTATAATGAGAATGGATGATGGAAAACAAGCATTTTTCTGTTTTGTTTCATGGATCCCTCATGAATACAAGCTGGCTGTCGTGGTATAGATGTTACGGTTCATGTGTGAAATTGGTAAATGTGTAGATTAACCAGCTCACCAATCTATCTATAAAATAACTAGTCTATGTGTAGATTTACTGGTCAATGTATAAAATAACTAAGGGGATGGTAGTTAATGCTACAGCATTTGAGGTGAATTCGGAAATAAAGTAATGTCCGGGAGCTTAATAGCAAAAAGAAAAATTCTGTAAGATCTGTTACGTACTTGGGTAAATTAACAAATTTTATTATTTATTTTTCTAAACTCTATTTAAATAAAATTGGTAATAAAATTTTCCAAGTTTAATTTTCTATCAAAATTTACAACGTTAGGTATGGTAATAATGCCATCTCTTCAGTGAAACTCATGCCTCTACTAACTGTGATTTAGTTTTAAGTTGAACTCATTTTGAAAATAGCACAACCAAAGTGCACGCAGGTTTTGCATTTCAGTGAGAATCATACTTAGTATGCTATGTTATTGTGAATTGCTGTCAGACATCTCCTTAGCTATTTTATACATTGACCACTGAGTTGGTAAATCTATGCATATACCGGTTATTTTATAGATAGATCGGTGAGCTGGTTAATCTACACATTTACCGGTTAATCTATAGATTTACCGATTTTACATCATAACATATATACATTTATAAAATAAAATAAAAAATAATGAAAAAACTGGACAGAAGTAACTTTAGCACCATCATTTAAGATATGTTAAGGTTTGAACCCATGTTCTACCCAAAAACAAAAAGCATGTAAGTAACACATTTATTTTAGTTAGTTTGAAAGCCAACATTAAAAAAATATAATAAGAGCAGCAGATCGGTCAGTGTAAAATATAAACAACAATGTGTAATGATTATGTCTTAAAAGTTACATTTTCTAACAGTCTAGCAAGAAAAAAGTTATGTATGAAAAAAGTGCATACTTCTAGCACCATCTAGTGGTTCAGTAGTGATAGCCACAAGACAACATAACCAGAGCAGAATTGCATGATCCTTACATTCTTGCCTACATTGATTTTGTTGTTCTGACACTAGAGGACTGCACTGTACATGTATGTTTTATAACTTGGTGCCGACGGGGCAGCTGCTTTTATAAGGCATTTTTTCCCCCTCTTACTGTCCATGCATTGTATTTCAGTGGCAATGTGAATAGTCAACAGTCATATAAACCATTGCAGTTGTAGTGTGATGACCTGTGATTTTGGTTATTATCCATATTCAGTGTTTTTATAAAACATGTTTAATATATCAGCACTGCTGTAAATGGGGAAATAAATAAAGTTTTCTTTTTTCAGTATGGGGATGGATGGAAATGTTCAGCCAGCTGGTGTTCCTGGGCGCCCCACCACAGCCTACGGCTATCGCCCTGATGAGCCATTCTACTATGGATATGGGAGCAGATAAACAAAACCGTTTTCACAGCACTGATAAGAATAGCCTGATCTCAGACACCTACATCCCTGACTCAAAGCAATTTAGCATTTCTTATTTACAACACTATATTTAGCTTTCCTGTTCTTATGGCTTGGACTGAGGATTGTGTTATTAGGTTAATTGTTTACATGCATATTTTAACATCTGAACAACATGTAAAGAGAGTATTTAGCCGTGACAGTGTTTTAGAACGACAGGCTCCATGAATTTACAAGTTTTCTAGACTGAACCTACATTCCTATCTGTATTGGACCTTTGCAGATCATTTGGAGAAGGTGTTTTATTTATATTTATTTCTCATCTATTATCATCATCTGTATATTTGTATACCATTGAAATGTTCATGGATTTGGATGCATATTTGACAAATGTGCAGCAACATCATTGTCGTCCCTGCAGCAAATTTTGAAATCTATGTTAAGTGGAAAGTGTTGTTACATAGAAAACCCCACCAAATTCAAGTAATCCAAGGATGGGAGCAGTGTTGCACGATGCTTTCTCTTACAGTATGTTGCAGTCTTGCACTAGAGGATATACAGTACATGTATGTTCTGGTATAAACTGATTATTTGTAGACAGGAACACTTTTATTGGTGTGGCCTGGATGTGATACAGCTGGATATGAGTTTTATAACTTGGCGCAGAAGGCAGTACATGTACCGTACAGTTTCAGATTGGAAATTGGCAGCTACTTTTATTTGTCGTATTTGTTTTTTGTTTTTGTTTATCAGAAAACATATGCTGTTTTGTTTTTGAGATTGTGTTATTTTGTGTACTGGTTTTAACCATTTGTTATCTTTTTTTTTGTGGTTTGTAAGCTGAAAATTGTGAACCAAACAGATCTGAACAACATGTTTGTGTCCTCGTGCCTGAAGTTTGTATGATACTGTACTGAAAACTCTATTTGTGAAATACGACGATTCACCATCCTTTGGTAAAGTTTTCATAAAGTGGCTGTGCAATTCAATGTATTAATATTTTGGTACTACAAGATAACATCAGTAAGTAAGCAGGGCTGGTCTTAAGGCTTGCTGGACAATGAGACAACTTATCAACCTAACCAACCTTGTTTTATGTTACTTTTTAATTCAAAACAACATATAGCACCTGGACCATGCATTTATATTTGCATTGTAAAATATTGAAGAAAGAACAGAAGTGTATGTTACTAACTTAGTAATGCTGTATATTTCATTTAAATATATACAGCATTAGTAAGTTTGCCCATTTACCGGTATTGAAAACTAAAGCATTGAGGACTGAGTAAATCTAAATGGAAAATATACAGTAACACAGATTTTTTTCAAATGTTTATTGTAAGGAATAAAGCGAACACCTTTAACTTATAAACAATATTTAGAAATGACAAAAAAAAACGCAAACAATAATGTACACATTTATTAAATGCCAAAGTTTACACTTTGAAGTCTTACACATGGGGCTGACAGTGTTAACTCTATGAGGCAAAAATAATCCTTCAGTTTAGTTGATCATGAATGATCCACCATCTCAATTCTTCAAGGGATCCTACAACTTCTGGCACAGGTATTCAATTTCTGACTCCTAGAAGAGCATCTTCCTGTTTTAAAAGATGTGATGCTTTTGTAAGGACTTTACAATTCTCAATCGCTTTGCAGGTCATCATAAGCTGTCATTTTGGTTGACACTGATGAGAGGAAGTTTGAATATATGAGTTCAGCATTGGCCCCTTATTCTGAAGATACATTAGGGCCAGATATTCCTGCAATTACTTAGTTGTTGTTATAGTTAAGAATGTCAGGAATTGCAAAACTGTCTTAAATAATTTTGTCTAATACTAAAAATGGCAATATTGAATTATGAAAATACAGCTGTGTTCTGAATGGAACAAAATCAAAGATGTTATCACCGGAGAAAACTAAGAAAGCAAAACAAAAAAATAATTCAGTGATATGTAATAATAGTATTCCAGTTAGAGGGAATGTAATCTCTGTTGTTAATACTTAGTACTTATTCCTTACTTGCTATGATGTTTATTTATGTATTTACTTTAGATATGTATAATCAATCCATGCTGAGATTTAAATATATATATATATATATATATATATATATATAGAGTGTGTTTCTGAAATATGCATTCTGATAAATAAAATCAGGATATTAAAAGATATCATATGTTAAACCATTGTAGAAATTAATGCACAATTCTTGGCAGTGGATGGCTATTTGTGAGTTGTGATATTGAGTGGGCACAAAACCATTATACAAACAAGTGTACTCTCACTGCATTCATTTCCAATTGGTTAATGAATACACTGAACAGCCAGGACAACAATTATATGTCAGTTTTCCTTTAGGTCTGACTAAACTGTTGCAGCAAGCTTCCATATATCTATATAAAAACAGTCTGCTAATAAACCTTGTGTGTAGCCTGTCTGCAGTGGGTGGAGATACTGATCTACATACACAGTACTGTAATATTGTTTCTTTGTTTCAGAGGTGGGAGGTGTTCTACCAACTACATGAACTGTTTCAAAACCAGCTGTTCAGTTCACCCAAAAGGTAACCTTCTGAACCTGGGTAAATACACCAGCAGTGAGAGTTATAAATTGTGTTTGTAGCAAATAGTATGTGTAAATGCACTAAAGACTATCCTGTCCTTCATTTATAATCTCTGTCTCATTTCTCTGAAGCCATGCCACTTTCCTCTCCTGCCTCATTGTTCTCGGGCCTGTCACTCTCCAAGGTTCTGAGCTCCTCCTTCAAAATACTTTCTTCCTGTTCCAAGAGTTCGACATGTGACTCAGGGTCCCTGTCACCTGGATCTTCTAGTCTCACTACGGTTATTAGGTCTCTGATTTCCTTTAGATTGTCTGGAGCTTGAATCTCCTTGTGGATGGCGTTTTCCTGTGTTTTCTCCTCTTCTTCTTCATTAGCAATGTCGAGTGACGCCATGGTGACTGTTAGAGACTCTGCGTTAATTGTTATGCCAGGGTCAATACCAACTGCGCTAGGTTCCTGCTGGTCATTCTTGGCTGGCACTATACTCTCTGGAACCTCAGGTAAAGCTGGTTCTGGTTTTGAAGGCTGGTCTTGGCTCTCTGGGACCCCATTTCCTGGAGCCTGAGGATTAGCATCTTCAATGGGGGGAACCAAGTGCTTCGCCGGGCTTGCTGGAATCGATCCTGGCAGAGTCTTGCTGTCTGTCAGGCTGGATTGGCTTTCAAAAGGGAAATCGATGCTATCCACAAATAGGTTGTGCTTCTTCATGTTTGCAGCTTCTTTCACCACTGCGTACAACAAAAGCAATTTGTAATATTCAATATATAATCCAACCGGTAATGAGCAAAGCTCTATGGAGCATAATTAACTTGTTGACAAGACTGATTAGTTTACAGATGGTTATAAAGTAAATACAACAACAGATATGCTTCTTACCTTTGTCAATCTCACTCAGTAGAGTCTGAAGTATAATTTCTTCATAGACATGTTCCACTTGTATAAAGTTTGTATAATCAGCAAAGATGTACTGTTCAAACCTCTGGAGCTCCTGGAAAGAATCACAGAAAAAAAAATTCACATAGAGGAATTCTACCAGAATGCAGGTAATACATGTTATAGTGTCTCTGAAACTTGTTTTTCTAAAACTCACTTGATTTGATCATTCTTTTTACATTCAATTAACATCAGGTTTATGACTTATTAAACATCCATTTCAGTGTTTTCTATTCGCCAAACAAATTTAGAGGAAGTCCTGTTAGCCCATCTGCAAACTTCTCCCAATACGATTGGTCGCTGGAAAAAAAAGATCTAGAAACAATGTGTTCTTATTTGATATAAAACTCGGTCAACAATAGCTCCTGTTGAGCTTGGTTTTCTTTAGTGTTAGCTATAAAGTGGGTACTGGGTGATTGCTGAATCACTTACTGGTTTACAGTTGGGAGCCAGGCTTTTCTGAATTGTCGGCATGGTAATCTCCACTAGCGCCTCCTGGAAGAGCTTCTTCCTAAGCGTGCTGCTGTCGTAGTCGTATTGCTGTCGGACAGATAACAAGCATTAGAGAAACAGTATTGTATGGTCTAGATGTCAGGACACAGACAGCTGCTTCCCATGCAGTCTGCACAAAGAACCGTTTTATTAATAACCAATCCTCAATTTTAGCAGTCTTATTCCTATGTGTTTCTTCAAATTTGCACTCCTTTTTCTCTGACCTTTTATTTGCATCTATGCATAAGTTAAACACATACGTTCTGAGTCTGTAAAGGTCTCACAAAACAAACATCTTTGGAATTAAACATATTTGAATTCAGAAATCAAAAGAAATTGACACCAGCTATTTGATCACACATTGTTTATTAAAAATGATGTTATGTGTGTGAAACGTGCAGGTTATGTGTAAATTAAACATATATGCCATGCCTTTTTTATACTGGAAATGTTGAGATCATGAAATAGAATCAGGCACGTACTTAGACGGAGTATGGATAGCAGGGTCAGGATAGAAAATCAAAACAAAAGTATATTTTTAATACTAGACAAACTGAGGTTTGTTTGACCCATGTGGTTCCAGTCCATAAACCTTTGGGGGCAGATTTTGTAATATCTGAATAATGCTTAGTGTTCTCAACCTGCAGTATGGAAACCTTTTCTCATATTTTACACAGTGCTGTAACGATAAAGGCATGCTATAAATGTAAGTAATTACACCTGTTTCATATTTACCTTTTACTCTTAAATTGCATTTACTCTTAAACATGTTAAACATAATTTAAACAAAGGGGTATTTTCTACACAGTTTAATAAGGGAAAGAGGAAAGTCCAGACCAACTTACCTTTAACACTCTCTGCTTGACCTTCTCAATGGCTGAACAGATTTGGAATGGGTCCCCTTGCAGAGAATTGGACAGTAGTTGCTCGAAAGTGTGCACTACATTGTCCATAATCTGAAATTAAACACAAAATGTGTGTGTGTGTATATATGTGTATATATATATATATATATATATATATATATATATATATATATATACATACATACATACATACATACATACATACATACATACATACATACATACATACATACATACATACATACATACATACATACATACATATACACTACCAGTCAAAAGTTTTAGAACACCCCCATTTTTCCAGTTTTTATTGAAGTTTAAGCAGTTCAAGTCCAGTGAATAACCTGAAATGGTACAAATGTAAGCGGTAAACTGCCAGAGGTTAAAAAAAAAAAAGTTTAGGTTACCAAAAACTGAAAAATAATGTACATTGCAGAGTTATACAAAAAGGCCTTTTTCAGTGAACAAGTAATGGGTTAAGAACTTACAGCTGTTCTGCAGCAATGGAAGTAAATTAAGCCTTGAAAGTTGATGCTAACAATTCCTACAGGTGTCCCAACTTTTGTTGATTACTTACAAACCCTCTGTCTGTATAAAAGCAGTGTTGGAACAGACTGTTACTACACCCTCTTAAGCATTATTTGGACAGTATTGTACATGCATGAAGTAGTATATTGCTCTCATAATGGCGAGAAAAAGGCAATTAACAAAGGAACACAGACAGACCATTATAACCCTTAAAAGTGTAGGTCTTTCCTTTAGAGAAATTGCAAAGAAAGCCAAGGTGTCAGTGAGTACAGTTTCCTACACCATCAAAAGGCACTTGGAAACTGGAGGAAACTGACAGGAAGAGGTCTGGCAGACCCAAAGCCACAACAGAATCAGAAGACAAGTTTCTGAGAGTCAACAGCTTGCGTGATAGGCGGCTCACAGGACAACAGCTTCAAGCACAGCTTAACACTGGTCAAAGTAAGCAAGTCTCAGTTTCAACTGTGAAGAGAAGACTTCGAGCTGCAGGTTTGACAGGTCGAGTGGCAGTAAGAAAGCCATTGCTAAGATGGCAAAATAAGAAAAAGAGGCTTGCCTGGGCCATGAAGCACCGCCAGTGGACTACTGAAGACTGGAAGAAGGTCTTATGGACCGATTGAATCCAAATTTGAAATCTTCGGTTCATCACGCAGGGTTTTTGTACGCCGTCGAGTAGGCGAAAGGATGGTTCCTCGGTGTGTGACACCAACTGTCAAACATGGAGGAGGAAGCGTGATGGTCTGGGGCTCTTTTGCTGGATCCAGAGTCGGCGACTTGCACAGAGTGAGTGGCACCCTGAACCAAAACTGCTACCACAGCATTTTGCAGTGCCATGCAATACCCTCTGGTATACGCCTAGTTGGTCAGGGGTTCATCCTACAGCAAGATAATGACCCAAAACATACCTCCAGGCTATGTCAGAACTACCTTAGAAGAAAAGAACAAGACTGTAGGCTTCAAATCATGGAATGGCCAGCACAGTCTCCAGACTTAAACCCCATCGAGCTGGTTTGGGATGAACTGGACAGAAGGGTGAAAGCAAAACAACCTACAAGTGGGAACTTCTGCAACAGTGTTGGGAAGAACTTTCCGAACAATATTTGATCTCCATTGTAGAAAGAATGCCACGAGTGTGTTCGGCTGTTATATCTGCAAAAGGTGGCTACTTTGAGTCAAAAATTTAGATTAAATTTTGTTAAACAAAACGATTCCATGATTTCTTTTTTTATCTCCAATTGTTTATTTGTTCTATGCTTTAATTTCAGAGTACATTGAGACATTAAATAGCGTACATTTCAAGAAAATCTGAAAAAATGGAGGTGTTCTAAAACTTTTGACCGGTAGTGTGTATATATATATATATATATATATATATATATATATATATATATATATATATATATATATATATATATATATATATATAAGAAAGCAGGAACTCCTCAGCTGTATAGCCATGCAGGAAATGCTGTTTTGTAATATCAGTACTAAGCAAGACACCCAGACAGAAAATAAATAACAACTGTACTAAAAAGAAAAAAACAAAGACAAACTTTGTTAGTGAGAAGTTGAAGCAAAATTAAATATGACCACAAGAGGGCACTGTGGATTAAGAAATGCAATGATTCTTATCGGTAAAAGTCAATCTGCTAATTTGGTTAATTTGATTCTCTTTACTATGTTACACAGGGAGAAAGTATTTTAAGGGGGGGGGGGGGGGGGGTTCAGGCTGACAATGTTCAAGTTCAATAAAAGTTTAGTTGCCCAATTCATCTCATCTCAGACTGTCTGCATTAAATTCTGGTTTGCTTGCGACCCATCCCTAAAGCTGTATGCCATGTACCTTCAGGTATAGCACTACAGAATGGTCTGCTGAATGTACACATTAGGCATTACTATTGGAGTCAGACCTACCTGCTGCATGTAGTTCTGTGTGATCTGTACAAGGCGGTCAGTGTTGGAGAATTTGAAGCGGTTCCTGAGCTCCTGTAGCTGCTCACAGAGGACATCCACCTTCCTGTAGCAGGGCTGCATCTTCAGGGAGGTAAAGGGCAGGTCCCCCAGCTCGGCCAGGCCCTGCATACGGGGGTGGGGGGGAGGCATGGCAAGTTATAGCAAAGGTTGTTAAGAAAGGATGCAAGCACAGAGGGTCTATAGTATAGTATATAACTCTTAATCAGTCTGTTTGTCCCAAAGCAAGTAAGTACTGTAGAAACAATAAAATGTCATCAATCTGCAAAGCCTTGTGAGGACGTTGGGTACAGTGGTTTTAAAGGCAATTCATTTTCAAGGTATCAAATAGATTAGAAAATGGGGTTATCATTTCAACATTTACTCATACCAAGCAAGTACCTTCTTCAGCTTGTCGATGCTGCTGCTCTCTTGGTAGTCCTTGCTCATTTTATTAACTTCTGTTTCAAAGACGAAGCGGATCTCACTGAACCCAGAACTGATGGGTCCCATAAGCTCCTCCAGTATAGAAGACAGGTAGGGCTGGACATTCTCCATGCAGCATTTCACTGCTGGCTGTGAAACTGTGGCTGCACTCCAATGGGACAGAAAAAAACAGGCAAATGGAAGGTGTGTCTTGGTTTATTATTTTATTTAGTGCTGAATCAGATCTCTACTAGGCCTTTTAAAAGCCACACGTTGAGGAGTTCCAGAATAAATAAACAGTGAAAAGGTGAAATAATGTTTCATTTTAAGGTGGCGTTAGAGGCGTCAAAGGATACATCCTGCATTTCGCGGAAAACTGCCACACTGACAATACATGCTGTTTGGCAAATAGCTTTCTTTTGTTCTGTAATATTTATTACCCAATGCTATGGCTGGCAGCTGTATATACAATGCATAGAATGAAGCACAGTCCACTTGAAACTTTTCCATAAACATTCCCAAGGGACACTCCGACACTCACCTTTCAGCTTTCCTGCGAGGAAGTTCTTGGAGTTGATGATCTGATCCATGTCGGATCGAATGAGTCCCTCCTGCTGCTTAGTTGCTGCTCTGCACTCTTCTTCTAGAGCTGCTAACCCAGTGGAAACCTGTGACATGACCACGTTGTAGGCGTCTTCTACAATCTGCAGCGAAACAGAAACACGGTTTGTTAGAGGAGGTACTACACCTGGAAAGCTCTGCTGAGATACAGTGGTGATGATGTTCAACCTGGCTAAATCTCACTATAAAGTTGTTTGCTCTCCAGCCCTATAAAGAAGTTTTAAAATACATGTGGCCAGACATGGTCAAGACAATTAACATCGATATGTTTTCTATTTGTCATTTTATTTTATTTTTGGAAGGTCAATCATGCCCAACACATACAGCAAACCAGGCTCTCATCCGGTCGTTCTTCTTTCCCTTCATCTTGGGCAGCAGCTCTGTCTGAAGAGAGGGCAGCAGCTCCTCCATTACCAGGTTACTCAGAACCTGCAGGTGAGAAGCAAACTCTTCAAACTCAGCTCTATCCAAGCCCCAGGTCTGGTGGAAACCCCCAACCAATCTGACCCAACAGTCCCTTCAGATGTATTGTTCACACTCATTCTTGCCATATCTCCGATGCAATCTTTGCTGGAAGCATGGCAAATAATCTAAACAGAAGGAAGTATAGAGAATTGCATGGAACGCTTATGGAACACATGATATTAAACAGGTACGATTTTACGAATTTCTGAAATAAACTTTATTGGTTTATTAATTACACAGTTGAATCATTTCTGTAAATTGGCTGCCCAGACAGTTTTGATAGGTCTGAATATTTTCTATATAAAGCAGCCCTTTTCATCTCTTGTGCATGCTTCCTCTCCTTTGTTACCATGACAATGATCACACACTGAGGTGTTAACTTAAACAGAAGTTTACTAATGAAGTAGTTTCCTGTGGTCTGAGGCAGTTTCCTGCACACAAGAGCAACTTGTATATAAATTGGGGGCCAGCATGTATATCAGGGACCACTTTATCCTGTCATACTTATGTGTTTGTTTTATTTATCCTTCATATTGTAAAATACAGATAAAGAGTCAGTTGTGGACACTTAACCGGTTAGTTTAAAATGAATATCAATTTCTACCAGTGATTTATTTCCAGTACAGTACTACCTCAAAAATACTGGAACGCTTTCCCTGCCAGCAGACCATCCAGGTACCTAATTTTTTTAAACAATCATATTTGAAGCACAACTGTATTCAATGCTGCTGAATAACAATAGCCCACCTGGACATCCTTGCCAATCAACATCTCCCAGGACCCATAGTGGCCTTTCTCCTGCCTGTAGAACTGCACAGCCTCTAGGAAGGCCCGAACCTCACACTTTGTCTTCTTCTGGTAGTCTAGAATAGAAAACCGCTTTGAGTTCTTGTTAGAATGAAAAATAACATTGTAATCACGCTACCGTGCAGCTGTTTGTGGTGGAAGTAAAGCATACTTTAGGATATTACACCATCCTGAAAATACTTTCAATTAAACCCGGTCACAGTCATAACAATAGGTTGTGTGCTCTGCTTCCCCCTTTATATTTAGGTCTTTCAGTTATTAAAGCATTTCATTTTAAATAATACTAGTGAAGTGGTTTCCAAATGCAAGTTTAAAAATTCCTCATTTGCATGTGCTAATATACCAGAATGTAATTGTGAGGGGCAATCAGTGCCAGAGATGAATATGTATTTATATAATAGTATTTGTCTTGGCGTTACTCTGTGGAGGTCTGTTTAGAACTTCCAGAACTGTTACAATTTCAGACAATGGCAGGCACATTTTCATCTTCCTCTTTTGTTTTAAAAAGGCTTTTAAAAACTATTTCACAGCATGCAGTAGATATATTATTGGCACCTAACCACCAACCGACAAAAAAAAGATGAAGTAATTTCCACAGGATACAGGCCTCACACTTTTGGTTATATTTAGAGTAACAAGTTTCATGAATATCAAGAACAACACCAACTCCATTTCTTAATAAAATATACTAATTGTCACATGTGTTGATTGTCAGTCAGTATCAAATCAATTCAGTGATAAATAATTCCACTGCTATTTTAATCATTTGCCGGTGTTAAGATCAATAGACACGCTAATGTTAAAGCTATGATATGAGTGAAATGAATGTCTAGAATAGCTACATACGTTGTAAATCAGGCTGCTGGGTAACGGTTTGACTTGAAACAGTTTCACAAACGTGTCATACTATTTTTTAATACACACGTAGCAGGCAGTGTTATTTGATACACTGCCATTACGTATTCTGTCATTGTCGTCAGATTAGGTTAAAAGCTTTAAATCCACGAATGCAGAGGAGACACTTTTGCAATGTGGTTAAGACGTTTGGTGCACAGGGTCTTCGGTTAGCGTCCAGCCTCCACCCAGTTACATTGGTGCTGTCACCCGGATCTCATAGGCTGGCTGCAGCTGATCACCAAGGTTAAAGGGGAAAGAGTGTTTTGTGTGACACACTGCCATGACAGAATCTGTCCAGTCCCCCGTCTTGAGAAGAGATCCGGCTCTTTTGCATTGTGGTTTAGATGCTTGCTTGCAGTGCAGTTTTATTCTGTTTTTACTTAAAATTGTCTTTACTTGCTATTACTATCAAATAAATCTAATAGTACTAGCAAATAAAGACAATTGTAAATAAAGAAATTGTAAGACTTTCTTTAGTTCCAATCAGTCATCCCAACATTTTTCCAGTTTATCACAAACTTCTTGGGGTTTTGCCATATATTGATTGGAAAAGTAAATCACGGATACACATAATAAATACATTAAAATCTTTTTACAAAGGTTAGTCTTTCCCCAACATCATTTGCCATGAAGAAATCCAACAGATTACGAAGCAGCATACTGCACACTTGTCTATTTTTGTGCCTGAGGTTCGCCTTCAGGAATGGGACATGTATGAAATAATGAAATCCTCCTACAGCATCCTGATGTTTTTAAAGATCAAATCGCCACTGCTACCGTCTGCTAAAGACTAGTTCCACAGTTCAACAACCCACAAGCACCTTCTTTACAGTCCTGAGACTGTGGTTTACATCAGTCTTGCATGGCAGCACATGTCAAAGCAGGAAATTAGTCATTTATACTGCGATTGCAAATGGCACGTCAGATATTCATGAGCTTTTACAAGGGAGCTGCATTGTCACCCTATACAGATTTATTTCTGTCTGACATAATAAGAATATTTTCTAACTTTTTCATAGAGGCAATCGATTTAAAATAAGCAAGAGTAAAGTTTTTGGTTTTTTTTGTAGTTTTCAAACTTGTATTTCCAAGAAACTTCATGATCAATGGAATTATTTAAGTGGATTAAACAGAATGGATAATGGTGTGTGAGGAGAAATCAAACCCTTTTATTTGTTTTTAGATTTTCTTGCTTGTATTTCTTTGGAATTATCTGATGTTAATTTACAGCCCTTTGTACCGTGGTTTTGGTGTCTGATGCAGTCTCCGAGCGCGGCTGCAAAGCTCTTCTGAGAATCTGCGCCGTGGAAGCAGAAGTAGCTGTGTTTCTGATAGGGCTGCCACAGGTACACAGGGAACTGATCAGGCATGGAGACCATGGGAGGAGCGTTCTCCTCGCTCACACCTGGGGAGAGAAACGCAAACATAAGAACATAAGAACATAAGAACATAAGAAAGTTTACAAACGAGAGGAGGCCATTCAGCCCATCTTGCTCGTTTGGTTGTTAGTAGCTTATTGATCCCAGAATCTCATCAAGCAGCTTCTTGAAGGATCTCAGGGTGTCAGCTTCAACAACATTACTGGGGAGTTGGTTCCAAACCCTCACAATTCTCTGTGTAAAAAAGTGCCTCCTATTTTCTGTTCTGAATGCCCCTTTATCTAATCTCCATTTGTGACCCCTGGTCCTTGTTTTTTTTTTCAGGTCAAAGAAGTCCCCTGGGTTGACATTGTCTATACCTCTTAGGATTTTGAATGTTTGAATCAGATCGCCGCATAGTCTTCTTTGTTCAAGACTTATCAAAGTGTTAAGTTTCAATACATTTCCATGCATATCTCTCTGAGACACCACTGAAAATTAACTAAAAGGGGTCTCCCATGGGAAAAAGTTGATATTCCTGTCAGAGAGACAAGAAGTAAAAGACAGAATTCAATAGTTCAAGTCCATTTGATTTGAGCTTTGATTAGCCAAGCATTTCCTGTACTCAGATAATTTAAACTTTTTTAAACTAGCCAAATAACTAGTAACACGCCTCTAGGTTCAGCAGTTACATTTTTTTCTTTTAAAATGACAGTTTCCCATTCAAGAAAACATATTTTAGGGTTTTCAATTCCACATTTTATTTTTACAATATAGTTTCCCAATATAGTTCTTAATCAAATGCCAAAGAGGCATGGTTTGTGCTATTTAGTAATGTTACTGTTATTTTTTTGGTTTGTTTTAAACCAAGAAGCCCATTCCTGGTCTCTGCTTCCAGCCCTCTACCATTCTGACTATTTAGATTACTTTCAACTTCCAAGGTAGTGGCATAAACAGCCACTGGAGAAAGAAAAAAATGTCCTTTCTGTAGAACTGTCGTGGGCGACCATCTGTGGTAATGCATACCTCACATCATAGATAGGCGTGGACAAGACAGTGGTTACTTTCTGGCTAACAGTGTCCAGATGTCCAGTCCAGTGTGAGAACTTCATTTTTATTCCAAGCCCCAAATACAAACCAGTGGTTGTTTTTTTGTGTATATATGGTATTGTGATTTCTGTGCAGACCTTGTCAATTAACTTTCCGCCACACTCACCACTCGGATCGGGGAAAAACCTGTCTGCCAGTGCACTGTATTGATCCTCAGACATCAGCACAGCGCCTCCTGCTGGAAGCAGCCTGATCTTCGGGCTTGCTCCATTCATAAAGCTCTGGGGAGATTGTTATAACATTGTTAATCGATTCTATTTGCAAACATTTCTGATTTCTGAAATCATGTTTTGATGAAAATTAGATTAATCTAGTGATTTTATTTATAGTGAATAGACTACTCTGTTGAGTGCATGGTAAAGAATAACTCAAACTGGCCTCATAGCCATTAATCAAAGCACTGACTGTCAACTCACATCATAGTTTTCGTGGATCTCCAGGCTGTAATCAGCTCGCACCAGCACGTAGCGCTCCTTCCATTTCTTCAGTTCAGCAGAGTAGTGGGTCATCACCTCTTCATGCAGAACCTTCCCTGGTTCTGTGTGCTGCTACATGGAAACACAGAGCCATCACACACCAGTCTTCTACCCTGCGTCCCACCATGTAATCCCCAAGTTCAGGTTTGTAGTGCGGTAGGGTGTCACTGTCCCCACTGAGGTTAATCATTCTGGAGTGCTGCCTAACAGTTCTAAAACATTTATCAGGAGTAAGAATAAAAAGGTGGTGCCTCTTACTCTGTGTTTCAGGAGCTGTGTCTGGACTGTCCTGTGCTGCTCCACCTCATCATGTAGCTGCCTGAAGAATGCCACTGCGTACTGACGTCTGTAGTGGGGGCTGAAGTTCTTCAACTCTGCTTCAGCTCGTCCTAGAAGTAAAGAAACTAAACCTGTAAGTTCTCCTATTGTTGGGAAATGTTTTCCTTCTAATGTTTTGACTTCTATTCCTGTCACGCTGGGTAACATTTTCACTGTTCTGGAGTCCAAGGTTTATTTAAAAGGTCTATATGATTCATGTCCTGCCTACTTGAGAAAGTCTGCACTCAACACAATGAGTTTAAAGTGCCTCCCTCTACTCCCTCCTACCTTTTAAAAACCTGTGCAGAAACCATGACAATTAAGGCTGATACCATACTTTATTTCCCATGTTGCATTCTGTTTAACTATCTGTTTATAAGCCAGGTCTGTATATTACTGTGTTTCTTGTTTAGTTAATGGACACATTAGGTATGTATTGTATTGTACTGGAAAGAATGTTGGTCATCCATCGTTTCCTGGTAAAGGGCTTCATTTATACTTAAAATGTCTTGATAAAAAAAACTTTATGACAGGCTAGTAGCTGGTGTAAATTTGTTTTGGTATGGTATGATGTAGCACAGGGGTCTCCAACCCTGGTCCTGGAGAGCTACAGGGTCTTCTGGTTTTCGTTTCAACCGAGTTTTCAGTTACTTAATTGAACCAATTATTGGCTTAATTAGTCAAGATTAACAAGTGTTCCAGATTTTTAGCCATTGATTACGTAAAGACACCTAGAAAACCTGCAGCAGGATTGGTGCTCTCCAGGACCAGGGTTGGAGACCCCTGATCTAGCAGACTGAAAATGTGTTTATATACAATTTTTTTTTTTTTCAATGACCAATGGATTCCATAACGTGAAAGGGAGTTACACACACACACACGGTACTGAGAATTTGCATGGAAATTGTAGTTCAGAGAAGCCACAAGTTTATTGACAACACTAGTGGAACCCAGCATGTCGAGACTACAACTGACAACCCTCGTCTCTATTTACTCCACGTTACATTTTCCTTTCCATATTCAGTTCTGTGTTAGTGAGTGTTTACATGAAACTAAGCACAACATTTGCCAAACCTTTTTTTTTCCCCAATACGATTTTTTTTTTTCTGGACACATATTTTGTTACCAAGTGGAATTCAGGATATGGAATTTGGCTTGTTGTCTGGAGAACTAAGCTGTGCTCCAGACTGTCTGTGCAGTGATGCTTAGCACTCGCTTCACAGCTCTGCTTATTAGCCCTCCTCAGCTCTATGCTCAGATTCCTCAATATTTTAACCACAAATGGTATATACAATCTGTAAGCAAATATATGACAGGAACAATTAAAAAAACAAAATATAAGCCTTTGTGATCCAGCCTTTATTGACCAGTAATCATTAAAACACTAATATGCAACTCAAATTAAAACTAACAGACAAAAGGCCTTTTTTTTAGTCATCTCCTTGAAACCACAAATAAACAAGGCTTGAATTTGAATGACAGTTTTAAAATTTCAAATTAGTTAAATGTTTTACCCTTGAATTGGTGTTTGACATTAAGCTAATTTAACCCTTCCCTCACCTAAAAATGCCACTTTGAAAAGAGTCATACGGTTCAAACTAGCTTAATATCCAAGAATGTGCCTTCCAACATGGTCTTGATGGTTGTAACTGTGGTGGTTAAGCTGCAAGCTGTCCAGACGTGTTTTCTGGTTGCTTCCTGGCAACAGTAACTCTCTTTGATAAGGGGTTTTTCATGCAGCTTATACAGACTAGGTTATAAATACATACTTTAACATGTAAGTTCAACCTCCCCAACTAAATACAGGCACAACAGCATGTACAGCTTCAAGTATAATATTGTTATCTTCACAATGTTATACCGTATCATTTATACAGTGTCAGTAGGCATATTACCTTTATTGTTTAAATGATAAATCACATCAATCAGTTATTATCTGGTAAGTTGGCTACAGTTCCATCAAAAAAGTTTTTTAAAGTACTGTACCTGCATCTGCAAGCCAATCAGATCACAGGAAAGACAATGACATAATGGAATATTCTGCCACAGACATTTCAGAAATGTATAGACTAATTATTACCAGTATTGTATGTCGATACAAAAATAATTTGTTTTTTCTTCTTATGATTATTTGTAATATTCCATCTGCACGAAGTGCATTTTGAAATGTTTGTCCTGTTTTTTTTTTGTTTTTTGTTTTTTTGTAATTACAATACTTAAAAACAAACTCAACAAAACTGACACCAAGCACCACAAAGCAAGCGTAATTAGTTTTACTGACGGAAAATGTAAGGAGTTTCCTCTTGTTCTCTGTTCCCTCTGGGCTCTTGTCAAACCCACACAAGCGACACTAAATTGCCGATTCTGAAATATTCTGGAGTCTAATGGCAGTCTGCCTGGGCTACAGTCTCCTTTGTCAGGAAATCAAATTGAAAATTGAATACGAAGGAATCGTTTCAGTTTTGGAAAAGTCCAAAATGCGAAATAAAATGATTTATCAACATTACGGCTGCAGGATAACCCACCTCATTTTATCCAGTCGAGTTTTCCCCGGGATGTCCTATACACCAGACTGCTAATCTAATAGTTGGGTGTATACAGTTTGTAACACAGTTATACCCCCTCCTGCAGCAGTCCTATAAGCAGGCAGTTGGTAAAAGGACACTCAGCAGTACATGATCAAAATTAGCAGAGGCAGAAATAGGAAGGTAACAACCAATAAAGACAGGTTTAGAGCATAGAAAGGTTTCCAGGAGTGGAGAGTAATCCGATTGATTCTTGCTATATTGATATTGATATAAATTTGCTGAGTGGCCTTGACTCTGACCTTGTATCCAGTGTCCCAATCTGAAACTTTGCACCTTTTCTCAACTCATCCAAGGTGGCTGAATTAATTTATTTCAAATTTTATGAAGTAACAATCTTTCGCATAAAGGTGTGCTGATTAGATTTTAACTTTGTACCATTTGTACCTGAAGACTGGACGCACCCCCCCACTGCCCCCCCCCCCCCCCCCTTAAATTCCTATCCATTCCAGTTCCCCCTTTAAAAGGATGCAACCCCAGCATCTTGTTTCTGCTGCTTTGACACAGTTTTACAGCTGAGGTGGAACTGAGGAATAGGAAGGCTCCACACTGTGCAGTTTATAGTTCAATATAGGCCCAGCTTTTTCTTACAGTAAACAAAAAAAAGGATAGTAATAAAGAATTAGTTATTTAAGCTAAAATGCAGGATTAAGACTGCTTTTTCCTGTCCAGCATTCCATCTCTGTGGGAGCATTAATGGCACCACCATGTGTCTCATTGGCAGTCTGGAGAATTCCACACATAACAAATTGCATCCCAATGTAATCTTAACTTTTATGGCCTCAGTGGTTCAGCCCTGACACTTAACTAAGCAAGTGAGGCAAATAGCAGAGTGGTCTTAATGTGTGTGAACCTGCACTTTGTATTAAACTTTGGTATACATTTGAAGACACTGCATAACAAAACCCTACCTGACACAGCACCACATTTAAATTGATTACTGGTAATAGCTGAAGCTCTCAATACTGTTTAGCAGTGAGTGTCCGTACACAGAATGATTTTGACAAACGAGGAAAAGAGGAAACACAAAATTTGAATTTGTATATGACCACAGGGAAATGTCTAAGCCCTAAGCGTGCAATGCTATTTTGTCTGAAGACAGTGGTTACACTGTCTTTCATGTGAGAGTGTTATCTTTCTGTACAGTATCTTTTGAATACAGTACTGCACATAGTTTGCATGTTTTTAGTGCCTAATCTTTGCAAAAGCATTCTACTGCTCTCTCAATGGCACATTTTACGAGTTCAATCGAGCATGTCTTTAAACACACACAAACAATAAAATGCTGTATTACAAACGATATACATATACGTTTAATTATTTTGTATTATAAAAGATATCCAATTCAGTGTGCACTGACCTCTTGAAAATAAGATAGTTGGCATATGAAGGGCTTTCCCCAGTAAGGGGAAATTTTACTAAACAAAAAACACATAAGACCTGCAACAAAATGCAGCCTGAGCTCTTCGGATATCCTGTCATGATGGTCTGTGAGCTCAGTGTCTGGGCTACTTGCTTTGTAGTGGAGCACTCTCTCACAGGAGGTATATGAAGAAATGCTGAGGTTTCCTCTGCAGAAGGAAGAGAGACACTCAGCAAACGGAGCAGAATCTCCAGAGAGGCAGGCTGAACTAGACATGCAGGCAGAGCAGGGTCCCTCCTGTTGCTTACAGAGATCGTATACAGTTAAAAAGCAAAATAAAGAACTTTGACATACAAGCAGACTTACATTCTATCTATGTGTTGGTTTTAGGCATACAAGCAAAAAATGAATCCCTTTCCAAAAATAAACATGGAACTTCAGCAGGCTGTAAAAAGTAACCACATTACAGTATTGCTTTTCCCCCCTAAGCTTATTGTATAATGAAACCCAAGTAGACGATTTACTGTACAAACTGGAAAACTTAACTGGGTCTCTCCACATATGAGTGCTTTGTTGTTTAGCTAAAGTAATAATTATTCTCTTACCTGGACATCTGACATGGCAAGGGCTTGAGTATTCATGCACTCTTCACACAATACATTATATCATTAAAAGATTAAAATTATCATGAAGTACAGTGTGAGATGTGGAGGCAGTATGTTTGTTATTGTACTGTATATACAGAACTGTAGACTGACAGTTGTCCTAAAAGCTGTTACTAAATAATGAGGAAGAAAAACATATGAGATAATATCCAAACATTTCCGGAGCTGTTATTAGAAGTTCCACTGGGTAATATAAAATTTATGAGGAGCCTTATTATTGTGATTCTAGCAGTTACATCATTATTTATTTTTGCATTAACATTTCCTTTATGAGAGTGCATAATGCTGATTCACAAAAAAGCAAGCGAGCAGACAGGTTTTATATTTTTATCATAAAGTTGTTATAGTTATATTAACCTCAAGTTATATTCAATCGTAGGACCAAAACCTGTAATATTAAAAACTACCACTGTTTAAATTTCAACATACTGGCTTGCAGCCCAAGAATAATGAACTAAATCTGAGAGCCCTAGAGACATGTGACAGGATCACCCTCCCAACAGCAGTGCCGTTTCTGTGGCTGGCAGCATAACGACCTCAGTTGAAGCTCAATGAGTGTCAAGTTCCTTTTTACAAATTCCAGGTTTAAGAAACACAAAAGCTGCCTCATTGAAGAACTAGATATTCTGGTTTATGAAATAAAACAATACATTTAATTCAAACACCAAAAACAACTTCAGTTGTTGTAAAACTGCTGAGATTTTATAGCCGGGCGGGGTAATTAACAAGAAACTAAAAACAGGTTTTAACATTTTTTTTAACTGCTGCTAGTCACATGCCAACCATCAGCTGGTAGAATCTCCAGCAGGGTAGTTTGTTTGTTTTCTTGTCAACAGGCTGCCCTTGTGAACAAGGTGCTGTGTCTCAAGGAAAGCAGCAGGCAATAGAACTGTTTACTGAAAAGATGACTAAATAAATCTGTCCCCAAGACACATATTTGGGAAGGAGACGGGGTTAGGATCCAAGGCTTAGGCTGGATTTGGAAAATGAATGTGTTTTTGCAGATGTCCAGTCTGAAAAATGAATTAGCATTCCCAAACTGTATTTCTCCAGCCTGGCTCCCTATGTAGTCTCTCTCTTTCAATTCCTTTAAATGTGGGACAATAGAATCTGCAGGCACAGCAATGCCTCCGAGTTCAATATTTCCTCCAGTAATGCTGTACATTCAAAGATACTTCAGAGTTTCAGGGTTATCCTTTACAGACCACTAAGATATCATAATTATTGCATGTAAATGATTTCCCTCCCTTCATGCAATATATTGGAAAATAATGTTTTTTTTTTTCTTTTTGTTTTTTGGCATCTCAGCCTTATACTGAGATAGAGATGAGAGAACAGCTGGCCATGATGTCATGGTAGGACATTCGTATGATGTCATGGTAGGACATTGTCCAGGAACTGATGATCTAATATTCCTTACACTTGGTCCACATTAAGTGATGTCAGTGATGTAAAGATATCAACAATGATATCTCAGAAAACAAGACAGCACTGAAATGTGATGCTGTATATCGTAACCCATATCTGGTAAACAATCCAAATGGATTATCTTGATATAATTCCTGTTCAAAGGTCCTACCCCTAGTTTTCCAAGAATGTTACATGTCCAATACTGTGGAACATAGCAGATTGTATCAATTAGTTACCTTGTATTATTTATTTAAATGTGTACAAGCTGGAATGGGTAGATTCTGCCTCCTCCCCTCTGCTCTGCAGCTGTATCTCCCTCTCAGGGGAGCTCAGCTCAGGGGTCCCATCAAACTGGCCATGGTTCACCACTCACAGCTGTCTGAGGCCTCAGCTCAGAAGCAGTTTTCATTTTGTTTTTGGTTCTTTTTGTAAATGGTTTTCCACAAAAGGAAAAAGGAAACACTGCACAAAGAAGATGTGTGGCAAAATCATTCCCGAGGTGATTGGCATAATTTAAGCATTTCCTTCTTTAGATTAAATTAAATGTATTTTTTTTAGGTATACCATTTCAGAGAAAGGGAAAAGCACCACGAGAATGCCTTTATAGTAACAATTTATAATATCTAACAACTGACCTATCGGTAGACCCCCGCATTACAGCACAATGGTACAAATACAGCACATGGCTTTGATACAGAGCATGGCACTACAACAGTTTATCAGTGTATATTGGTTCATACCACTGGTGTGTCAAAATATGAAAATGGGAACACCTGGCTTGTTGTACCATTCTAGTAATGGTTTGTAGTACCATATAGCTACTGTAGAGCCACTGCATTGAATAAGTATTTAGATAATAACTATAATTTAACTTAGATTATTAAGCATGGCAGCCTAACATTGATACAATTTAGTACTGGTGTATGTATCTGTTTCTCTGCAGACTTCAAGTTTACTGGTAATGCTAAACACTTATTTCCAGTCTTTAAATCCTTGATGCTTGCTGCCTAATTCTCACCTGATCTTTTTATATTGGGAGAATACAAATATTTGATAGACCACCGATCACTGCATCAGGAGCCCCCAAATCTCTCTTTGAATGTTGGACTAAATTGTACAGTTTTGATTCATGACATTTTGACAGGCTACCAGCATGTATGATATCAGAGACTGCAGTGGCTTTTCTGCTTGAAGGAAAGCAACATTGCAACGGAAAGTAAACTTAACCAAGATATAACTAGGATACAGGCTCCTTGGTAGACACTGACATGTGGAGACAGACTCTGTTACTCCATGTGACAGAGACAGAATGATTCTTGGTGATAAATCTCCCTCCCGACCCGTGAGGGCACTGTGTAAAGGGAACAGAGTGCCCTGGACTGGATGGCCAGACAATTAATTCCCAGGGTTAGGCAGTAGTCAGCCATCTAGAAAGGGGGTGGAGCTACGGTACACTAAATCATCGACCTGGCAGGGAAACGATGTGGCAGCCTCGGATTGGAGGAGCCGTTGCAGTCATTAACCAAGGGGGGCATGATTGACGGTATATAAGGGGATGTAACAAGGTGATCTGTTCTTTTGTATGGTTAAATGCTGAACCGGAGTGTTTTGTTTGTCTAAAATATACCTGTTTGTTATTATTAGACGGCTAACACGATCCGGAGCTGTCACTACAGGCCAGCACAAACCCAGGCAACACTGCACATTGATCACAATAAATTGTATTTGCACCACGAGCACTACAGCACTCACTTTGGACTTGTGACCACGTTTTGTATATTAGTGTGTGTTTAAAAATACTGTGTATATTATTTCGGGGCTGAACCCGTGGATTTAACGGAGCAATACACATCGCTGTGTATTGCCTGTTGTCTTTATTGTTTACTGTTGTCATCAGACTTTGGATTATAAATAAACTATCATTTTACCAGTAGTTTGTTGTTTGTCCTTGTCTCGAGCACTGCATCGCCCCTACACCTGCGCACTGCAAACCACTTTGCCACACTCCATTACAGAGCCTGCCAGCATTCCACATGTTCCTTCACAAGGAAGAAATGCAGTTCTGCTACACAGTTAAACATATTTTAGTTTTCTGCCAAAATAATGGGGCTGAACCCATATTGAATACATGAGATCACTGCTGAGAGATTCCCCCAACGTTTTCTGTAATTGAGTTGCCATGGAAACAAACAGCACAGTCTATAAAATGACATAAACCACCAATAGGCTTAGTTCATCCTACCAGTGAAAAACAGTACGCTCACAAACAGAGGGACCTCATAATTGAATAACAACTGCACAGTACCCGAAAGGATAACAATCTATTTATAACATCAAGAGTTTATTGGATAATAACCAAATGCAATCTGAAATGTCTACAGGAGACTGGGGTGTATGATAAACGTTTGTTGGAGATTGTGTTCCCCATGTAGATTGTAACAGAGGGATGCATGGACACAATTAGCGGATAAGAGTCCCCGTTTTTTTGGACGAGGAGCCTAATAAAAACTTGGCAGAGCAATAAATCCGCTGCCAAGCATTGCGTGTTTAGTTTCTGTAATGAGCCACACTTTGTAACCAGGACTTTTATATTTTTTAGCTGTGGTAGTGCTACTTCTGTGGTAGACAACTTCAGGGTTTTCCTTATTAAGGTCATTTAAACACTTACACCACAGTACACTGTAGGTTGTGTAGCGTCAAGTTAATCCACTCGATCATTGCTCCAGACCTTATGAGCAGAAACTCTGCTTGTTTCCATTTAGTACAGAATTATTTTTGTCATCTTTGCTTTGAAATTATGACACACGAACACTGAGAGGGGGAGGGGGAGGGGGAGGGGGAAGTGCATCTATTTCAACATCAATTACATATAACACTCCTCAATAGATCTCATTGTATAAAGAAAATGTAATGCCAGGAAAATGTGATTGTGCAAACCACCATCCATTTCCTGAAGGCAACATTTAAAAACCATATTTGAGAAGCTCATTCCTAACTGGGAAATTCCTGCAGATGTTTGGACTTCCCTATTTAAAAATAGTTGTTTGTACAGGGTGTATTTTCAGCTTATTGTACCAAATACTATATACAGTACATAATAAACAACTGGAATTTAATTTAGTAAATCAGTTTAAAATCTATTGGTCGCGGTACTCTTCAATGGGGCCTATTTAGAACAAGAGTAGGACAAATTTAGAAATCTAAAGAGTAGGACAAATTAATTTTCCGTCAATTTGGAATACATTATTTTGCTTCGAGTGATTGGAAGGGATGGGCAAAAGAAAAAATGAAACAAAACAGAGCAGCACTTTACATTTACATTTATTTAGATGTTTTGGTGTAATTGTGTTAAGGATCTCTAAAGGGAAAACCAAATGTTCATTTTCTGCACACCTCTATTGCAGTTAACACAGTCTAGGTGCAGTACAGATGTAATACTGCAATTAAATGTAAATATGGTAATTGCAGTGATTGTAAATTGCAGCTTAATGTTCTGCATTTACACATTTTAATCAAATGCTATGAAAGATCTTTTATAAAGTAAGTCATACAGGAATTCTGCAGAGCGCACAGCCACCCAATCCCAGTGCGTATGTTAGCCTGTGCCCTGTGATCAAGCTCAAATTACAGCGAACATGACATCATTCAGTGAATGAATCATTTAGTATCTGGACCTGATTAATTCCACATTTTTGATACATTTTGGAAGCGGATTACAGAAGGGTATGTCTGTGCTTCTTCTGTAAAGATGTTTTCTGGGGTGTTTCTATTGGGTTACACCTATGCACTCATCCTATTTTGACAAAATCTGAAATTGCATTAAAAAGCTGGAGACTGACTTGAATGGCTTGGTATTCATAACAGTATTTAACCATTATCTAGTGTAGTCTCTGTGTTTGGTATCTCTCATTTTCATAGACACAACTGAATGCATTTTTTTTAATTTGTCTGTTCCTCCTGTACTCTCTATACTTTGTCAAAATCAACTTCTGCTGGAAAGGGCCAGTGCATTTGATAAATACTGGTCCTGGGTAGCTAGCAGCTGTACATTCTGCAGATTATGACAACAAGACATCTATCTGAGCAAAGCAAGTGTTAGAATTTGTTATTATAATAAAGTTCCTGCTGAGTGAAGAGCACATTTCTTTCTCTGACTAGGAAAGTGACAGATCAACCCTTCACCCTACAATTGTTCACAAAATATACCATGAAGGGTACAGTAATGCTAGTGAGGGACCTTGATAAAAATGCTCCCTTTGGCATTCATATAACTGTAAGGCTTATTAAATGTAATATGCCAACAGGAATAGTCTCCAAAAGGGGATAGAGTTCAGTTTGACATTCAGCCCAGAACTAATTATATAGCTTCGCAGTGGAAGAAAATGGTCATGAAACAGCTTGGCAAATCCAAATGCTCAGCTAGTGCGGATCTGGACGTGGTAACAGAATCAGAAAAAAAGGATTATCAAAAACACACACACACACACACACACACACACACACACACACACACACACACACACACACACACACACATATATATATAGTGATTTATTTCTTGGAATTGTGTAGGATCTGGTTATAAACAAAAAAAGGACTGAAATGGCTGCTTAGTTAAGAAATAAAAGTTAAATATTTTGTTACATGCAGCAGAATAAGAATTTACTGTAGTGCTCTTTTGACGACTACATATTTCTATACAACTAACTGAGTAAAATACAGGATCTGTATCTCATGCTTACTTTGTGATGCTGCTGTGGGGAAATCAGTTGAGGATCTGGCTGACAGACAACGAGATTCAAAGACTACCACTACAGAGAACCTGCATTTTTCCCTGTAGCCTACATAATATTGTCAGTTATTATCTATGCTGCAACATCGACATATCATCCACTTACCACATACTTTCCTTCTTTGGATAACAATTATGTGTCTAGCCTTAATTAGCAGCAAATCTGTGCTAGCTACAGTTCACTAAAGAAGCTAGGTTATATTTGAACTTCTAGCTCAAATGCAGTCTTGAAGTGCAAATCGAGGGTTGAAAAGCAAAGGTAAAGTAATGTGTTTCTTGTAAACGCTCCTGGGTATTCTGTAACCCATTAAGAGATATTCACAAGCAAATGAAATGGTTTTCTTGTCTAGCAGTGCTGTTCCTGGCAATAATGATAAGACCCCTCCTCAGAAAGCTGTTTAACATCCGCCCAACACAAATCCTGGATGCACAACAACTTGCTATCGTCTAAAAGTTCTCTTCTCTTAACACCTTTTGGTAACAGATTTATTTTGGGAAACTGATATAGGACATGTTGCAATGTGTTCTAAATATAATTTCTAACAGACTCCAACAACAAGTTTTTTTGTTTTGTTTTTTTTTTACTTGGGCTTTGCTGACATATGCATTTCTAAGCTACATCCAGCTACATGTTCACAAGTACTATGTCTAATTTTAATTTGAAAAGTATGTTTTTTTGGGGGGGGGGGGGGGGGGGAGTTTGGGCAGTATGACTCTTCCAAGATAGGCTATTACACGCAGCCACGTAGTGAGAGGTGCAGGACAAGGAAGAGAGGAATTCATTTTTTTTCCTTTGCTGGACTAGAAATCAGTCTTCACATCAGCCAGTCATCTGAATTTGCCAGACTTCCTCGTAGCTTGTCTGGAAAGATTGCTTCTCATGAGGTTACAAAGCACAGGATTGTGATAATATATATGCCTTATCAACTCTTTTAGATATACTGCCCTCTACCTGTCAGAGAACCAATGTATTATTATTATTATTATTATTATTATTATTATTATTACTTGACAGATTTTTCTATTGACAACCCTCCCAAAAATATCAGCTATCTTGTTGAACACTTGAACAAATGAAACAAAAAAACATTTACAGTACTGGGTACAGTATTCATAGTTCTGTTTTCTGCTATTTCCACTGGCAGTGAGATTGTGGGCGGCATGTGTAAGCTACCACATGACTGCACTGTATTAAAAGGGTGAAAATATTATTTGGCTTGTACTTAAACTTAATAGTTATGAAATTAAACAGGACGATATCAGGCTAAAACCAGTTATTGGTTATTGCAATGCGAGTCCCCAATATTCTGGGCACGCTGCCTGCATGCTGCTATAGTCATGCACGCAAACCAAATGAACCACAAACTAAATAAATCAAAAATACTTTTTGTAATTTATCATGGACGTTGTTGAAAGTTACACTACTGTCCAGCTATAAACAATGACAAAATATGCCCACAATATCACAATTTCGTGTCAAATATTTTTTTCTTCTGTGAAATGGATATAATACAGAAGAAGCTACAGCAATTATTACAGTGGTCATTCTGACAATTACAGTATAACATATCTACTATTTAACACGTTAAATGTGTTTCTGATATTCTCAGATCAAAAGCGATAATACAATAATCAATCAGTAAGTGACAACAAAATACTAGTATTCGGTTAGTGACAGGTGGATGTGTTTCTGGAAATAATACAAACTTCAGCACTGTCTAGGCTATATTACTTACCCCTTATGTAGTTGCATTTATTTTCATCCAGAAGGCTGGAAGAAGATCCTCCCATTGTGTAATAAAAACCCGTTAATTATCTCTCAGAAATGAATTACGGCTCTTTTAATTGCTTGAAGAGACTTGCAGATGTACAGCACGCTCCTGTGTGACTCGCAATCACTGACTGGTGGAGAGAGACTTGCTTAGTGTTTACTGTGGGCGCTCTCTCTATCTCTGCGATATATCATAAACTTCCTCAAACTGAGCAGCACCGCCTTCCGTAATAATCCGCCCATGCAAGAGTAACCGGGTTTAATTAAGCAGCTGCTGTATAAAAAAATGGGTTTGGGTTTTTAATGTTTAAATAGGCTGTGCAAAATGTGAACGCCAGACTGCCGCCTTCTTACTTTTTGAAACGGGGCATCGTATCCAATCTAGAAATTAGACTGTTAATTCTTGGGAAGTGTGTATATATATATATATATATATATATATATATATATATATATATATATATATATATATATATATATATATATATATATATACTAAAGCTGTTCGCCACATGGTGCTCTGTACTCTGTGTTACGTGCATTCGATTTAAATGTGATATTACAAACCGCGTTTACTGTTCTAACCCTTTTGTCTAATTTGTTCGACACTGTTGCAATATTACCTTAACCTTTCCCTGAACAAGTTACCATATTTTAAGTGTTTAGCAAACACATTGTAAACAGTAGAAAAAACAAACCTATCCTTGAACCTTGTTTTGATGCGTTTTTTTATATGCAACTATAATGGTATAAAATTATAATTATTCAATAACCACTTAATAATGTCAACAGACACAATACCTCAAAATATCAATGACGAGACGACATGAACTCTTTGCACCCCCGCGAGTTTTCCAAAAAAAAAAAAAAAAGTCCATTGCAAATTACCCATTACAATATTCACAACTGTATTACCTTTTCACGACAAAAACGGAAATATTCCTGTCTGATGTTACAATAAAACGCACTAAACTAGCACAACGTGAATGAGTTCTTGTTGGATGCCATATGATATGACAAAAAGTCTCTCTGCTGTTTTTTTTTTATTTACATTTTTTTTTTTAAAGATGTTTTGACAAAGTTTGGCATGATAATAGATGTAAAATTATGCTTTGGTTACAGATGCTCATCTGGGTACACCATGTTTGTGAACAGCTATATATTTACAAACATCAATTACCTGTACATTAAATCCTTATCTGCTGTAGTGCTTTAATAGTCGAATAAACACCATAAAAACAACAATTATTTCACACAAAGAAAGGAAATTACAAGCTTTGTTTAATGTTTCTTTAGCCAAAATATTTTCAAAACATTCCACGTTTTAAATGTGTGTTTTTTTTTCCATTTTTAACTTGGCAGGAAAACAAACTTTAGCAAAGCACACCCTTTCCCTCCCTCTTGAGTAATGATAAATGAATTATAATAATAACCGTGTTTTCCCAACGCATGTACCATAGAGAGCTCGAATCCTGCCATTCGGAAAACAGCACCCCACGTGGCGACAATTACAAGGTGTATTTATAAACAGGCGTGAACCTATAGGATTACGGTAGACTCTAGCCACATTAGAATTACAAAAAAAGTATGTATTATTAGACAAGAGTGAGGAGAAAAAACTAGTAAGTGGGAAATATATTGTGATGGTAATTTTTTTTTAAAATGTTAAACTACTCGCTGTTTCACATAGATCTGCAGCGATCACTTAGGTACTATATTTAGGTCACGTGGTCTGCATGGTCTGATTGACCTTCATGGTGGTTTCTCTGACCATAATTATCCAGGGCGACTTACAATTGTTACAAGATATCACATTATTTTTACATACAATTACCCATTTATACAATTATACATTCATACAGGATTAATCGTGGACTTCTTTGCAATAGCACATGGGTTTTCAAGAACTGGGAACCAAAAAGCCATGGCAAAAGTATCAGTAATAAAAACGTTCTCTCATTTCTTGTCATGTGACTTTATTTTTATTGGACTTGGTGATAGTCTGGTGTGCAGCAATGTGGGTGTAAAGCCCACGTGGGACCTCATGTACCCGCTGCTGCAGGAAGTAAATCAATAGAGTTGTGGTAGGACGCAAGAGCTTCCCCAGGGTCAACGAGAAAATAAAGTGCAAAACGACCAGTGGCTTGCCAGAAAGAGGTTATGCTAAATAGAGGGCTTATAATTATTTCAAAGTCTTGTCGCATAAAACTCTACATTACTCTAGATGTATTTTTTGCATGTAGTCTATATGTAAGTAACCCATTCTCATGCTGCATAGGTTTACCCCCGTAAGAGGTGGTCATGTAAGTAATAAAATAAATTCAATCCGCCTGTATTACTTTCTCTGAAACATATTACGATTTAAATACTGAACAAGCAAGACATCAAGAACAAATCTATTCATGGATCTATTCTATTTGCATTAAAGGAAATGTTTAAATACAACAAAACATGAGGTTAATCCTCTGAGCACATGAGTCCCCGCAGGACCCAGGCGTGCAGGACACGAGCTTGCACACTTAAACCTGGTCATTGCGTCTGTAATTGTGATTCATGATTCATGATTCATGATTCAGACACTGTACAAGAACGATAACAAACAGAATGCTGCGGTTACAACAAATATGTTGAGTTATTGTAACCAGTCTGGGTCATGTTTACGAGGAATTTAGAAACAGTAAAGAGTTTTTAAATCTCACAAAACCACATTGCAAGGTTCAAACATTTTTTTAAAAAAGAAGCCCTGTTTTTTTTTTTTTTGCCTGACTCGTGAGTACTGAATATTTATCTCCCTCCGTTTCCCAAACTCCATTGCGGAGCCATAGCTCGCCATATTGAAATTGTAATTCGCAGGGAAGCTTTAGGAAGTACCTTGGATACAAACACTGAACATGTAAGTACATTAACAGACAATGGGCAGCCACGACGATTCACATTGACTGCTGATGCTTGTTGTTCGCCTAAAATAATAATAATAAAAAAGAATGGAAATTTGCTATGGTGAAAAATGGAGTCTTAACTGTGGAAATGTTACAAGAAGGTTGCAATTGTAGGCTAGCGTTGTAAAATAAATAAAAAAAATGTAATTTTGAAATCGAGAAAGTATATAACGTACGTTGTTTAAATGCCTTTGTTAGGTATAAATTCGAGATAAAAATGTAATGGCTGTTTACGCAGAAACTACCATGATTTATAGGCTGTTTTTGGCTTGGACGCGTTCTCCTCAGCTGGCAGTGTAAGACTAGCAGTGTGGTTGTCAATAAACCACACACAAAGGATAATGGTGAGAATTAGATTTTACTGTCTGAAAACACATTACTTGAAATTACATCTTGGAAAAGGGCTCGAGGTGTTATTACCATTCTATAATTAGTTTACACCACAATGTATAGCTATCATGCATTAATGTTTTTTTTAAAAAAAAAAAAAACGGGTAAATAACAGATTGCGAAACGATCGTTAAAATAGTATAGTTTTAATAAAAACAATTCTGCTTCAAACGATTAAAGGGACTAATGATAGGTTCATCGTGAACATTCTAATATAACTATTGATGTATTAGAAGTGCATGGCTTTGGTTAATATACATGAAAAAAAGCAGGCTGGTTAATTTTCACTTGAGCGAAGGCTGGAAATGGTCACATAAAATTACCCTGTTTCAAAAAATAAATAATGCGACCTAGTATATTTATAAATGCATTGTGTAAAACGTTGCAAAAGAAACAGGCTTTATTGTGTACATAACGTGCTTTGTTGTGGTAATTCAATTAAAGAGCAGACGAGAAACGGATGCGTCTATTTTTAAAGAGGCATTTACAGCATTGTAACAACCGCCGTGCTTGTAAGCACCACTGTAGCCTACTGTAATTAACAAACTTTTTGCGCCTATAACGGTCTAGATTTCAGTGCAAAAATGCATATGAATTATTTCCAGAAATGTTTGTGTTTTTAGTTGCAGGAATTGATATTGAGAACACTGCAGTAACAGCTGGTGTATGGGAGCACACATTGTGTGGTTTATTTTATATACTGGTGTTTGAACGCCCAGACCTTGTTCAGAGGAATGACATAACTAGCAACAGCTTGGACCAGGATAACCAGATCCAATAAGGTCACAAAAAAATAAATGTCAGTGAAGTGTTGATTAACAGTATCTAGACACTGTTCGTAAGCCCCTGTAAAGTTGGCTTAAATAGTAATTCAGGGCTGACAGAAATGTAGTTGCAAAGCGTTAAATTGAATGTAAAATACATATCTTGTTTAAGTTTGCGGACCATCATTAGAGCCCTGAAGTTGTAAGCTGTAACTTAACGTAGCACTTTTTTTCCAGCAAAATATGGGCAACAGCATTTCATTGAGCCATCCTTTGAAAGATATTTACCAACCTTAGCCTAGTCATAGTATGATTAGGCTAACTGGTCATTATGAATTACTGTTCTATCTATCTGTCTATCGCTATTAATTAATTAATTATTTTTCTGAAACATTGATGTTTTTTGGCATTGTGACTGAGTGACCTGCTGTAACCCAGCTGCTGTGCTTTTCCTCTCCAGTTCTATAATAATGACTCAGACTGTGCAGACTAATGGGGTACAGCCCCTGAGTAAGACATGGGAACTCAGCCTGTACGAGCTACAGAGGACTCCCCAGGTAAGACCCAGCCTAGCAGAGACTTATTTATTTTAACAGAACCTTTTTTTAAATAAATAAATAAATAAAAATGTTCCTACTTTTCAGCAGTTTTATAATAAAGTGCAAAGAAATTAAACTGTTTAATTTAAACTATTTACCATGTACATTTTAGATTGCGTCACTGGAATGTATAGCTGTGTTCTTGAAAGCCACCTGTGATGCAACTTGATTACGGTATTGAGAACATCCGAACCTGTCTGATCTGACACACAGGGCTGCTCTGTTTGTAATGCAGTGCCTGTTATGAGTTGATGCTGACCTGTCTTCTTGCATTGCTTGTTCCATCCGTCTGTACGTCTGTCACTTTGACGTGTAGGGCAGCTCTTTTTAAAATGAAAATGTACTGCTATTAATGAATGTCAATCTGTGTTCCTACATTGCTTGCAGGAGGCGATCACAGATGGGCTGGAGATTGCCGTCTCCCCGAGAAGCCTCCACAGTGAGCTGATGTGTCCGATCTGCTTGGATATGCTGAAGAACACCATGACCACCAAGGAGTGCCTGCACCGCTTCTGTGCCGACTGCATCATCACAGCTCTGCGCAGCGGGTACAGACTGTTCGTTGGGCCTGTTTTAATTTGTTCACTAGAAACATTTTACCAGGAGAGATGCTTAGGGCTGGCTACTACAGCCATTATCAATTAAACAGAACAGGTGCAAAGTACCTACTTGTCCTCCAGCCTTCTCTACTGTAAACAATAGAAGGAGCTTTAAGAGCTATGAACAACTGACTGGAATCGGCATTCACAGTATTTACCCAAATGAATGGGTATTGCCACAACTATCCCATTCTACTTATGTTTCTGTACAGGCCTATGCACTATTATTATTATTATTATTATTATTTATTTCTTAGCAGACGCCCTTATCCAGGGCGACTTACAATTGTTACAAGATACCACATTATACAAATATCACATTATTTTTTTACATACAATTACCCATTTATACAGTTGGGTTTTTTACTGGAGCAATCTAGGTAAAGTACCTTGCTCAAGGGTACAGCAGCAGTGTCCCCATCTGGGATTGAACCCATGACCCTCCAGTCAAGAGTCCAGAGCCCTAACCACTACTCCACACTGCTGCCACATTCAAATGTACTGTCTTTTATATATTGGGAGAAATAAGCAGTAAAAACTGGAAACCCTCTTGTTCTTGTTGAAGAAGCAAAATATTTAGTAAATGCCGACTGATCTTATTTAAACTCAGCATACCTGTATCCCTTATAAATTGTCAGTGTTTGAATCTGTAGGAGATGTATTAATGTATGATCTAACTTGGTTGTTTTTGTACAAGTAAAATATTTTTCTGGTCAGATAAAATTCTACAAGAGCTCTTGTGTGTTTTTAGGAACAAGGAGTGCCCGACGTGCCGAAAGAAGCTGGTGTCGAAGCGCTCTCTGCGCCCTGACCCGAACTTCGACGCGCTGATCAGCAAGATCTACCCGAGCAGAGACGAGTACGAGGCTCACCAGGAGCGTGTCCTGGCCCGGATCAGCAAACACAACAACCAGCAGGCGTTGAGCCACAGCATTGAGGAGGGCCTCAAGATCCAGGCCCTGAACCGGTCAGTCAGGGGCCTTCACGTGTTTATCAACACATTTTTAGGATTACGTTATTTGTACCACCAGTAATGTAGGACAGTTATATAATAATATAAAATAGAGCAATAGGATTAGCAGATCAGGAGCCCATTGATAAATTGGAAAGGGCAGCAGTGTGGAGTAGTGGTTAGGGCTCTGGACTCTCGACCGGAGAGTCGTGGGTTCAATCCCAGGTGGGGGACACTGCTGCTGTACCCTTGAGCAAGGTACTTTACCTAGATTGCTCCAGTAAAAACCCCAACTGTATAAATGGGTAATTGTATGTAAAAATAATGTGTAAAAAATAATGTGATATCTTGTAACAATTGTAAGTCGCCCTGGATAAGGGCGTCTGCTAAGAAATAAATAATAATAATAATAATAATAATAATAATAATAACAATAACTAATGGTTTAAACACACAGATAAAGCAGAACAATTGTTCCTAGAGATGTAATAATATGCTTGTAATACTGCAGCATACATGAACAGTAGTATACCCTTCATCAACTCTATGCAGGCTCCAGAGAGGGAAGAAGCACCAGATTGAGAATGGCAGTGGGGCGGAGGACAATGGTGACAGCTCTCACTGCAGCAATGCCTCGGTACACAGCAATCAGGAGGCAGGGCCCAGCATCAAGCGGACAAAGACCTCGGACGACTCGGGCCTCGACATGGACAACACCACTGAGAATGTGGCTGGGGACCTGGCGCTGGACGGGGCCTGCGAGATTGAGCTTGTTTTTCGGCCGCACCCCACACTGATGGAGAAGGATGATGTCACACAGACCAGGTGAGGGGTCAGTGATCGCCAAATTCCTTGAGAGGCAGTTTGGTCTCAGGCTAAAGGTCTGATGGCATAAATTGGTTTTGGGGGTCACAGAAAGGGACTGAAGAGAAAGGGGATACTGGATTTAAATCCCAGCGAAACACGCTTGAAATTAACATTTTACAAGAAGCATTCTGAATTTGGGATTTGGACCCAGTATCCCTAGATCTTCAAACCTTTGCTTTTACTCCTAGACCATGGAGCATAAAAATTATTTTAATATTGTCAATTATTTTGTTTCCCTTAATGAAATAAATGTTCTCTTAAAAGTCCCTTTTAAACATTAACATGCCATTTTATGCTCCTTAGTCTTTTGACAGTAGAACATTTCTTAAAAGTAACCCTTTTCAGTATTCGGTTTGTACCCAGGTACATTAAGACATCGGGAAACGCCACGGTGGACCACCTCTCCAAATACCTGGCAGTACGGTTGGCCCTGGAGGAGCTTCGCAAGAGCGGGGACGCCAACCCCATTAATGTGGAGGCAGCGAGTGAGAAGCAGTACACTATCTACATTCCTACCGCCAATGGCCAATTCACAGTGAGTGTGGCATGGGCTGGAGGGCAGCCTATCTTTGCTTTGCATTATTGCCATATATATATATATATTTTTTTCTATATTCCAGAAACCTTTTGCTTTATTTCAGAACCTGGTGAGGGAAAGTTTGTGGGGATTATAAACACATCCATTCTGTGATATTTGTACTTCTAAAGTACTAGTTAGTTATCCGTTCTATTAGAACCTTTTTACAGAACATGTTTCACAGTCTGCAAAGTTGAATGCAGTTGCAGGTAGAGGCAGCACAGAATCTGGAACGACATTCCCTGTTTTCATAAGTTTTGTCATGTTTTTTATTTGTTGGCCGTTGCTGGATGCCGATGTTGTAACAATGGTTTAAAAGAATACATGCAAGCAGGAAACATCACAACAGCTTCACCCGAATAACAGAACGTAGCCTGTCTGGAAGAGCCGTGCTGTGTTTCTGAAACTCTGTTGCATCTGTTTGTTCCTCCCAGGTGCTGAATGGGTCCTTCTCGTTGGAGTTGGTCAGTGAGAAGTACTGGAAGGTGAACAAACCTATGGAGCTGTACTTCGCACCCACCAAGGAGCACAAATAGTTGCAGGACTCAGAATGGACTGAGAATTTTCTAATCTGTTGTCTCTTTGTTGGATTTCCTGGCTCCAGAGAGCTAGCGCTGCTTTTTTATAATTTAGTTTTTGTACTCGAGTCCCATAGATATTCAATCTGTTTTAATGGAGCATTTACACCCTTTAAAAAAATTATAATCCTCCACTATAAATCAATTTTGAAGTTCCCAGGAAAACATTTAATAACCTTTATTCAGTAACCCTGGGCCATAACTCTCCCAAAATTGTTTCAGAAAAATTGTTTATTTGTGCATGTAAAAGTTGAGGGTCAGTGGCACTTGCTACAGTCTGGATACACGCAGACAGACTACCCCTTATAGCTCAGTGAGTGCTCAATCCTGACCACAATACCTGCTGTTATTCAGTCCCAAGCCTTTTTAAAGCCAAGTATGCTGAATTGTTAATGGTTTTATGTGGATTAAGTCCACCAACCTCCTTTCACTTAAACCCAGGTTTCCATGTGAAAGCAACCAAATAACCCAGTGTGCCACCTAGCCCCCTACCCTGAAACTCACAACTGCTCACAGCACAGTTATTATTGTAAAGGGCAAAATGATTAGGCATGTAACCTGACAAGAAAATGTAGTGTAAGTGCTGAAATAACACTTGAGGCTGTTTTTTTTCACCCAAATTAGTTTTAAATAATAAAAATAAAAAACAGCTTAAAAGGAACTATGGGTAAACTACTGGTGGTTCTTCGTATTTTTTGTGAATGTGTGTGACTGAGTTTTTTCAGGAGATTTGTAATTAAATCACCACTTGTTTTCTCATGAAAAGTGAAAAAACTGAATGCAATTCAACATCAGAAGACACTGAATGCAGAATGTACAGGAAACAAACCAGTTAATAGGTTGTACATGATGTAAAAACAGCAGAGCTGCTTACTCTGAGGGGAGGGGGGGCTAGGTTGGCCAGGGTGTCCTCGGCTCACTGTGCACCAGCGACCTCTGTGGTCTGGCTGGGCGACTGCGAGCTTGCCTGTAAGCTGTGTTGTCCTTTGACGTTGTAGCTCTGGGTGGCTGCATGGTGAGTCTGCAGTGTGTAAAGAAAGAGGCGGCTGAAAGCCTGTGTTTGTCTTCGCCCCTCCCGAAAAAAAACCGGCAACCAATAAAAAAATAAAAAAAATTAAAAATCATTCCTTTGTGTGAGCATTTATCATTGTTGGTTTTTGATACTTTTTATTTTTTAGATAGTTATTTCAGTTGCAGTGCAATTTTTGTATACTTTTAGTAAAGTTATATACTGCACTGCCATGTTCAAGTATGAACCGTTTCTGTTGGATTTGTAATTTCCACATTTTCTTTACTCCACCAGGAGCAAATTTCAGCCCTTGGCTACTGTAAAGTCTTGGGAATGCTGTAGTTTAATATGCACAGGGGATTCATCGAGTACGCAGCTTTTAAATCACCTGCTACAAGTCTGTCCGTTTTATTTAACTTGCGCTGTAAAAGTGTTTTGTATAGGAAAGCAATATGCTGTCAACTCTCTGACAGATAAACGCAATGCCAGTTTTCTTGCCATATTTGTTGTTTTTTGTGATGTTGACCAGTAGAGCTGGGCTGAAACCAACAAACTCCAATAGTCATTCTGTAATCTGGTGGCTGGATTTGAATTTAGGTTCCGAAGGTGAAAGTTATTGTCCTGTGGAAACACATTTCCACTTGTTGATGTGGATAGAACATAATGCAAATGAAAAATCATTAACAATTTTATTTAAAAAAAAATAAATCAGGAAGCCACAGGTCATGCTTATGCCCAAAACGTTATTGTGTTGAGGGCGAGACAGATATTGCCATACATAAGATGTCTGCAATTGTTTGGGAATTGTGTCAGCTCTATAAATCTGTCATACATAATATTCCAGTATCTGTCAGGAAAAGGCATTAGACCTAAGGGAAAGAGTGTTAGCAGCTGTAGCACACAGGTCTTTTAGCATTTTGATGGGATAAAAGAGAGATGAGATACATTCCTTGGAGCAAATCTCATTTGTAAAAATAATCTTTCTCGATACTGGTTGTTTTCCAGCACCACAATTACCAGTCCTAGCTGAGTGCTGTGGAACCACATGTCTACTCTTGAATGTTTTAACAATTTCTGCATTGTATGGAATTTCTACATCTGAGGTCTTAGACAAGGTTTCAGGGGGACAGACATGTACAGTAAATCTGCATAAAAAAATAAAATAAAAGGTCTGTAATTTAAATTACCAGTTCAGTTTAATTTAATCTGTGTATTTAGTTTAAAGTTACATATCCATTCCAAAAATAGAGCACTAACTGTTATTACTATGCCAAGTGTCGTCATACACTTTATTCTCCCTTTATTTGAACTGTCCTGTTTGAGTGTAGAACATTTTATAACAATATCAACTTGAGCTTTATCAACGCATGGACACTATATGAACTGTTCTAGCTATTTTGGCAATGCTCGAGGGGAATAATTACCACCGGTTGATAAGAGTGGAATGTTTGAGTTGTACATGAAATCCGGAATTTCCACTTAAAAAAGCAGGAATTATGATTCAATTTCAAATGCACAACTTATACCTATATTCGTATAGAAACTATGAACATTAACCACTAGCATTGAGTTCATATGCAGTAATACACACACTTAAGGACAAATGTACACGTCAATAAGGCAGGGCTTTCTGGCTGGGCATGTACATACTTCTGCTGTGAGCTTGTCTGTTTCTCGAACTTTGGGTTGCAGCTAATTAACTAGAGATGTGAGCAGTTTGCAGTCCTTGGAGGCTGAAAACTGAGATTTCACCAAGAATCACCCCACCCCAGATGAACATCAGTTATCTGCAGAGGAGATAAAGTAGGTATGCAAACAGGAAAATGTAATACAAAAAAAAAATCATCCCAAAACAAATACATTAATAATTAAAAATAATAAAAATAAAAAAACAGTAAGCATGGAGAATCAAACACCATAATAAGTCCATGTCAGTGCAGGACATTTTCAAATTGAGTGCTGTTCTGTTGTTGGTAAATGGGTTTACTTTCAAGGATGTCAGGAATCTGGTGTAATATGCTTTCAGAAACAGAATATCCTTTCAAGGAACCTCAATGACCAATTTTTAGATTTGGCATTAGTCATTCATTAGAGTAAACTACTACTTAACCTCCTGTATAGTTCTCTCACATATCTTAAAAACAAATCAAATGAAGACATACATCCTAGTTTATTAAAAAAAAAAAAACATGCAACTGTGAGGCTAGACCAGACTAGACTGTGATACACTTTAAATTACAGAAAAAAAACTGTTCTCTAGGAAATACAAACATATTGTTACTACCGCTCAGAACATTTCAGGTGCCTTTTCAAGCATGTTGTGTAACTGTAAGAAAACATTAAATCGCTCAAGAGCAAGGCAATGGAATGCAGACATGATACCAGAGCTATGGGGCTTTGGAGGTTAATCCCTACACTGGAATACCTCACTGTAGCATTGGATCAATTACTTTCATGTAAAAGATTATGAAAACACAGGAACATACAAATGATTAAATCTACTTTCAAGCAAGCATCAATTTACAGGAATTCCTTTTAGGCCCAAAAATACATTGTTGAAAAATAACAATGTATGTAACTGTCAGGCAATTTTATTCTGTAAAAACTCACAAGGTGGTCCTGGCAAGACAACAGATATATTCAGATAATCAGGCCATGGTGACAAATCTTAACAAATTATTACAAAATGAAGTCAATTATTCTGAAAAGAAATATGGAAGGGAATAGGTAATTAAGCCTTGAAATGTTCACACACCCATCTAATATTCTGTCCTAAAAGTACCAGGTGTCAGTTTTGTGCACATAGCTTAAACAATCCTTTTACCATTTTATTTGAATGCTTGGGCAATGCCCGATATTGCATTCTCATCAGCTTTAATATTTATCAGAAGAGTAGAGCATGGTATAACTTTTCAGACACCAGATCAGAAGTCTAGTTTATAAGCACAGATACAGACAGCAAACTTGCTTAATCTGACCCTTTGAAGCAAGTTTCACAGTCAAAATCCCAGCTAGAGCTAGTAATCAATTAATCTGAGGTTTAGCAACAGTTCAGCATTTTCATGGATTAGCAAACTCCATGTCCAACTTGACTTCATCTGAGGCATGGCTATGGTCCCCTGTCTGGACAGCGGTGTAGGTCGGCACACTGTACTTGGTGAGAACAGACTTGAACTGGGCCAGAGTGGCATCTGTGCGGACTCCTGTCGGATCAAAATGGGTCCGACTCACTCGGAACCCAGCCTCTGTCAGGTACTGCAGGAATTTATTTAACCTAGTGACAGAGGACAACAACCAGTCAGACTGCATGCTTTTTAACTTTTATATATTAAAAAAAAAAAATAGTTATTTAGAGAGTGCCCAATTATTTTATCCTTGATTTTCTCCCCAATTTAGAATGTCAAATATTTTTTTTTCCCTCACTGCAGCGATTCCCCACATAGCTCAGGGGAACTGAAGGTTCAGTGGGCATTCTCCGATCCCTCGGCCAAGCCAGCTTCCTCTTTTACACCCAGGAACTCCAGAGCAGATGTCAGCGAGTTACTGACCTCTGGAGGACAAAGGCCAGCAGTGCAGATGTCTGCCCAAACTCACTGGGCGCCTGGCCAGTAGGGTCCGCTGTAGCGTGCTGAGGAGAAATAGTCCCTTCCGGTTTTGCTCTCTAACACGTGGGAGCACCAGGACCAATGCGCCGCTCCCTCTGGAATCCCCAACGAAGACCGGCGACTTTGCACAGCCAGGACACAAACCTGTGCTGTTTGACTCGCAGCCGTACATTTACCAGATGAGCCACTCAGAGACCACTACATACAGGGTGATTAGAAAGTAAGTGATGTGGTGAACTTACTTTGTAACAGTGGCGGCTCACCATGAAGCTAATGTTATATTTAAAAGAAAAAAAAAAAAGCTTCATGCTTTCCAAGGTCTACTGTATTGCTATTGGCTAATGTAGCCTCAAAGCGGGTGGGATTCTGTGTGCCTTCCACCTAAAATCACCCTCCATGTCAAGTTTTACTATATTTGTATTGGCTACACGATACAAGGTTTGACGTGTCTGTTGACAGGCAGGTTTTGGGTCACGTGTAGCTAGCTCTTAAGTTACGATTTCCATACAGTACGTTGTAGATTTTTTTTAAATTTATTTATTTTTTAATTCATACGCCATTTTCCTCGCTTTCAATTGAGGAAAATATAAGAATAAAAAACAACAATAAAAGGTCGTCCAAAGCCTCTGGACCACCTTCTTTAATTTCTCGTGATACAAAAAAACAAAACGGTTACGCATTCGCAGTTATTGCATATAATAAAAAGAATATACAGTAAAACTTCAAATAATCTTCGGTCTCCAATTCTCACTGGGTTTCTAATAAGCACTAGGGCTGCTGGGAAATATGGTAAATAGATGCCGGGTCTCTTTTAAAACGTCAGGTTATGAATAATATAATAATGCGCGTCACACTGAATGTTCCAGTCAACACACACACACACGGCTGTACAGCAAGCTTACCAATTTGTTTTTCAACAGCGATGAAGAGACCCTGAGGCTCAGGATGAATGATAAGAAAACTGAATTTAATTTATTTTAAGGTACACGTAATGCATACAGGTTTTTTTTTTGTGACGTTATTCATTTCAAAACCAGTTGAAGCTTTTTTTGAGCGTGCTGAAAGTAAAATGCAAACTTATTTTCTGATATTAATACTTGCCTTTTAGTGTATTTGTACATGTTTTTTTTTGTAACAGTATTTTGTGCATTGAGTCTTGCAATGAATATTCAAATTTTGCTCCTTTTCCATAGTTTCTTATTTATCAATGTACACGTTATATAAAAAAAAAAATAGTCACTTTTGCTTTGATTTTGTGATAAAACTGGTACTTGTATTGATTTTATTGTTAATCTTTAAACAGTTTGAAGCATTGGGCCAACAGTATAAACTTATTTTTCGTATGAACACAGTATTTCATGCAGTTGTTTTGCAGTGAAGATTCGTTGCTGGTTAATTTTTCATCAATTGTCCATGCTTGCCAATGTACACGGGTGAACAATAAATGTGCTAATAAAGATGATACTTTTTGCTTTTACTAATTTTAAAACCATGTTTGTTTGTTTTTTATTGTGATGCAAGCCTACCTTAATACACGCTTGTGTTCTGATATTTACAGGGCTGTCTTTAGTGGATTTTACTGTTTATATTATTATTACAATACAAACTGTTATTACCCACTGACACAACCTTTAATGACGCTGCTGGAATGCTGTAATTTACTTATGTCGTTTCTATTAGGGTGTGTGCAGGCAGCTTTTTCATGATTGCATCTGAAGTATTTGCAGATGTTAGTGATCTTACATAATAAACGCTGAGTCTCAAATAGTCGCCGGTCTCCAATAGGCGCCAGGGCTACTGGCAAATATTGTAAATAAATCTTTTATTTAAAGATTTATTTACAGTGTGTATATATATATATATATATATATATATATACTGGATGTATATATATATGACCTTTTTAATAAAAGCTTAAAGGTTGAACTTCTCTGTGAGACTCGCTGAACAATTAAGGTATTTTCTGATATCAATCTGATAAAAATAACACATTGCTGAAATGTTCTTGAACAGAACAGCACCATCAGTACCTAAACCCAGCTGTTAAGGTGTGTTTAAAATGCGCTCTTCTTACTTTGGCATGTTCATTCCCCGGATGCTGTGACGGTGAATGCTGTAATAGAAGGCTGGATGCTCCACTGGCACGTCAGATTTCTGTCTCTTCAACACGTTTCCTGCTCCTTCCTGCATCTTCCTCTTTCCTAGAGGAAAAAAAATGGTTTGGCCAAAACTGCAAATAAAAGATGTTCTAAGGGACATTATTTAATTCAGTAATAACACTTAAATGAAACTATTAATTAAATGATTAAGAAACATACAATAAACAAGATTATATGTGTATAAAAAAAAAAAAAAAAAAAAAAATACTGCCCTTATTCCCCTAGTTTTTAAGAGATATGAAGACACAGCAAGGAAATACATCCAAGCATGAGAAAACCTGTACCAGGATATATATTTTTTTCATTTCTATAAAAAAAGACAATACTATACTGTACCTGTCCCCAGAGACTGCTCATCACTTGATACATCTTCCTCTTTTTCTGAGGTTTTAATGACTACACCACATTCTGAAAAGAGAAAAAAACAGTCTTAAGTGAAAGGAACACTGAGGGAACTACCCATTAGCAATGTATATGATACATCCTAAACTGTATAGCCCAATGTACACAACAACTGCCTCCTGATAACCTACTTCAGCAAAACAGGTCTTATAGCTTCTACCTGTGAAACTAGATCAGAAGTACAGAATACTGGCTCGTGGTCTATGTTTCATCTATACCCTAAATTCCTTAACTCAACCAATTTATCCTCATTCCAGTTATTTACTAAATGATCCATTAAAAATCTGAACCACTGGATTAATGCACCTCTGCTATAGACAGTACTATCCATGAGTTATTCCAACCACCCAGTAGGTCTCTCACACGTACCTTGGCGGACGTTCCTGGCAAGCCCAGGGACTGAGAATTGTTTCAGCGTTGTGCACTCTGATTCACAGATCAGCGACTTCACTAGTGGCTGGATCTCATCCATCCCATGCTGCACAGCTTCAAACAACATCCTTCTCAGAAACCCAGTATTAAACAGAGAACCTGACCTGGAGGGGAGAACACACATGTTAACTAAAGTATCTGTCTGTTCTTCTGTGAAGAGTTCTAGACGATTATACTCCAGGTAGCCAAGTCACTAAATAAAACACACATACCACCTTGAAAACGTTGCACTGAATTGCTGCATTGTGATGTAATGATATAATCAGAGCATATGCGAGTAGTACATACCACAGAGGCCCCAGTTCCACTGCAGTCTTGCCTGGCATACTCCCGTGGCAGTCACATGGTAGCTGTCTGTACAGGTTTTCTGGAGCATGAAGCAGAGGTGGCAACCCCAAGGTGCCGAAATAACAGCAATACCAATCATTAAAACTTCATTAGACACAAAGTCTGCACCAGCACTTCATTTGAAATGATTTTTAATTGCTTTATTTAATTTTTATTTAGTAACTAAAACACAGAAAGTGAAAAATCTAACCCCGAACACTAGGAGTACGGAATGCTGTGAAAAAAGCATTTCCCCAGGACACACTTTTTGTGCGACTAACAAATACAGATTATAATATAGGGAAACAGATCAAATGTCTTAAACACAAAGTCTGCGCCAACGTTTGGTTTAAAAGGATTTTTAATTGCTGACATCCCTTACCCTCCACCATGCTGCCCTCCTTTAGGAAGACTCTTTCCTCACACCACTGGCAATGGATAAGCTGCTGAATTTTTTTGGGCAATTCGTCAGCCTGCGTGGGTCCTCTCAGCACCTGCACCATCACCAGGACAAAGTGCTCCAGGGCCACTGCCAGCAGCACCTTGATGCCCTTATTACAGCGTGCCGCAGCCCTGTAAAAAAGCGGGAAGGCAAACAAGATCAACCCACCAGAAGCACTGCACTATTTGTATATAAATGCAAAGCAGCACCTTGAAGTTTATTTCTTTTATTAGTATTGGTTCTATTTCTACTCCTCTCTTCATAGTTCTACATTTTTTAGGCTTCTGTGTCTCCCCTTTGTGATGGTGGAGCAGAGGGTGCTAGTTAAGGGCTCAACACATGCCCACTGTTGCACCAGAACAAAACAGAGGGAGGTTGTTTATTATTTTATTTATTTTTTAAAACTGACTTGTGCCTGGTAGAATAGTAACCCAAACAGGCGTGACAAACTTAAAATTGTCTTAGAAAATTATTCAAATTCTAATTAAGTTATTTTAGAGATAACCGGTTCCACAGTACCTTGCCACAGTGGCTATGACCATTCTGGCGGCAAGCTCTTTGTAGTACTCTGTCCTGACGATGTGACAGGAGTAGTGTCTCAGCGTCACATTCAGAGTTTTGGAGTAGAGAGAGCTGGTGTCTGTGGATGTCACTGACACAATTCCCAGATTCCGGACGTTTCTGAACGCTGCATCCAGGTAATTGACTGCCGTTCCATACGGGTCCAGGTGTCTAAAATCAGTACCATATATAATTGCATTAAAAAAAAAAAGTGACAGTAAATGTATTCAACAATGCAAACCTTCCATGAGAAAGCTCGTGTAAGCTGCTGTGGACATTTAAAAAAAAAAAAAAAAAAAAAAAAAAAAGTTCTGTAGTGCATGCTTTTTATATAACAGCAGCTCAAAGTGGAATAGGCATTATGTATGGGAGAACAAAAGGAAAGAAAAGAATTTTAAACAATTGAACAAAACCAAAAAAATGACTCGGGTTCGACCGTGCAGCTTGAACACCCCTGCGGTGACTCACATGAAGTCAAAGGCACGAAGGTGCATCAGGACGTTGGCATCCATCTTGGTGACCTCGATGGTGGAGAGTGGCTCCTCGTCAAGCTCCTCTCCCTCGCTGTTATCGTTTTCCCCTTGCACCCTCATGTGGTTCAGGTGGCAGTTTTCACGGATCATCTTCACAGATGTTTCATTGATGTCATTGATGGTGACTTTCACCGCGCTGCACAGGTGCTGTGCCCACTGCAGCCCCATGATTCCTGCCCACAATGGGAGAAGTGCACCGTTAACACACTCTCAAACTACATTACTCCTCACTACACTTCTAAAGGCAGCTCAGAGCAATATGAAAATACATTTTATTTAAACATATTTACTTTGCAGCTGCCGAGATATACATGGTCTAAAATACATGGTTAACAGCTACACAGGCATAATAGGAACTTGAGTTTACTTCATTCATACCAAGATTTCTATCCCAACCAGACACCGAGTATGAGCTATTTTAAAGTAATCAATGTCTCCCTCTTTCTGTTTTAGTGGTCTCGGTGTTATAACCCAGTGTATCGGTTAGCTCTCACCTGTGGCTCCAAAAGCATCAAGACACTCCAGAGGAGTGCGTTCCTCTGCCAGAACTGCCAGGGCACAGAATACCAACTGTCTGAAACGATAATAAATATCTAGATTAAAAGAAAGGAAAAAAAAAAACCTTTTTGGATAAATGTTACCACAGATTGCATAAACTGTTTATACACTGGCACAAATGCATGTATTTTCTTATGTCTGTTTAGGTCCGAGAGGAAAGATAATACAAGTATAGCCAATACAAAAGTGTTCCTTCATATCAATTAAATCCAAAAGAGCAAGTTGCAGCTTAAAAGACGTAGCTGCCACCAAATGTTACGTTTAAGTTTCCTGACCTGTTTGTTTTCATTTTGCGGCTGAAGTAGGAGTCGCTCTTTTGTGGAGTGCTGTAGTTTGGAAGGACCTGGACGTTGGTGTCTGATTCTTTCAATATTTCACAGGACTGTTTGGCAGAAACTATAATGAAAAAAAGTTAACATTGACAAATACGTCTCAACTGAAACCTTTGTGTAATTCTCCCCAGGATTATTATTTAACCCTTTCAGTCCTGCGTTATTTTTGTTAGCCAATGTTTAAAAAAAAAAATCCTTTATTGAGTACACATGACAGCTAGACAAAATTATTTTTGTACACATATTTATACACTACCTCATACTGGGACCTAAGAGTCCTGTGAGGTTCCACATGATTTCTGACAGCATATGTTACCATACAACACTAAGATAAGGTGGGACCTTAAGGTCCAGCCAGGACTGAAACAGTTAACGTTATTAATGGTTACCAGTGTTTTAAGCCACACTGTAAAATACACTTGCAAGTGACATGCCTTTTGTTTCTGTTGAAAAGTCTGGACCTCCTGTGTAACTGGCCTCGGTCTCCCCCTTGTTCACATGCCGTTTAAGGTGGCTGATCATGTCAGTTCTGCGAGCGATGGTGGCTGAGCACACAATGCAGTGGTAATGTGCTCCTAGTCGACTTGAACACTGTGATAGCAAACAAAAAAACAAAAAAAAAATGTTTGTTTACTATTGGTAAATAAGGGGAACATTTTCAAAGCATTTACTCTTCTGCAATTAATGTTACAGTTAAACTTTATAAGTGCTTAAGACCTGTTAAAGCTTCACCTCATTTTTTTTTATAAATATAAAAATCAGGTTCTTACAGATTAATGCATATGCTAACTATTAGTTGAATAAAAAGACATACAAAATGATATCAACCTTTACAGTGTTTTTCGGTATTATACATCACCAAAGCTCTCCGACAATTAAAGCAAAACTAAGAACACTGAGACATCATATGTCAGTGTTTTAGACTGTCTGCCAAGCGAGGGACTTTACCTGGTCTCCATTAAGGCTGGGTTTCAGTTGCCGGCAAGGCAGATGACAGATGCACATTCTGTGTCCTGTACGAAGAACAAATGAATTTCACAAAAGCAATTTAAAAACCTGTGCAATGCCCCCTATACTAAAGGAAATGTAAAGCTGCTTTTCCTTTGGTACAGACTAGATCTAGGTGCCAAAAAATGTAAACTAGTTAACCGTTGTTTACAAGTAAAGGGAAATATCATATTCTGAGTATTCCGACTAGAAACAAATAGTGCCATTATAGAAAACAACTTGGAATCACTCCTTTACCTTCAAACTCCACTGAGACTTTCCAGTGCAGATTCTGTAAGTGACGTCGTAGTTTGTGATTGTAGCAGGCTTTAAACTTCTCTTCAGAGCACAGAGGGCATAACTTCTTACCAGCTGAGGAGGAAAAAAAGAGAACATATCCAGCATTAAACATGCAGGCTTCATTTAGCACACAAGTCGTTGTTGAGTTTATGTCCCACCCTGCATATTTATGCAGGGATCTAGGAGAAGCACTGACCCGATGAATAACTTTTTATTGTCGCCGGTCATATAGCTAGACATTTTTAATAATTAATGTGCTTTTGTGAAAAGAGACCCAGGTACCAATGTCTGGCCTATATCAATCTGACAGTCACATCATTTTTATCACAACCAAAAATCTGCGATGTTCCCTTCCTTCAGAAAAAAAAAAAATACATTCTTTGTAGGCCATAAAACAAACTACTCTCTGTTGCCATCACCTCAGCACAGGACTTGGCTAAACAATACTTTAGGCCATAAACAATAGTGCAACACTTAATTTTGCCATTAACTGATGCGATGTTGTGTGTATAGTATCAGTTACAAGAAACATTCAGAAACGCAAGCCAAAAGTATTGAAGATAATTTCCTTAGGAAACTAACAATCCAATTTACAAGGTATGAATAAACATTGTAATGTTTTGATAGTTTAGTGGTACTGAGAGTTAAGAATTGGTTTCATCTCAACTACACAAGATATCTGAGGTTTCACAGCAGAGGCGTGGTTATTCCTATGGTAACTTTTTATATACAACCTGTATTTTATATTCACTTTTATGTTTAATGAATGAACTGTTGGGATATTGAAAAGAAACAAGTGATTCCCTTATATTGAAGACACATTTCATTATAAAAGGTATTCTACCTACATTGTATACGACGAAAGCAAATGGAAACCGTAATTTCACTTACTTTCATTTAGATCCGTCAGATTCTCTAGGTCTGTCAACTGAGCCTGAATGGAAATGTGTTTCTCTGCAACATAAACATGTTTACTTTACTTTTATACAGATGAAATAAGGGTGCAATTTTGGAGTGGGTGCATACAGAATCACAGGTCTCTCAATTTAATCTTTACCAACTGTCCTTTAATAACTTTTTCCCCGCACCGTAATTAACTCAGTGGGCCAATAGAACAAACATAATTAATAAAAAGGTTTCTATACAACCTCATATCTTTGGACTGATCTTTGGAAGTCAGACCAGTTCACAAAACACAAGCTAGCATGTGTGAGCTGTTCTGTACCTGCTGCAGCTGTGGATGATGTGGAGGCACCTGTTTTGTCCTTGGGATCTTCGTTGGTTGCATCCTCTGCTTGCTCTGTCTTTTCCTTTCCTTCATCACACTGCTGAATGTTTGATTCCTTATGATCTGCCTTTGCTTCACCTGCTGTTGAACCACCTGCACAAAAACAAAAGTGATTAACTCTTTACACTCAGCCCTATTTTTGCCTGTTTTGTACTGTTTTTATTTTTTTATGTACAACTTACTGCTTGAGTGTTGTATCCAAGAATGAAACGAACTGGATATAAGACAACTGTTTTATTAATTTTTTTTTTTTTTTTTTTTAAAACACCAAACGAGTACTATAACAACTCAGCTGCTGTCTCCTGCAAGGGATCTGTAATTTTCTTTCTAGGAACAAGATTTGTATGCTGGATATTTCAGTGCCTGGGCTACAGGCATGTAAACACACCCACAGACTTGACGCCTCTCCCAGGACTGAACCATTGAATTCTGATCATTGTAGTTTTCTGGAGGAACTCGTTATACGGGCAAGTGTCCCCTACCGTTGCACTTTAAGAGACCTAACCCAGAAGGCTGTCTTTTGAAGCGACCAAGTTCTGATCCGGACACATGATACATCTTTGAAAAGCCCCAAGTCTGCTCTTTCAAACGAGACCTCAACCAGAATGCAAAAACCCACATAAAGTTAATAAATAGGGCTGAATGTAAAAGGTTTTAACACCAATTCACAAAACTTTAACTAACTCATAAAGACCAAATCCACTTTAAAAACAGTCTAGAGAATATTCACGAATATCTTACTTAATTATTCCAAAAACTAGACTTTGTTGAGGACTGTGCAAAAAATAGAAAGTGGATACACACATTTTTAATGATATAAAATGCTCTTTAAAATAAACTAGAGACAATGACAGTTGCTCACATTCTTTTTAAGATCTCATAATCACAACATGCAGATAGCAATATCAGAGGGCCCTATTGTGGAGCTCCGTCATGAGGCCCTTACAATACTTTAATAATACAAAAGCAATTTGACTGCCCCCAAAACAGTTACATAAAGATGTAATTAATTTAACCTATTTAATTCCTTAATGGTTCTTCAAAATAACCCTTAGATATCAAGATATCTTACTGTTATCGTCAGCGTACTCTTCGTGCAGTTGCATACTCTCTTCTTTCTGCAGCTCCGCCATGATAGAGTCTGCGCGGAGGGCGTGTTTTCGAAATTCGAGGCGGCTCTAACTAAGTTAGGCAGAGGTAGTGCACTAGATGCAGGTTCAGTTGTGATTACAGAGTTAGTAAATGAGGGGTTTAACATTGTTACAAAGTAATAACAGAAGGTTTAAAAGTTTTGAAAAAACAAATTGGGGAACATAATAATTAATAAATATAAACAGGGGCGGATCCAGACTTTCATGACGGGGTTCAAGACTGTCATGAAGGGCGGGCATAGAACTAAGGTATCATTGATTAAATAAAGCTTACTTAGTCTTTAGCTAGGTAAAATTAAACGACGTACAACTAAATATAACAATATAATTACTAGAATACTGGTGTAGGGTTATTTTCAGGTAAACGCTAAAAAGTGGTACAGTGCACTGCGCTTGCTCGCGCATGCCAAAATTTCTGCTAAGAAAGCAGGGAAGCGCCCATTCGAATCTGATGTATCATATTGTTTTCGGTCTTTTACATCTTTTTAAATTTAATTTATCAAGATTTTCCAGTCTTTTACGTATTATTTAATGGAATTTATCACATTTTTCAACCATTAAGAAAACAGTATGCAAATATTTATCATATGCAATACTTGCTTGCGATTGTAAGTCGCCTTGGATAAGGGCGTCTGCTAAGAAATAAATAATAATAATAATAATAATAATACATCGTGCCTTGTACTTTTTTTTTTACTTGTGCAACTTTTTGGTGGACTATTCATTTAGTCTTGTTCGTCGATTTTTTTTTTTCTTTTTAGAGAAATTTATTGTCTGTTTACAGTTTCAGTTTGCAAAAAAAAAAGTATTAATTGTAAATGTACCTCTGTTTGACAGTAGGAAAACACCCATCAGATCGCAATTGATTGCACATGTACCAAAATCTGACAGTGTACCATTTCCAATGTGACAGCGCACCACTTTCTAACACTACACCTGTACAGACCCTAAAATAATTGTACAAAATTCTACGGAGCCTAATTATCAGTAGAAAAATGATATGCATGCACAGCGTATGTTTTGATAGTTTAATATGATCTTGAACCATCCGTCCTGAAATAACCAACTAACACAAAAAAACTGCCACTGTTACTGAATTACAAGACACGCATCGGTAAACTGCATCGCCCACTATTCCTCGAGACCGCTGCCTGTGGTGCATTGTAGTAGGGTGCGTTGTTAAAAGCGGATTCACCAAACCGTTGTTCAATTCACCAGGAGTTGCTCAACTAACTTGTTAAACTCAGTGGATTCACTGGGGTTGCGAGTCGGTGAACTGCAGCAAAATCAAAATGGCCGCTCCCACTGTGGAAGTTTGTCTTGTACGTAGATACTATTATCAATGTAATTGTAGATTCAGAGACGCCAACATTTTTGAAAATGGGTATGGAGTTGTGTATTTTTAATAAATATATAATAGCGCTAATAAACATATTGATAAATAATATCACATTTGCCAATTTATCCAGAGTAGCCAGCTGAGCTGGTGACGTACAACAATTCGATATGAGATGATGATGATGATTATTATTATTATTATTATTATTATTATTATTATTTATCGTGTATGTTATTTGTCCTTTTATACTTCAAACACATATGTTTCAAAGTTGCGAAAAGTGGGCGAACTGTATTTGAAAGTGTGTCCATTAATATATTCATATTTATAAATATTTACAGTTGCAGGCTAGCTGCTTTCTACATTATAATGTAACAACAAGCTAGCTCCTAATTAGTCGGTTAAAGATAACTAAACCTTCGTCCCAATAAGCTTTCAGCTCGCACAGGTCAACCACAGCCTTGCGTGCCGCAGCAGCAACCTTTCTATTATTATTATTATTATTATTATTATTATTATTATTATTATTATTATTATTATTATTATTATTAGCTCTGTTGATTCACCAAAATTCCCCGATGAGCACCAAGTGATGTCACTTCCGACTCATCGATGCAATGCAAGAGGTATGACACAGGCCCGGTTTTTGGGATGGAACCGCATAACAGTCTCGCGTTTTGATTGGTCCATGTCTGTCACCTGAATACGTCGTCACACGAGTGGAAAAGCGTGCAGGCATTTTTAACATTGTGATCAGACAGAGAGAGTGATCTGCTTTCCACAACCTTTCCATTAAAATATAATGTGGTATTACACTGTACTGATATAACAAACTATGAGGAATTACTTTATATAAATTATCATGTTATGCACGAATGTAAGAATTGGCTTTCTGTGGTGGTGTACTTTTTTCTTTCAAGTAGCATATATCTATAATCGTTTTTGCGATATATTTTAATATAAAACATATACGCTATTGCAGTTTTGTTACAGGATACATTAGTTTATCTCTAATGTAATCACAATTTTACATATAGACTGCCCCTGTTTTCATTTACGTCCCAAATTCTGGGCCGCTTTGCTTTTCAGATAATGTCCCAAATTCTGGGCCGCTTTGGTTTTTAGATAACGTCCCAAATTCTGGGCCGCTTTGGTTTTTAGATAACGTCCCAAATTCTGGGCCGCTTTGGTTTTTACATAACGTCCCAAATTCTGGGCGCTTTGGTTTTTAGATAACGTCCCAAATTCTGGGCAGCCTTGGTTTTTAGATAACATCCCAAATTATGGGCCGCTTTGCATTTCCGAATTCAGCCCAGTTTTGGGGAATCAGCTGACAGCCGAGTTTCTAAGTCATGCATGCACAGTTTACCATAAACTGGATCGTGAATTCATTTGAGAGTAACCCTTAGTACATTAATCAAAGTTCATGTATTTTTTACTCTCCGCAGAAATCTTTTTTTTTTTTTTTAATGAAAAAAACAAAAATGTAAATGTTAAACGTATTTCTTATTACATGAAGAAACTACATTGCACTGAAATAGATACATGAAAATTAATTTAAGCAGTCGTTTTCCTTTATTAAAGGCTAATATTAAAACACATTTTTGGGAAGGAACATGGTATTTCGAAAAAAGGACATCTCGTTTTCTTATGTAACGTCCATCAATATATTGTAGTGTTTCAGGTTCTTTTTGGACAGAAATGAGACTGCAACTGTGAGTAGATGAAGGCCGTTTATTTTGACAATAATTAATCACAAAATAAAATCATAAAGTGAGGGAAAGGAGACTGGGAGTCAAAAGTGAAAATAAATGATTGTAGTAATTTTTCTTTTACCCTACCCTTCCCAGTCTTTTCCCCGCCCCTCTTGTGCGCAAAACCTGAACTCCAATTCCCCTCCACACACGTGTACCACCATGCAACCCTGGCACGCACACACCACCATGCAACCCCTGCACGCATACACCCACCATGCAACCCCTGCACGCATACACCCACCATGCAAACCCTGCACGCACACACCCACCGTAGCAATTCTTTGCAAAATATATTTTCGGGTATTCAGCCCCATTCATGTCTATGGCAGTGTTATAAAACACATTTTCATGCATATCTCTCGAACCCGAGCACGCAGAACCACCATTCAAAGTGATATAGACTCAGGGGAGCACCCCAAACCACCCCCTAAAAAGGTGTGGTGGTTCACCCAAAAACTCATGTCGTGACGAAAAAATTCACTTTGCCAAGCCGTCCTGGCATTTGAACCATGAAAATGGTGACTCCTTGTGCGGGGCCCCATGGGGCCCCACTGCAAAAAAAAAATCAAGTTCCTAACCCCCACAGAACCCGAGATACGCCCTGTCAAAAATGTCCAAAAACTACCCTTTTCGGGGTCATATCTCCATGACCCCGGGGCCTAGAAACCGGGTTGAACTTCCTATGGTCATGTCTGGGGGCCCTCTTTCACAGGGAGCCACCCGTTTTCAAATGCTACATTTTCAACAAATTTTCACATTTTCAGCATGATGGCATGTCAAGGTTGCATTTCCAATAGCTTTTGAGCTCCAGGTTGGCAAAAAAAGTCTAAACTGGTGTCCTTTCTAGCTGGGGACACGTCACTTGGAGGGATCGACAGGGGCCCCGAGGTGGACCTCCATACCGATTTTCAAGTCTTGGGGACCCCCGGAACCCGAGATACAGCACCCTGAAAAATGTCTATGGGAAATCCCATTATAAAACCCCTTTGGGGCAACGCCCACCATCTGGCGGTGGGGTGGCATTTGAACCCGTGGCTGATGTCTTGCTTTAGCTAAGACTCTTGTGCACGCAAAGAATGTCCTGAGTTTGTTGGCCCAGGGGTCGTGGAGATACGGGTACGATAAGAGACCACCCCCTTCCCTATGGCAAATCCCATTATAAAAACACCATCGGGGTAAGGCTCAGCTAATGGCGGTCGTGGGTCTTACGAACTCGAAGGAACCCATTTTCTTTAGCTAAGATTGTTGTGCATCTAAAAAGAGTACAGAAGCACCAATTTAAGTCCATTCCAAGTGTTTTGTGATCACAGTATCAGCCTGAGTGTATCGGAGCACAGTTTTGCACCAAAAGCGAGGGGAGGCGAAAAAAAGCACTATATACCCTATTCTTTAAGATATCACTTTGCAGTGCAAATTTGAGGAACGCAACCACTTAGCAACTTGCAAATTGGTACTGCAATTTAAAGGCCTGTAGTATCAGACTGGTAGTGCCTAACTGATTAAAGAATTAAGCTTACTGTTTGTTGTTCTGTCCTAAACCAGCAGTTTGTCACCCAGATTTATTAATTAAACGAGGGGGTGGTCATCAGATTATTCTCCATTTTATTGTAACTGAGGTACCGTTCAGTTGAGCAAAAATTGTAACGGGGTACTCGAGCTGAAACCTCCAGATAGAAGGGGTACAGTTTCAAAAAAAGGTTGAAAACCCCTGACCTACAGTATAAATGATCAGGAATAGATAAGGGAAATGCTGACTAATACAATACAATAGGATTTATTTGAAGTTGTTGAAGGGCACTGGTCTCTTAAACCCAGAAGTTCTGATAAACCCCTATGCCTCACTATATATTGATGGACATTACATAAGCAAATTAGATGACCTTTTTTTTTTGATATACCATGTTCCTAAATGTTTTCTGAGGAGAGTAAAAAATACATTAACTTTGATTCATGTACTCTTAAATGAATTAACGGTCCAGTTTATGGTAAACTGTGCATGCATGACTTAGAAACTCGCCTGTCAGCTAAGCAGAATATCTCAAAAACTGGCCTGAATTTGAAAATGCAGAATTCGGAACGTTATCTGAAAACCAGAGCAGCCCAGAAATTGGGATGTTATCAAAGCGGCCCAGAATTTGGGACGTTACCAAAGCGGCCCAGAATTTGGGACGTTATCTAAAAACCAAAGCGGCCCAGAATTTGGGACGTTATCTAAAAACCAAAGCGGCCCAGAATTTGGGATGTTATCTGCAAACCAAATCGGCCCAGAATTTGGGACATTATCTGAAAAGTAAAGCGGCCCAGAATTTGCGATGTAAATGAAAACAGGGGCAGTCTATATGTAAAACTGTGATTACATTAGAGGTAAACTAATGTATCCTGTAACAAAACTGCAATAGCGTATATGTTTTATATTAAAATATATCGCAAAAACGATTATAGATATATGCTACTTGAAAGAAAAAAGTACACCACCACAGAAAGCCAATTCTTACATTCGTGCATAACATGATAATTTATATAAAGTAATTCCTCATAGTTTGTAATATCAATACAGTGTAATACCACATTATATTTTAATGGTTAGGTTGTGGAAAGCAGATCACTCTCTCTATCTGATCACAATGTTAAAAATGCCTGCACGCTTTTCCACTCGTGTGACGACGTATTCATGTGACAGACATGGACCAATCAAAACGCGAGACTGTTATGCGGTTCCATCCCAAAAACCGGGCCTGTGTCATACCTCCAATGCAACTTTAAAACGCACCCGCACTGTAATTGTTTTATTATGACTACAAATCACAGAATCCTATGTTTCTGGCTTGACAGTCATATCCGGTATGGACGGAAGTTGGGCGTTATTTCAGGTCAGTATCAGTCCGTAAGTGGAGAAAAGTGTAGGAATCTATAAATATTATTAGTTTCAGATATCTTGTGTAATCATAATATAACGATATTTAATTATACAAAAACAATAAAAAAATAACTGAAGGATGTGTGAATTGTGTTTTATTTGAGCAACAGAAGGTGTTTTAAGCTTTTGTTTACAGTTGTAGTTGAACGTATTCTGACTGTCCTTTCTATTCCTAACTGTATATCGGGTTTTGTTTGTACAGAAATTAACCATGTGTTTTCAAGCAAATTAATAAAGTTCCCCAACCAACACTAAAAGTAAGATAATTTCTCTTACATTAAAATAAATAAATAAATAAATAACATTATTGTATTTCGGTTTCGATACATGTGAAAGCAGTGTGAAAACAAAGATGTTAACATAGGTCAGTGGAAGTGGTCAATTGCATCAGTCCAACTCACAGAGTTAAGCGTCTGCATGATATAAAACTACAGGCAAACACACAAAGCATGTATCTGTTATTTGCACTTGTGGGCCATTTATAGTTGTATCTATATGTTTAATCATGTCAGGTTTGATCTGTGAAAGATGTCGAAGAAAAAGTCAAAGAAGAAGCACAAGAAGGAGAGAAAGAGAAAGAGGTATTCGTCATCCAGCGATGATGATGAGGTGAGGATAAAGTTCTTTCAGAGCCAGACCTCAACTTGGCTGTATTTACAAATATCAAGTAAAATAAATTAATTTTTGTCATTAGATATGAAATGCGTTTTTGATTCCTATTTAAAGGCTTTGATTCGGATCAAATTAACACATACCAACCCTCTTTTTTGACTATTTGTAGACCTGTGACAAGACAGAACATACTAGAGAACGAAAGAGCTCAGAGGCCAAACAACACCACCGTGCTCGTTCCCGGTAAGTGAGCCTATGTCTTGATGCCATTTGATACAACCATATTATTTATTAGATTAGTATCATGTAAAAAATATTGGTTAAGAAACGTAACTGGTTTCGAATACAGTCTCTAGTTGATTTAAAAATAACAGGTACAGTAACTCAAACTCCCTGCAAAACCTTGTGCTTAGTTCACTAAAGAGCACAATAAAGTGCGTTTAACTCCTTTGGATACAATGCATATCAGGCAAATTGATAGAGGATATGGCTAATAAAAACATTTACGCATCAGACACATAAAGGTTAAACTAGAGCTTACCTCTATAGCTACAATTAAAGAGCCACAAACACAAAGCTCACTTATTAAGTCCTTTAGTAAGGGTATAATAATTTCCATGTTCTGTAATTGTGGTCCTATCAGTTGTGTACATTTTTTGTTTTTGTTCTTATTAATGTTCATAGCTCTGAAGGCAAGGACAATGAGAAAAAGAGGCGCCGGTTTAGTGATCCCGAACCAGCAAAGCACGTCACCCATAGCAGCAGATCACGAGAAAAGGAGTACAGAAAGGCTGTCTGCAAACAGGGAATTGCCAAGGCTCCTGATAAAAAATCTTCAAGTCTTCAGGGGAAGCAGGAAACTGTCTCAAAATCCTGCAGTGACAAACTTCAGACTGACACAATTGCATACAAGCGGCCGACAAACTGGAAGGCCAGTCTGTTTGAAATGCGGCTACTGAGGCCGGAATCAGAAGGAAGGCCTGTCGAAAAGACTCTTCCTAGAGAACATCAGGAAGAGCAAGGGAAGCTCGTGAGGAACAGCTCTAAGTCTTCCAAAGAGGGGGTCACTCACTCAAGAACTGAGGCACAGGGATTAGATACCTATCACACTCTGGGAAGGGCAGTCTGCTCTGTTGGACAATCCAAAGATGAGCCACTTGTTGCTTTTAAAAAGGCTGTTGCCAGCAACAGCCCTGAACACAGCTTGAAGGAGCAATACAGGCGTAATGAAAGACCAAAGGAACATTCAAGTGCTTTGAGAGAAAAGCCCTCTTCCAAGCCTGCTATGTTTGGAAGGACTATAAGTTTCAGAATACCAAAAAAATCTAAACCTTTTGAAAATGCCGTTAGTGACACCAAGAGCAAATCTTTTTTATCGATTTGTGACAAAAAAACATTATCGCAGCGATGTCAAGATCAATCTGGGTCTGACATTAAGGTTAGCTCTCTGTCTCCTTCAAGAAGTTCAGAGAAACTTAAAAGTAGTACAGTTAGCAAGCAACTCACAGCTGGAGATGTTCAGCGTACCAGTTCCAGCACAAAAGCTACTTCTCAGGAGAGTGATGTAGATACCCCTACTGAATCCCAGTTATCCAGGATGACAGGAGACGGCACCAGAAAGAAGAGGCCTCTGCATGTGCACAAGGAAAAGGAAAAGTCAGTCGTTGCTTACAACAAGAAGTTGATTTTATATGAAGAGGTGAATAGTATGCCCACATAAGAGTCTAGATTTGTTACAAATAAGTCAGTCATAGTTAATAATACATGACATCTGGGTTAATCCACAAAGTATGTCATGCTATGTGATCGCATAGAGAGTCTATTGGACCTAACTGGCCCAGTGACCTGCCATTTGAGATATCTGAACCATTGAAAAATTAACCTTTAGTGTTCAAGTTATTCTTTTAATTCATAATAAGTAATTTAATTGGAGAAGATTATTTGTGTATGTCTTAAGAAGAGCCATACTTAAAAGGACAATGCAGTATCAGGTGCAAAAGAAAACCAATTGCAAAAAATCATGCACACACACACCAAGAACTATAGCTCGAGAACAAAGATATGACTACTGAGCAGTTTAGAGGTAGCACCGTGCTTCAAAAACAATAATCTGACTTCTTTTCACAACAGGATTCTGAAATTCCAAGCGTGTCATCTGAAATGCCGAACAGTCATGACACCGATCAAGAGGTACAGAGAGTGGATAGAAATGTTAGGTTCAGTTTCATTTGGAAGCAGTGTTTATTGCTTAGGTGGCCTCACTTTCCCACCTTGAATGCATGGTCTTTTACTGATTCAACAAGCCTTTTAGTCTTTGATAGTCTCTGGTATCCCCTAAATCCTTCTTAACTCCTTTGCCCATGGTGTTCAAGTCTGGGAAATCTGGCTGTCCATTATAACGTTTTATTTAGCATAATTAAAATAATAATAATAACAATAATTTGAAAACCATATCCTTGACTTTTAGCAGTTCTCTTGTGTTAAAGAGTAAGTAGCGGGGTTCTGAAAAATATAACGTTACACGTCACCATGTGGTGCTACAACTGTTTAAATAACGTACCTGTAATTTTTCTTTTCATTGTTAACATCCTGACAACATTTTACTATTATAACTTTAACATCTGTTTCAAAGCTGTTTTCAACAGGTAGCACAGCAGTAACGATACATCATGTGGTATGGAACAGAAAAGCCAGAGCACTTATGTTTTTTTATTTTTAAATCACTCTTCCTGCAGTGATTTAGAGGACAGATCTCAAACCCCAGTGCACTAGAGCAGCCATTTTGAAAATAGGTTTAAAACACTTTAAATTTATAAGTGTAAAAAATTGTCAGGATGTTAACAATGAAAAGAGAAATTAGAGTTACATTATTTAAACAGTTGTAGCAACATGTGGGATTACTTTTTCAGGACCCCGCTACTAACTCTTTAAGGGTCTCTACCTTTTTCACAGATGCAGCTGGTGGTGGAGCTACACACAGCTCGTTCTGAGAAGCTGCTGGAGGTGAACATGGTGCAGAGCTATGGAGAGTTGACCTGCATGGACATTGATCTTCCTGAAGAAAAAACGAATTGTGCCCACAGTAAGAAGTCTTGCACCCTGCTTCAGCTCTATCCCTTAAATTATCCCAAGAATGTGATTGTTACTGGGAAGAGTGCTGTGATAAAAGTTAATGGGATGCAGTATGCACAATAAAAAATATATATCCTCCATTGATATAGTCTGGTCAAATAGTTAAGTGGAATAAAGAATTTAAACTACTCTTAAACATACTGTTTATTATCTTCAAGGCCCTTTATTCCAACAACATTAGCTATGGGCTGGTATTTACAGATTTTCACCCAAAAATGTGTCTCTCTCAATCACTTGAAAATATATCATACCAATAAAATCCATGACTACATTTCATACATACGTTTATGTAAATACAAAAATAGTTTCAGATTAATATGGGGCTGTCTGTTAAGCATACTTAACTTAATACAGATACAGGTGTTCTTCACCATCTTTACATGGTTTGCATTTACAAACAATAGAAGCAGATGAGCTGCTTTTCCGACTGTCCCAGCAATCTTGCATGCACAGTTTTCTAAAATGCTGTCAGTCTGTTCTTACCCACACCAACTGAAGTGTTTTGTCTCTGCACATTTAAAGTTAAAGGGAGCTCACGTCAGGATCTTCTCATTGTTTTGGATACCAACATTCTCCTTAGTCACCTTGAGTTTGTCAGGACAATAAAGGCACATGGACTACCAGGTATGTGATTTACAGACAGTAATAGCCTTTGGAATGGTAACTGTGTATATATAACTGTTTCAGAGCAGGATGTATAAAGCCACTATAGAACCAGAAGAACCATTTTAGTTTTACAGGCTGCATTTATACCAGGCATTATTAATGCTGTTTCTTTTGCATTTTTTTTGCTCTCTCTCCTGGACTATAATCTGAATGGGCAATGTGTTCTAGGTATAGGTTTCCCTGCCATCATTATTCCCTGGGTGGTGCTTCAGGAACTGGACTCACTAAAAAATGGAAAGCTGTCCATGCATGTGGTGAAAAAAGCCATCCCTGCAGTTAACTTCATCTACACCTGCCTGAAAAACCAGGACCCGCAGTTATGGGGGCAGTCCATGCAGCAGGCTTCTCAGAGTCTATGTAAGGCTCCTGCAATTGATACTTTTATTGTTTGTTTTTTTTTGTTTTTTTTTAATTGTATGTTACTTACTGGCGTAGGCAATAATATATAAAGGTGAATTTAAAACATAAATACCTGTATATTTTGTAGCTGTGGGATCAGTGTTAAGTTAAAATTCAATGTCAACTTAAATGATAGTGATATATATATATATATATATATATATATATATATATATATATATATATATATATATATATATATATACAAAAAAATACCCAATTTTTGAATTCTGTCTGAAAATCTCAGAAAAATAACTATAGAACATTGTCTTTTATTGAGAGTTCAGTAAGTAGGTATTACTGGTAATCCTGTTGTGTTCCAGCAGATGGTGCTAACAGGACATTAAATACAGTCTTCTCGAGAACTATTTGATGTAACAGTTGTGCGCTGTGTTCCCTGAATGCTGTTTAAACTTTTAAGAATACTCCACATGTTTACATTTTTAAATCAGGTTAATAGGGATTGTGTCTCATTTCATTAGTTATGGAAACAGCCTTTTAAAAGTAATATGCAACTACTGTAGTTCTATAAGTATGCAAGGTTTTTTTTATTTTTATAAAGCATTAAGAAGCATTAAGTAAATAGGACTGTGCTACAGATAATGGCGCTATTCACTGTTAGTTTGCAGTGTGAACTTTTTGACAGTCAAAGATCAGTTAAGACACAGTGCAGTTATGTAGAATCTCATTGACAGCTCCCAAGATAAAGCAAATTAAATTAAACATGCCTGGTTTGTCAGGAGTTAGGTTGGAACAAGGCATTTACCCTCAAATAGAAAACTCTTTGAATAGGAAGTCATATGATGTTGTCTGTCTAGGAGTATCCAGAATTAATTACAGTTTTGTGTAACTCACTGGAAATGGAGGTGGAAATCTTTCTTTCTACATTGTCAGCTTGAGAAAGGAACTACTGGATTTAGCCTAGCTTTCTATTAGCAACTTGCCCAATCTATTCAAAAGAACAGAATGCCTTAGATGGCTTGTTACTACTTGGTTGAATTATCCTTTGAGTTGCCCCCGTCCCTCCCCCTGCATATTTTTATATTGATATAATATCAGTATTTACTTTGTTCATTTTCTAATGATGTTTCCCATTTTCATGTTTTTTTTAACCTTCAATTTTATTGTTTTTTGCTTTTGTTTTAATTGCTTCTCTAATTGTCTTCAACCGTTAAAGGCTTTAAAATACAGGACTGTCCTTTCTTTATGACTTTAGTGCTGAAACAATAACTAGTGTTACGTTACCAACAAGAATCTGTGCTGCTCAGTCTTGCATCTTGCCATAAGGGCCCACTCAAGGACAGTAAAATTAAAACAATAGCCACCTGTCTACCAGGATCATGCATTCTCTTTCACAGTGATAGCCAATAAGCAAGTTTCATTGCACATCAGAAGCTGGACAAAGTAAAAATGCTGTTTATTTGTCACATGTACTGTACAGTAAATGTAATTTTAATAATAAAAGGAAACTTGTCACCCCTTTTGTGCTTCTTTCCAGATGGCCTGAGTGGAGAAAACAATGACGACCGTGTGCTGCAGTGTAGCCTGCAGTACCAGAGCTTGTACCCGAACTTGACTATCATTCTGTGCACGTGAGTGCCACTTGTTAATAGTGTGTCTCCCTGAAAGGACCTCCGCTGAGGCTATAGGGTATCACTCTTGCGTGGCTGAATGAATCCAAGGCTTTGAGAAAGCAAAGTGTGCCATCTTTGCTGAGCTTTAGTACATTTTAATCACTGGTACTTTAAATAGCTGGCCTGCCTTCTAAAATGAAGTAGAAGAATAGAGTGTTGTTGTCTTCAGTTTCCCTTTTGTAATCCCTTGTCGTTGAAACTTGCTAAGTAAACACTAATAATTCATTAATAAATGATCAGCAATATGCACTTCTGATGTATAGTAACATTTCTATTCACAAATTCCCAGTAACTTTTTCTACCACCTCTCATATTATATTTAGTTTTTTCAGTTGTAGCGGTGACGCACTAGTTTCACTGAATTCTCCCCTTCCATTTGCAGTAATGACAAGAACCTGTGCAGCAAAGCACTGCTGAGTGGCGTGAAGGCTGTAAGCAAGGTGGACCTCGTTTCAGAATTAGAAAACCTGAAATCCGTGGCTGACACACACAGGCATCAGGCTCTCCAAGTCACTTGGCACCCAAAATCCGGTTGAGTTTTCATTTCAGCAGTGGGCAGGAATATGAGAGCTTCAGCACAGGAAAACGCTGTAGAGTTGTCTGTAGCTCATCAGGAATATACTGTGAAGCTGTTTCTATCAAAGTCAGCATTGTCTAACATTTATATCAGCTGATAGAGATTTATAAGTAAAAACCTTTGCATATACTAATAGATTGTATCTCTCTCTCTCGCCATATACTGTGTGTATATATATATATATATATATATATAATATATATATATATATATATATATATATATATATATATATATATATATATATATATATATATATAATAAAAAAAGACTAGAATTGTAATACGATTTTTCAAGCTAAATCCCAAGGGTCTTGCATTACCTATGCATTTACATGCTGGCTCGATTTTAAAAATGCTTGTGTGTGTTATGTTTCCCGTCATAACAGCACTGGAACACTGGCTAAAAAAAAGAAAAATCAATAGACAAACCCAAATCAATGCAAGGTCAGTTATTCTTTTGCTTTTTAATGTGATGGTGTTGTATTCTAATTCAAGAGGAGTCAGAGCATGACAGGAACGACAATGAAGCAGAGAGAAGAGAGGCAGCTGCCTCAGCCTTAGGCCCCAAGGTTGCCAGCCTTGTCTCGATTCTGGAGGAGTGTCTGGGGAAGGTGCTGTCTGCTGTGCTTGAGAAGGAAATGAAAATTGCCTTTGATGATCTTTGGATGGAGGTAAAACAGAAATATAGTGGTAGTGCAAGCTCATTTAGAAATTCAATTTATTTTGGCTTGCGGACAGTTTGTTTGCAATACCACTTCTGATTCAGATTCAGATGCTTTTCAGACTAATGTTACTGCCTAGCTGGTGGCTTCAAGAGTTGCATCCTCCCAGAAGCCTTCCAAAGGTCACACAGGAGTGATCTTCTGAAGGTCATAAGGGACAGTGATACTGTTGGTATTTTTAAATCTAAACTGAAAACCCACTTTTATACTTTGGCTTTTATTGTCTGACCTGTTATGTGTTGCTGTATGTAGTTACTGTTTTTCTTGTTTTATTGGACATTATTTTATTTATAGTACATTTTTAAAGTTACATTTTTATTCTTGTGAAGCGCCTTGAGATGTGCACATGAATGGCGCTATATAAAGATTATTATTATTATTATTATTATTATTATTATTATTATTATTAATCTCTTTTAATGCATACATATGTGTACGTGCTTGAATCTATTATGATGCACATCCCTGTAATTCCTGTAGATAGTATATTTGAAGCCTCCTTGGACCCTGCCAGACTTACTGCAGTGTTTTAAGAAACACTGGATTGCTGTATTTGGACAAATTGTGCGCAGGGATCTACTCAGTTCCATTGATGTCTTGTATGACAACCTTTACAAAGGTAAAATTTGTAAAAAGATTCAAATTTTAGCATCTTGATGGGTGTGGTTGCTTTGTTTCAAAATATTCAAACAAAAATTCAGAATGTAACGTGCACGTATAAAACAGCAAGTCTCTCTTTTTTTTTTTTCTAAATCCATTAATATAATATATCTTCATTAGATATTTTATTTATGATTTTTTTTTTTTTGGTATAATAATTTCCTAAAAGTTCAGATTGTATGTGTGACTCCTCGGATGCATTACTAATCATAAATCATCAGCTTGTTGATGAGTCAGTTCTACTGTGATATGGCTAGATACAATTCCTCATGTTGGGGACCTTGGAATTTCAAGTGTTAACTACTCAATGTCAGAAAAATCCAGTTGTATCTGCTTGACCTTCTGTTTGCACATAGAATTGAAAGCAAATACCATAGGTGTGCATTTAACCTAGGTATTCATAACACAGATTTGAAGTAAGAACATTCACACATAAGGACACAGATAGACCCGTTCCTGTCCTTAATTCCCAGGCAGGACGATTGACAGCACCATCATCAAGCTGGTATTGCAGGAAGCCCACCAGATCTTACAGGCCTTCAAATCCAGGTCGGACTATGATGGTGTTCTCTCACAGGCATTTGCAGTGGTCAGTGGGCTGTTGCAGGATGGCTCTCAGGTAAGGCTGAGTCAGTATAATCAGGGTTTTGGTGGTGTGGTTGTTTACCATTGAGGCCATATTGGGAACATTGTATGTTAAAACTATTGAGGTATTTTTTTATACAAAATATGCAAACCTAAGCATCAAAGTGCACTGTTACAGAAATGTTGGTTTTCAGAACCTTGATATGCAAAGGGACCTATTTTAATGATCTAAACAGCAACAGTATTTCGCTTTGATAGATTAAAAGACCTTGTCTTTTATGTTTCCAGTCAGACTGCAAGACTCAAGAACAGAGCCCCCTAGATGCAGGCTCGGGCACTGCACTGCCTAGGGGGAGGGTGTCCCCACTGCCCTCCGATGACGAGACTCTCATGTCAGACGAGCAGAACTCCCTGGAACCCTGTCCATCACACCGAGAAGTCTGGGCCATATTCGAGAACATCTGGAGCACTGTGTGCCAGTACAGGTACAGAGCTGAATGGGAACCATGTAGCAGAAGATTAATGTGTTTTTGCAGTTTAATGTTGGTTCATGTACAAGGTTACAAATGTCTCCATCATTAGTGTTGACATTTTAAGGGATTCACATACAATATATAACCTGTGTTAAAATATATAGTCTGTATTCAAATTGATGGTTTGTCCATTAAACGACTGCCCTTCAAATTGGCAATGTAGTTTTTAAAAAAAAATTTCCCTTGTAATTCAGTTCTGCAGTTTTTGCAACCTTTAACTACCCTTACGCCCCGGGGGCTCTGCTGCCTGATAGAAAGCTGCCACCTCCTGAGGAAGCCTATGCCTGTCTGCAGAAACTGTTGGCTGCTGTCAAGGAGCTCCTGGCCTGTTTCCAGAGGTGAGGATAGCAAGTACCTTGGATCTTTCAGTCAGAAAATGTGTGCTCTTGTCATTCATCTGTTCAATATGCACTAGCAAATTCTATACTTGAAAATCAATGATCGTGATGCAAATAATAAGTGGTATGGTAAAGGTTTTAAGTGAACTATAGTTGCTCTTTGAAAGTAATTTTCAGAGATCAATGCCAATATAATACCTGAAACTGCCTTAATAACAAACATGTGAAATATTACCTTATAAGCTATTATTAAGTGTTTTTAAATGTATGAATGAAATAAAGTGAAGACTAGAACAGTACTGATGTGGCAGTCTGCTGTGCTGATAGATCAGAAAAAAAGACCTTTAGATTGAACATGAAGCCTGTTTTAATTTGAACACACATTTTAATAAGCAGATGTTTGCCATTAAAGCTTTGAGGCAAATTCAGAAAGTCATTTACTCCTATTTGTCATCAGCATTAAAGGTTGTTTGTCTCAGAAAAAAGTTCTTTGGAATACAAGGTTTTGTGAAATAATAAATACTACTTCAGAGAGGTATTCCAAAAGCAGGATTTTCAGAGCAAAGCTGTAGATACTTGTAACAAGCAAGATGTAACGAGCAGTCAAATTAAACACCCCTTATTTGTATGTGTTGTATTTCCATTGTGTTTCATTTTACTGTATTTAGAAATCTTATTTACTTCGCCATATGGGTATGCATTCCCCTATTCCTGTGTTTGAAAACAATCAACCCTTCGCAGATGCCTAAACAGTGAGCTTTGGCATTTCCCGCCATCTTTAAAAAAAAGAGCTGGCTATGTAAATTTAGGATACAGTTCTGCACTAACAGTACATGTTGTTTTTTTTTATCTTCACAGTCAAAAGTTTTTGTTTTTGCAGTCTTTTAAATCTTTGTCTTGTACCATACTGGATTGAGGAAAGTTCAGAAAATGCCTTGCTATTCTGTTACTGTTTCACATCTTAGGGTCATTTCACCTCAGCAGTGCTGTTGAGGTCAAATCATGTCACTGGCTGCAAAGCATGTGCTGCAGAGCTAGCTGGATTTCTCGATAAGTATGTGATTTGGATTTCAAATTGCTGCTGTGCTGTGGAGATTTTCCTGTCTGACTGAACCAATGCAAATATGATTGAATCCAGTACATGTTTTACATGCTGTGCTAAATGCACCTATTTTTTGCAAATGCAATACAGCAAAGGTGCGCAACCAAATTGTTATCACGGGACGCATAACTAGTTTAACCTAATGTGTATAGCGGGCCACACATTGCTAAAGAATAATTCGAGTTTAACCCTTAGCTGCAATACACACACACACTCACACATATATCTCCCTTAGGATTGCTGTTAATTTTACTTTGTACTGCGCGATACACATCACAAACAAAAATATACAAAACAATCAAAAACAAAGCATTACTATCGTAACGTTACTGTTATACCATATACACACGCATAATACAAAGCTGAAGTGGTTTTTATTTTAGCAGAGGAGTTGCTCAGTTGTAGCAGGCAACAATGTAGCAAAAGTCACAGGGCAGTGACATCACTTCCCTAGCAACAGCCTCCTATTTTGGGAATGGGTTCTTTCAATGCAGCAGGTTTGTGCATTTAAGAAAGGAGAGGAAGACTCATAAAATTAGATGGAGACAAGCTAATGAGACGCAATTACCCTCCGCAGCACGAATTAAAATGTTGTGCTGCTTTTTATGCAAAAAATTAGAAAAAGCACGTCAACAAGTTAAAAAAAATATTTACGATATATTCATAAGTGAAATGGAATTAACACACTGCATGTGGTTGCATGTCCCTGCAATACAGTAGTCCTTCACGTATCCGAATGCGGTGGGACCAGAGTAAGGGCAGATATGTAAAAAGTCGGATACCATTATACACAGCTGTAACAATGACTATATTCACACCGTTATTGTTTTGAGAATCAAGCTTTTATTAGCGAGCTCCCCTAAATCCCTTGTTTAGAAAGATACAGGGTATTAGTGCTTGTGACAGAGTAGCCAACTGCCGTGTGGGTGCGTGCATTCGCTGCTGAGTGACAGGCAGGCGATTGAGACGGAGGTTGAAGTTGATACGCCCTGCAGGTGAACAGGATTTATTGACATATCGACACACTGCACTGCTCACGTGACACTACCACAGCAATGGTTGCGCACGGAGCACATACAACACAGTGTACGAAAAACTTTGGTATAATCTACAGTCTCTGAACTAATTTCTGTTCAATAATAAACTAACGTAGCTGAAGAGGTTGATCGTGGCGGATAAATGGTTAGGGAGGATATGTGACGGGCGGTATACACGATGGATTACTGTACTTTAAAGCAGGGTCGTAAAAGAGGTTATGGGTCCTCCACTCTGTAGCAAAGATTCATCCACCAACAAATATTTCTTAGTGCAAGGTCATCCTGAGAACAAGGAAACCAAAGAATATCTGCAGGACTACAAAGCTTATCTAATCACTTGTTCTACCTTCCAGAGCTAGATACAAAAGTGTATGATAGGCACAATAAATAGTCAGCAAATCCACTTAGAAAAGTGGTATTCTGTGCTGCTGTGCTACCTTGGAGCAGTCTTATACACAAAGGATAAATAATACTGCATCTATACTGTACAGTACTTAATTACCATATTGAAACAATCCCTTATATAATCGTAGTAGATCCACATTTATTTTCTCGTTTGACTTTTCAAACACTTTAACTTTGTCCTGTTTCACAGGTGTTCCCATACCTGTTCAAACCTGACCTCATTGTTGATGAAAGAATCCATTTCCCATTGCACAACCTGTCAATAAGCTGACAGATGCCTGGCACAGAATGTCTCAGCTCATCATGGTTTATGACGCAGATACCATATCTTGCTTCACACAGTTTCCTTGCTGTGTAAATAGGGCAGTGAAATTACGAAATGAAGTGGTTCACAAGAAAGTGACAAAGGTTGTTAGTGTTACATTTGCAGATGTTCCTAGTAGACATGGAATGGAATCAACAGATGTCCTTTCAAGAATATTGACAGATTTAATAATAAAAATGCAAAGCCCTTGGTCAGCCTGTGTGCTGCTGTTGGAATACACATTCATATCCTGCTTTACAGAACTGTGAAGATTGAAAATATTTTTTTTTTTTATGAAACAGACTTTTACACAGTTGTGTATTACTTGCATTAGTAATGTTAACTAATAATTAACGTATGCAGTTTGTGTCTTGTGAAGTTTACATTATACATCATAAATACAATTTAGAGTGGTGAGCTGTAGCATTAAAATAAGCCGTAATTTTCAGAGTTGCAGTTAATACTTGGGAATGTTAACAGTACAACAATATGTGTGATTTAGTCATTTACAAGGAACCATTGTTTGCTACAGAAGAACAGAAGTGTTCTCAGTTGAGAGGGAAGTAGGGAATAATGTGAAGAATGTCCACATGAAGATTTCCACACTCATGAACACAATTACTGAAAATGTGGTACAGTTATATTCGTTTTCTTCGTAGATTTCATAGATTCAGAGCAAAAATGACTGTTACACTTGAAGAAAAAAAAGTGTGTGCAGGTGTATTTTGTTTTATTTCTGTTTTTAGAATTCCTGGAGCAATATAAAGTGCTTCATGTTCACAACCCAGACTATGCCTAATAGGGATGGCTTTCAGCCCCTGATATTACTGTGTGCAAAGTGTGCCAGCACTTCCAGGCAGGGCGCCACTACCTAGATAGACAGGGTTGTGACGTTGTGGGACCTACTGGTGTTGTATTGCTCCCTGTTAGACACGCAGCAGTGGAGAGACTATACTAAGATGGGTGATGTCGTTTCCTGCTCAAATGGAGTAAGTCATTTATATTGATGCAGCCACCTGATGTAACTGTGAGCTCAAGGGACTTAGGGGTAGATGTACTAAGATGGGCCAGTCGCAGTGCAAACATACAATATTTGAGAACCCTCATCTCCACCCCATTTTTACAAATCTATGCAGGAACACTCATAACTACATATTCATCTAAGGCTGAATCGCAAAGCAAAAATGCTGCTGCAAAGCATTCCCTAAAATGTCGCTAATAGCATTGCACTTGTTTAGTACATTTCACCCTAGACCTCCAACTCATTTGCAACTGATTTGTGACTACTGCGACAGCCACAACACTATAGTACATCTACCCCTCAGTCTCTTGTCTCTCTGGCTATTACTTCTCTCTATTTCACACCACTTTATGGAGAATTATATGTTCCAATATATTCTAGTGTCTTCATTTTACTATTTATATCTCACTGTGTCTGTCCCAGTCTGTCTGTGTATATATAGATTTTTTATTATATTTGGCTGGTCTGTTTTTGTAAGGAAATATTTCTAATGAACTAATTGTTTGTTAATGTACAGTGTATTATTTAGGTCTCTTTCAGTCTGTCAAGAAATGTACATTTGTATCTGCATCTTTTGCATCTTAAAACTGCTTTTATAAAGCTCAGTAAATTAGATTAATTGAAAAAACAAGGTCAACTGGAAATGTGTGTTAGTGTGTAAAGAAGTCCGCTGCTCCACTTGGCAGTGTGCTTTCTCCTGCACCGTCATGTTCAGCCTGGAGCAGGTCTGCATGGAATTGCTCACACTGCTGGAAACTGGAATCTCTGGGAAGCAATTTTGTAAGTCAAATCAGGATTTCCTGCATTCAAAGCACCTGACCCGATCTCACAAAAAACATAATATTTTGATATAGTGAATTTAACACAATATATATTTCAATATATTATGCAAAAAATTATAAGAGATCGACTACAATACATTTTTTTACCCTTGCGCTGCTGTTTTATTTGTTATAAAGGGTGATGCATGTAGTGGTGTTGGGTTGTGTCTGTTTTTTAATGCAGGGCAGGTTTAATGGTTCCCCTTGGGTTACCTAGGAAACAGAACACAGTATAAGCTCAGTGCGTGACAGGCAGTGTGACTCATCCTTGGCCACATGATTTCACATTCGCTGCAAGCTGAAGCATAGTATGTGAGAAATGTTAAGACAGACTGCCTTTTCAGCCTGAACCCACCATTTTTTTTTTTATTAAATATTTTACCCATGCTGTAATAGAGGCTTTGGCTGGTCTCAGTCCAGTTTTAAAACCACCATCACAAATAGTGTTGAAATACAAAAAAAAAAAAAATACAGTACTTAAATATTTAGGGTATTTTAAGACTTTCTGAACAGCTGTATAAATGTCATTTTTAGCCTCTTGTTTTGTCTATATTAATAACTTGTTCTCTCTATTAACCACTGCAAAGCCATCGTATATACTGCAGGCACACGTTAATGTGCAGAATGGACAGACAGTTTGTACACGTTCTGTTCCAGGTGAACTATATGTTCTGTTTCCCTTTAGGGTGTTGGCACAAAACAGCTGCTTTAAAGATGTGCAGAACCTTTCCACCTTCATCGCCAGCAGTGAGGTGAGGAGAGTTGATCTCGTGTAAGAGAGCTGTGTGCTTCCAAAAAAAAAAAAAAAGTAGTATGGTTACATGTGTAGTAGTAAATACAGTATATCATCCCATATCTGTGAATCTGACTTGACTGATGAGATATCTGCAAGAGAAGCTGTTTACACTGCATTCCAGACTCCAGGTTAACACAAATTAGAAAATTGTGCTGTGTGGCTAACCTATTTAAAGGGTACTGGTATTTTTTTGTGTTTTTTTTACCATCTGTTTATTTATTTATTGCTGTACAAAGAGATACATGGTGTGCCTATTGCCTTGTGCAATAATGCCGTTAGTGAAGCTGGAGAATTAAAGAAAATAAGTGACTTATCCTAATAAAAGCACCAGTCTGCAGTCTGTATCACACTGAGTTGTATGCACAAAATAACAACCACAGACACATCGCCATCAGACTCCATGCTGCTTGCAATTTATATTATATAATGACTTTGATCCCATTATTGTTTCTGGTTCAAAAGAAAGCTGTATTATTCTTTGTTGCAGATTACCACTATGGGTCAAAGGTTCACTGCGCAGGAGCTGTATGAGTGCTTGTCGCAGCAGGAGTACAGGTAGGTTAGTGATCATCTCTGTGATTACGTTTCTTTTGAGAGGCGATTCCACAGGATAGGGAGGCAATAAATCTCATTGTTTTATTCAAGACATTTATATTGAACTATCTTTACTCTGATATCCAAAGACACTTTGTCTTCATGGACAATTTCAATACAGTGGGCACAATTCTGTGGTCTAAGAGTTAACATCTTTAGAGCTAATCTAAGAGTTAACGGTACCCAAAACTAATTGTGGGGGATTCCATTTAACATAATAAATCATATAATGTCCTTGTGGCCAAATTAAAGCTCAATACTGGGCAAAACCACCTTAGGACTGCTGCCAGGCATTCTGTCATGTTGCTGTATTTAGGAGGAAGTGTGACAAGTCCCCCATTCCTCCTGGTGCATCCTCCTGTCCAGCACGGTAAATGCTTAAGAAGACTACTGGCAATCTGATACAAACAGCATTTATAGAAACTGAGAAGCATGGGATTTTAAGTAGATTTGAACTCTTTATAAAGGATCTTGCTTTATTTCAGAAATCTTGGTTTCTCTGTATTGGCAGCAGTGTGGTAAAGCTGCCAGGGTTTGGTTGGGACACGGTATTATCTCAAGCCCAGCCACAAAGGATATTGAGTTGCATTCTTAAATTGGGTTTAATCTATGTGGTGAGTGCATAACGGTCTCTGAAAGCAAATATACTTCCATGCCAAATGACATGCTGGGTTTTGGCAAATAACTAACAACTTTTATTTGTACAGCTTTTGTTTTGCAACTGGTTTAGCCAGAAAGTTTTCATTTATCTACCATGCCGCACTGTTATAGTAACTTGTGCCTTCTGAAATTCAGTTTATGATTTAGATAAAGATGGCTTGCTTCTGGAAAACAATGTTGTAAGCCAAGATTGTACTCTGCAGTAACTCTTGCTCTGTCTTTAGTAGTGCTTGTGTAATGGTTTATATGTGGACTTACTAGATCAAAGCAGTGAAGGTACAGTGTAGAGGTGGAGGTATTATTTTCAAGGCTGTACCTACAGGTGACTTTTGTGTTTGTTTCAGTGTGTCTCAATACCTGAGGGCATTGTATGCACTAATCTTGTTCATTCTCTACTGAAATATGAACTCCTGCAATATGAATAGGTGATACTGCTGTCAGACTGGAGTTACTTTACGTGCTGTTCAAGAGAATCTGGAATGCTGCCATTGTTTGTCTGCAGAGTCCAGTTTCAGCTACATAGAATGTAGAATGCAAATATGCTTTCTCTGGTTTATGCTTAGTGCTTGGGTTAGGTCATTGATGCTTCATCAGCACATTATATCACACTAAGTGAGATACCATACCAGTATTTGTGAGCCTGAATGATGATTGAGATCCTTGCTACACAAGGAGAGAATGTTTCTTAGAGAAGACATCTGCCCTTTGCTGTTTTGTTTAATAACACCACTGGCTGTTTTTTTTTTAAATCTAACAAAATGGACAGAGCTGTGCTTTATGTTTCTGCAGTCTAACCTATCTAAAATATTTAACAATTCTACAAGAACAAATGTTGTAGTACATGTTTTAGATTTGTGGGAAGGGACTCCATTAAAGGGATACTTTCCAGAACATGGAGTAAAAGATAAGTAAGAGGTACTGTAATCACAGATTGCCTTTAAGGGAGAGAGAGAGAGAGAGATGGCTTGAGCAGCAAGGCCACACAAAATGGTTTCCATGGTAACATTTGCATAAATTTGCACACCGCCTGCTCTTCTCTTGATGCTCATTTGCAAAAACAAAGATTATTTTATTTTAGTCTTTGCATCTCTACACACATCATGCAGTTTCATGACTTCTGGTATTTGAATGTCAGTGCCAGTGACTAAAAAAAAAACAAAAAAAAAAAAAAACACCTTTTGATGCTAGCACAATAAATTATCAATAACTGTTTACCAAAAGGTTGAAATAGGCGAAAGGTAAAATCTACCAGCAAGCAGCAAAGATTTAAGAGTTCATTGAAGTGCAATAACCTCTTCTAATAACAATCTAAATAGAGAATTGTGTTAATATAATACCACATTAAACCACCATCAGCAATAAAACCTATTGTAATACAATACTGCTCAGATATTTATTTGGTTTAACATATTTTTTTCTGAAAAAAGTAATCTGAGACAAAAAAGACTTTGTTGGCATAAGAATATACTGAGCACTGCTGGATTGAATGCTGAATACTAGTATTTATTTTTAAATCATTGCAGTCTATTTGCCCCCTGAACACCCCCCCGCTAAAATCCAGTCATTCTCAGTATTTCCAAATGTCACCCCCTCAACCAGGACTACGGGGGTCTCGGCCACCCTGTGCTCCTTGTGTAGACCCCTGCCCCCGTTCCATATTCCATGACAGCGCTTAGTTGTGAGTTAATAAACCATTGAATACTGGAAACATGCCATGGTAAATCATTGTTTGTGCAGGAATCCAGTGCAGTCTGCTAATGCAAGGCCAATGAATGGGTAACTGTAAGGTTCCTAGGTTTACAGTGTTCTTGTTTAAGTCCCAGTGCACCACAGACCCACATTTCCATCAATACCTAAGTAAAAAATATGTCTTAATTTATGACAATACATTTCAGAGTTACAGTGTATTTCTGTACAATTTACATGTACAAGGAAATGCATTACATAGTTTGCATATCTATGCTGGCTAAATCACATTGCTAGAGAACATTATTTCCTGGAATTTTGTTCCAGCAAGTCAACACTTTCCTACCCAACTCTTTTAAACTTTAGATTTGGTGCATATGCACTGGCTTGACATAAAGATTGCATTGTGCTTTTTTTTATTATTATCCTGGCAGCTTGAACACAGTGGGTCATTTATGGACTCCATTCTACTATTTTCGATTTGTGGCTGTACCACACTACAGTACAGTTTCTGATAGACTCTCTTTGTCTAAAAGTTGCCAATAAAGGCAAAGGGAGATCTTTTGAAGGACGTTATGTAATCTGCTCCAACAGCCACCAGACCGAGTATAATTTGTGGGTTGTTGATCACTGGACAGGATAATACGTTGATGCCAGCCACCTCCAGCTACTGAAATGTAGCTTCATCTGATACTCCGTCTATGGCCTTGGTGTATATCTGTGGCAACGGCCGAGTTATTTGGCTCTTTTTTTTTTTCCTCTAGAGAAAAGCTGAGCATGGGCTGGAATCAATTGGCAGAGTTGAACTTTAATCTGGAGCAGTGCAACACAGCTGTCTGCATGGAGGCCAGGGTCAGGGGCTGGATGTGACCCCACCAAGCTGCAACCACAAGACTGTACCTTTCCACTCTCTTGGAACTCACTTTCCTGATTTTGATCTTCGTGTACACACATTCCTCATGGTTCTTGAGGATGGGAAATAACAGAACATAACAATAGTGACGCAGTTTTTTTTTAAAAAAAAGTTTCCTTTTTATTGATTTTATAATTTCAGAAAATCTCGAAGGCTTTAATACCTCACTGTTTTATTTTAAAGTAAGGAATTAACTCGCAGTGCAGCTTCAGTTTTTGTTTTCGAGTTTAGCGATTCCGTAAAAAGCAGGAAAGACTGCACCTTATGAAGCTGTAGTACTCTAGAAGACTACCATCCTACAAGTGACTCCAAATACGGTATGAAAACCTCTTTGTCATGAGAAAATATCTACAACCAATTAATGTGCCTGACCTTAAATCACATAACTGTCCAATAATAAATCCATTAACATTTTTACCAACATTTGCCTTATGTCCCTTGTCGTGACTTTTGAAGCATAGAAAACCTGCAGATCTCATTAAATATGAAATAGAAAAAACGCAGTCTAAATATTCAAATTACATTTTATTTCAGTTGAATGGGAATTAGTAAACAATAAATATCATTTTTTGTTAGAAAGTACTACAGGGTGCTGGATGGAGGTAGGTTTTTATATGCGGTTCCACACATTTTGGATGCGCATAACTAATAGACATTTGTCAGCATTACTGGAGGAGAGGGTTCAGCATAAACACAATGCAAATCCTCATAGAAAACACAAGTGAAGGACGTGTATTTTCACCAGGGATATCTACTTTTATGTATGTGGTTGGCTACCCAAAATCATACAGTGTGTTTTGACACACCTCCTTTGGAGTTTAAAGTTGCATACAGAACTTCCTTTCAGGTGTTAGTTAACTTTCCATAGGGCTTGAAAACATATTGAAAAGTCTCAGGTTTATTTTTTTCTAACATGCAGTTAATGTTTGTTTTGGTTTATTGTATACTATATATTTATTCTGCACAAACGAGGGAAAGCCAAGGAATAAGTAATCCGTCTTCATATAACTACCGATCATTCAACCTGAGTTATATTTGGTCCTGCCCAAGGACAATATTGATCAGCTTCATTAACCTGTGTTCCACCCTGGTGGGTGTTATTTTTCCAAGAAGCCATCTTCTGCATTGGAGGAGGTGATATCAATTTACACAAGAGGGATGTTATAAAAGGAATGTTATCATTTGGCTCATCTCCATATAACAGCCATGAAAGATTTCAACCCTTTTTTAAGCATTTACAGTATTTTTCATTATCTGTGTGCAATTAAAATGCAGTTCAGAACAGGAAGAATGTCGCACTGTTTCTTGATCAGATTTAATGGTGTAAGTGAATTGAATGGTTTTATCATCTGGTGAGTTATAACCTTTGCAGACATGTTTTCATATATATATATATATATATATATATATATATATATATATAAATTCATTTTTGCAAACAAGCTATGGGCATTTTCATTAGAAAACTCATCACTAAGACCACGTTTTAGGCTTTTTAAATCTAAATCCTGTCTGTTTAGATATTTAAAATACTGTCTTGTGTAGGGTTGTGCAATGCAACATCTAAAACAGTTTTGAAACTAAAACCTTTTTAGTTTACTTGTATCTTCAAAAGTATGTACAACACCAGAGAGCGCTCTGTTTGAATTATTTAATAGATGCAGTATTTAGATCAAGTGTGTCAAGTGAACTCTAAACACAGGATCAACAGAACAAACACATGGTTATTGTGAGGTTTCCTTGTAGTGTTAATTTAAAGAATGTTTTAAAATTGTAGTAAATTCTAAAGAATGAAAACAGTACAGTTAATTTGCTCAAAGTATGTCAGTTTATTGTTTAGAGCAATATGTTTTAAAGAAATATTCACACTGTTGTATAAGCCATACAATGTATCTGTTTACCCTATGAAACAGTTGTATTGAAATATATTACAATGTTTTTCAAAATGTGTTGTGACTTTTTATTACAACAAATAGTTTTGTACATGATAGTTTAATGTACATTAAGGTTTTATAATGACATCATTCAGCAGCTCTGTGCTGCTTACATGTTTGGTTCACCAGACACATTTACTCAACCCTCTTGATTTTTCCAAAATGCATCCTTATGGTCATATACAAATCCATGCACACACAAGTACTTATAAGAGACATTTCTGAGACATAGTGCCAACAAACGTAAATTATGTACATGATTGCTTAATTTTACAATCATGCAGTAAAGAAAGACCCTAAAACATGGTCTCAAACAAAGCACAATGATATGGACAGATTAGACACATGCTGGCAAACAATTATTAGTTCAGATTGACCTCAAATGTTTAATGTTTTAGCACAAGCCCCATTATTACCTTGAAGATGATCCAAACCACAGAGCAGTATTTACCATCCAGAGATATTCAAAGTTTGTGGAAGGTGATTGATTTCCTGACAGGTTTTGGGTCATTTACTCAAGAAGATTTTACTGTGTTTTGACAAAATGGCAAACAGCCTTATGAACGTACCGCACATACAGCATAAGCAGTAAGGAAATGGAAAACCAGCAGATATGAATGATTCTTTCTAAATTTAAAAGAAAGAAAAGAACTGCCAAGAGGAGTTGTGGTCCAACAGATGACTAAACAATGCAATACCGGTATGTATTGTTCTGTAATTACATGCTGTATATGCGTGTGTTTGGTTTTAAAATGCAGCCTGATCTATTTTAAAAGTGCTTGTTTGTAATACATCTGTCACAAATACATCAAACCACTATCAATGCATGAGCATGTCTGAGCCTAATGGCTTTTCATATTGATGTACAGGATTATGTATTGTCAGCAGGCATCTTCCAAACGCTGTTGACATAGTGCAGTGGTATTATTTATGTGCTGCGCTATGTAAAATACATTTACTTTAAGTAATGCTCAATTAATTTAATTCTAGAAGCATCAGTTAACAGGAAAATAAACCAAGCCTCCTGTATTTCACATTTATGGTACTATCAGATGGCTGGTAACTGGACAAGATCCAGAAACCTCTAAGAGACTAACACACACCAATTAAAAAGCTGACTGTAATTAAGTGGGAATTAAAAACACATCCAAATAGTGGGTCCGTCGTATATCGCGTAATTAACCGGACAGGTAAAAAGTATTTGTATAAATTAAGTTTACTGGATATAGCCAAATTAAATCCAATATGTCTATAAGAAGCTTGGAGTGCATGATAAAAGTCCGATGAAGATGCTGATGTGAAAAGTAGCCTTTAATGAAACACAGGAGGTATTACAGCGCTGAGTACTTGTGGAAGGGGTTTGTCATGTTACAATCCCTTCTGTCCGAGGTGTGTATAACCAATGTGACATTGCAAACACAGGCAAGGAGCTGGCTGTTTAACATCATGACGCAGCAGGGGTTTTATTTTTTTAATATATTTTATTTATTGGCTGCAGTGCACCAGGATAGGCAGCTTGATACACTAAATAAGGGAATGCTGAGCATATGTGGTGTTTTCTCTCTCTGGGGACAGTATGGGGCTGTTTGTTCTGATTGTTACATGCTGAACTATATATATAAAACTGTATTTGTATTCAGCAATCGGCTTATTTGCACACTTGGAATACTTTTGCTCTTTCTTTATTGTGTAAATTGTTGTCACAGTCACATGCCACAGTTCTGCTAAGGTCGTTTCACATTTGCAAGTCAAACCATTAACATACTCCAGCAAACAGATTAGTCTCCTGTCTAGTACTTTTCCATCAAGAGAAAATCTGTGCTGGGAAAAAAATAAATGCTTGAGCCAATAAAATATGCACACTGCTTTTTCACTTTCTCCCACAGAAAAAGAACGCCATAAAAATACTAGCAGTTTGCATATTTAAGTACTGTATTACAGTCAGGAAACCAGTCACCAATGCACAAACCTGTTCACAAAACATTAAGACAATCGCATTAATGTAGCAGCTCAAGAAATTTAATTAACAAAGAGCAAAAGTATAATGTCTGATCAACGTGATTTTTTGTCTTCATTTACGGTAATGTTAACTGGTAACATGTAACTCCAGACTGACAATTCAGTTTTAGTAAATTAGTATTTACCAAAAGTGATTTATTCATCTCCTAAACTCATAATCTTATTAATAATTCCCCTGTAGTCTTTGGATTTTGAGTTCTAGGGCAGTGATCTCCAACAGTAACTCTGTCACGCTAATATAAGGGATTTCCTTTGTCTTGTAGAAGGCAAGGGAATGGCAAAGTGTCAATTTCAATTACCATATGAGCTTCAAGGATTTGTATTTTCTATTTTTTTATCCAAGTCAAATCCAGTCTGTTTAGTGCCTATTAGATGCACCTACATGAAAAAAAAAAAAACCAGTAATTCTAAAGATCATTCACCCTTGTCCCTGATGTAGGTTAAACTAAAATAAATGATCTTTCAGTCAATGAAACATTTGTTTTGTAGCTAGTGTTTTCTAAATGCTGCCTCTCCTGTAGATTTTTTTTTCTCATTCATACCAAGTCTCAAGAGATTGATTATATTAATTTCTTACAATTTACAAATTGATGAAATAAGCCCCATCAAAATTCCTTTATTACAACTAAGGAAATTCCAGCAACCCAACTGTCAACAAGTCACTTTTACTTACTGTAGATACTAAAAGTGATAATTGCAATACCCTCTACATTCCTAGTTACAGTAATAAAATACAGGAATATGTGACATTTAAACTAGGTTTTTAAGCTTCATAAAGTAACTGGGTTTCTAAATTAAATTATGGAGCAATTTGGCCTTGTGCAAGGAGCAGCACTTTTCTAGTTTACTAGACGTGATGAAGAATTTATGGGAACTAAAAATACAGTCCTTCAGCTGTGCAGGAAACTTCCAGAAGGCTGCGGTATGAACTACAAGGTTGTACCCCATCTTCACTTACAATCATCCAAACTACTGCTTGAATTAAAATAGTGTGTGTTGGTCATAATACCCACATCAAATGTGATTGTCCATAATATTACTAATTCATCTATATGCAAAACATTTTTCCTTTAGGTTTCAGAAATTTTATATATTAAAAAAAAAAAAAAAAAAAAAAAAAAAAAAACACACACCACACAGGACATGCAAGACGACTTTATAGCACTTTGGAAACTAGGTAAAAAAAATTATTATATAAAAAAAAAAAAAAAAAGAAACTGAACACTCCCACATTTGGGTTGAAATTTGTTTATTAGTTTTACAAATGTTATCAGCTTGTAACAATTCACATCTAAATTTATTCTAGAAATTCAAAACGAGAGAAAGAAATCTTTTAAAATACTGAATCATAAGTACATTTTCAACATTCAGAAAATCAATTGAAACCAAAATGAAGAATCTGCGTAATGTCAGTACTAAAAGTACTTCTCTTTGAAGCAGCAGAAGCAAAAGATCAGGAGTGCAAGCGAATGCCACTTCCTTCTTACCATTTCATTTAAATGCTTCAAAACATTTGCACCTGCCACTTGTTTCAAATCTATTGGTAAATTGCTGTGAAAAAAAAAAAAAAAAAAAAAAAAAAAAATGATATGTAAAAGGCCATCAAAAGATACCAGTGTATTGGCAAGCATTTGAGCCTTTACTTTAAAAATGACATTAAACCATATTTATATATAATTTCTTTGAATAAGGCTTCTTCTTGCCCCCCCCCTCCCCCCTCCCCCCTCCCCCCTCCCCCCTCCAAATAGCTCTACTTAAGTTCTCCCGGCCTTCCCCTCAACTCAATATTTATTACATTTTCTAATAACAAACCATTGTGCAAACCTGCAAGAAGTGTGTGACCTAATGTTTCAGAATTATATAAAAAAAAAACACTATATTACAGCAAAAAATATTTTATGCAATATGCAAAGGCTTTATGTTGCCATCAGCAACCCAACCCCCCCCGCCCGCAGATTCTAACTCCCCTCTCAACCCAGCTCACATGTACAGCTCCACTAAAACACAATTACATCACTAAGCCTGTTAGTTTGAAATAGGTTCTGCAAACATTCAATTGAAGTTGAAAGTTTTGGCAAAAGGACTCCACTTATTGGTCTCAGGGTTATACACTTCAATGGTGTTCAGGAACTCATTGCCATCAAAGCCTCCCACTGCCAAGATAAGCCTCCCCAGCACAGCCACACCAGCGTTGCTCCGAGCTGAAGTCATGCTGCCCAGCATCTTCCACTCATTGTTCGCCGGGTCGTACATCTCCACACAACTCAAGGCACGAGAGCCATCAAACCCACCAACCACAAACAACTTCCCTGCAAACAAAACATCACACACTAGTTTAAACCAGATCAAGTAGGTTTCCTAGGTACAAGTTTAAATTCTGTCATCTAATGACTGAATGATGATTAAGCCTGCATAAGCCTAAATGTTAACAGTACTTCTCCATTAGAGACATGGGGCTGGATTCATAAAGCTTTTTTTTTTATCTTTTATAGTGCCACTCATTCTAGCATGTAGTGTCTCTGCCATCCAATTGGCTCACTATCTGCACAGCCAATCAAAACAATTTAAAAATAAACAGCTTAGTTTTTAGTCAGATTGTTTTTTTTGGTCAAAGTCAAAACTCACCCTCGTAGATGGCAACTCCTGCTCCACGGCGAGCCACATTCATGGGAGTGATGAGCGTCCAAGTGTTGTTCTCAGGGTTGTAACGTTCCACCGTGTTAAGACAGTTCCAGGACTCTGCGCCTCCGATGGCGTACATGAAGTTATTAAGCTCACACACTGCTGCCTGGTGTCTCCCTGCATTGAAACAATTATTTTTATAAACACTAAATGGGGGGAAAACAGGGTGCCAATAAGTCCTCTACAACTAAAACATGTCCCATCATTGTATTTAACAATTAAAACAGCCTTGAATAAGTATTTATTTATTTTATTTCTTAGCAGACGCCCTTATCCAGGGCGACTTACGATTGTTACAAGATATCACATTATTTTTACATACAATTCCCCATTTATACCGTTGGGTTTTTACTGGAGGAATCTAGGTAAAGTACCTTGCTCAAGGGTACAGCAACAGTGTCCCCCACCTGGGATTGAACCCACGACCCTCCGGTCAAGAGTCCAGAGCCCTAACCACTACTCCACACTGCCGCCCGTAACCAAGACAGGCTACTTTTAAAAGCATGTACCATTTTTTTTTTTTATTTATTTTTTTTAATTTCATTTCCATTACTTACGTATGTTAAGAGGAGCACAGTTTGTCCAGGATTTAGCAACTGGGTCAAATGCATCACAGTTTTTCAGGCCTTTCTGTCCATATGGATCTGATCCACCCACAATGTACAATTTATTGTTTAACGAGCAAACACCTAGAAAGCAAACATAAGGTCTCATGAGATAGGGAGTACATGCGGTTGGTAGAATCTCATTTACAACTGCAAGTATTTTGTTTGTATGCTTATTGGCGATCCACAGGAGGGAAGGCAAGCAACTTGACCTACTGTGGTGAAAATTCAAACATACCTGCATTGCAGCGGTTTGTACGTAGCTCTGGCACCTGAATCCAGTCATCAGCATTTGGATCATATGTCTCTCCACAGCTCAGTTCATCGGAGTGTCCGTTTGAACCACCCATCACATACAGCTGACCCTGCATGAAAAGGAGGGATTACTTACATTTGGAAATGGAGCCCTACAAAAACGCTGCTGTAAAATCAGATGTCATTTTCAGAGACACTAAAAGGCTCACAGAAAGTCAATATTAAAAGCCACCAGAAAGGAGACATGGCTAAGCCTTGCCAACAACAGCAGACACATGCTGAAGTATGTGATCTCCTACCGCATATTCCTCATAAGAACAAGTAGCAGATTTTACATTTTATCCATGACAGAGCCTGTGCTTGTTGATGGTTGTAGAAACATACCATTAACACCGCCATCTGGAAGCGCGCTCTGGGTGTCCTCATCGGAGCAATGAAAGTCCAGCAGTCTTTCTTGGGATCATAGCATTCCACTGTGCGAAGGCACTCCTCACGGTTGTAACCTCCTGGGAAGAAAAGGAAGCAGGTTAGGGCTGACGGCAAAATGCATCTTTGATATTGCACCCTAATTTAGCCATTGTTTCTACTCCTGAGCCACTGCCAGTTAGGTTAAACCCAAAAACTCTCCATGCAGGTGTTTTTTTTTTTTTTTTATGGGGTGAGGGGAGGCAGAGTTAAAAACTCTGTCCTTGAACGCTACATAAACCTGATGAAGTGGAATCGAAGGATTAGCAAGAGGTTACCTGCTGCAATCAGCTTGCCATTGAGCTCTGAAGTCCCGAGCCCTGAGCGAGCATATTGCATGGGCGACAACAACTTCTCCTCCAGCTCCTCGAGCTGCACCTCGAAGCTCATGCTCTTCAGCAGGCAAGGGGTGCTGGACGGGGAGCTCTGGGGGCTGTTGCGGCCATGCAGGAAGATCACAGACAGCACTCCGTTCAGGACAGCCAGGCACAGGTAGGTGTTGTCTGGTGGGGCGGGGGGGGGGGGGGGGGGGGGGGTGGAATATTTAAATTATTTCCCGAACTAAGGGGGTAGACAAAAGTTCTACCTTCAAATTATTACAAAACTTACTTGTTGTCTTCTCTGAGGCAATGTATTTCCACTCGTGCTTGCACAGCTGCATCGCAGCACTTGGAGAAAGACTTCCAGAGGAGCTGTTGCTCATCTGCCTGTGGTCATTCTCACGAAGAGGCTTCTTCTGCAAAACCAAAGGGGAGCTACAGAAACCTAGCTAGTGACAGCATCCCTAATACACCTTCTCCAGGAGACTACATGCCAGCTGTAGACCCAAGCGAGACATCTACCCACAAACCTCACACAGCGCAGTTTGCCTGTTCTAGCACACCTAGGCTTCTTCCAAGATGAAAGCTGCAAAATTGGCTTGATAAATGTACCTTTCTTTTCTTAAATTTGAGCTCTTAAGCACTTGAAGGGGATTTGTGCAATGTTTTATGGCTGAAATCCGACAGCAAGGTTAACACTGGATAGAAATTCTAGGTTGCTATCCCATAAACAAAATGTTTACTCCCTCTTCCCATCAATACCAAATAACTTAGATTTACCATGTAGGAAGAAAAAGCAAAACCTCTCATCCAACTAGCCCCCTCATTATAAATCCAATGTCTGTAGTCAATGGGTTACTCCGAGTTATCCTTCTCGTTAGGGCGGTTAAACACTTATATAATACCCAAATCAAGCTCTCTGAAAGAATTATAGCTTGAAGCCAGACTTTAGGTGTACTATAAAAGGCCACTTTAACCTCCGTCCAGATTGTGTGGGTTCTGTACCTGAACAAACTGGATGTGGTCATCATTGCCAAACACCTCAGTCTGTCCGTCAAGCAGATTCCCATCAAGCAGTTTGTGATCAGCTGAGTAGTACAGCGTTTGAACCTGCAAAACAGCAACAGAAGACCCATGTGGCTGTCTCCATAACAACAGAAACCAGAGGAACAAACGCAGTGTTCTACACAGCTCTGGAAGTGCAGGCGTGGGCAAAAGCTGATGGAGAAAGGGGTCTTTAAAAAAAAAAAGAAAGAATACTGAACCACAACAAAATGGTGCTTCAGACAATTTCATTAAGATCCATCTAATGCATTAGTAACCACCTCTGCTGTTGAGAATCAATTGACAAACATTGCCATAATGTACAAAAATAGCAGACCATCCCCTCTCCTCCCCCCACCACACACATTGAATTATGAATAGATATTGCACAACAGAACTGCACATCAGTGGTTGGTACGTAGACGCCACTGTTCATAAAGAGGCTTACCCAACATTTAAATACATAGTTTTTTTTTTTTAAATAAGGCAAAATTATTTGGAGAAATTTTGCAGTTAAGCTTTGGATAACAGACATATATTCTACATACATATTTCAGAAATCCGGAATTACAAAAATATTCCAAGACAGATGCATTTATAAGACAATATGGTCAATGTGTGAACACTGGAAAGATTGTTTAGTTTCATGCTAATATAAAGATGCACTGTGCTGCATTTATGTAAAATAGCAATTTTGCCCTCAAATAACCCTCAAAAAAAGTATTTAATGCAAGTCACGCCGACAGCTAAATAATAAAAAAAAAGCTGAGACTAATTTGCTAAATGTTTGTTTTATCTAGTGATACTCCAAATAAAGATACACTGCTTCTAATTTCAAGAGAAACACTTCCTGCAAACATCCTCATTTTTCACCAAGAGTATCAAATAAAAAGCACGAAACTAAGCACAAGAACGAACAATGCAGCTTAATCAAGGTTTGATTTGTGTGTGTGGGTGAGGTGCAATAGAACACTAGTTTAAGGACTACCAAACCTTAACTAAAATACTGTTGCAATGCTCATTGTCGCAAGTGCCAGTTTTACAATATTTGTGCCATGTTTTAAAAGATGCATACATGGCAGGTGAAAGGCAAGATTTTCCAGCAGCAGATATTTTAGTAGCCTCCTACTAATGCTGTAAGGAGTAAATACAATTAGTTTCATCTTTTTCTGGCAACACATGGGCCTGCTGCGTTGTTTATGTTGTGGCAGGACTGAAGCTGCTTCTTTATGACCCATTACCCCGGAGGACTCTTTCTTGCTTTCTTCAGGTCTTGCAAATCCTGCAGTGGTTTGGTTACTAAACCTAGGGAAAGATAAATCAATGCGGAGGAATAGCCATTAGAATTGTACCTACTTTTGGGGAATAAAATTCAAAAATTGTACCTGTGAAGAACGCAACGTTAGGAATATTAACCTTTCCCTCTGGTGTTGCTATTGCATCAACTACTTATGCAAAGAAACATTAAAATTGAAACATGTTGTGAAGAAGCAAGTAAAGTCAAGACAAACAAAATTAGCCACAGACTGAACAGGTTTATTCTGCTCACCTGGAAAACCCCACAGATTTTCAGTTTAGGGACACCTACTGCAAAATTAAAATTTCTTTAGGGCCAATGCTTAAAGAAACAAACAAAACAAAAACAGTGCCAAAACAGAACCAACCCTCAAACATTAAAAAAGAAAGTTGTTAAATGGCATGACCTGACACACAGTATATTATACTGACCTCCTCCATCAGGCTCTCCAGATGTTCTCCGTTCTCCCAGATGCTGCGCTGCACCCAGCCGATTACCTTGGAGTACAGTTTACCATTGCTAGGCAGACTGGCATTGTCTTCAAGCATTACCTCCAACTGCAATGAAAGAGGAACATTTATAGACTGAGTGTAACCCAAAATAAAATGGTACCTATATCAGAGTTGTATAGAAAATTTAAAACTGAGCTTCATCATTTTAAAAAGGTCAAGCCACCTATTGCAAAACCAGTGAGGAGATGAAACAGTTTTACACGAGCCATACCACAAACCACATAAGAAAAGACCATTGCATGAATGTGTTATGTATCCAGAAAACAAACCTTCAGTCGGGGGAGTTTGAGAAAGTCATCCTGCTCAGAAACTTCCAACAGGTGTTCCTGGATGTATGAATCAATCTTTTCCAAGAGGCGTCCATCTCTCATGCAACTTGCAAAGTTACGGTAAGTGATGCAACTCTGGCAGTCCATCTTTGACAATAAATAATCACCACATATCTAGGCAAGAAAGAAAAAAAAACACTAGCAGACAACCTATATGTAAAACTATGCCCAGAAAACTAAAATTAGCCACCCTACCCACAAAAAACGATTCATAAATAAAATATTTATTTCAACAGTAGCTTAGTGTTTTTTTTATGTAAAGAATGTATTTGATTATGTAAACATTAGGTTAACCCAAAACAAACAATTTAACACAGAAACTATAAGTGCTCTTAATTTTATTGTGCAGGTCAGGAATTTTAAATGGAAAGCAACAGTGAAATCCAAGAACATACCTGTTTTACTCTGTCCATCTTTAGCTTCTTTGATGCCGAGTATACATCCTTAACCAGTTCCTTATCAGCTTTCAGTCTGTTAATGACAAAAAGTAAAGTCAGCCTCCATGTGTCCAACATACTGTTCACCACTCTGTTAGGCCACCTACCCCAAGAGAATAAGTATCCAGTAACTGAAAAACTGTTGTCTCCAAACAGAACAATGGACTTTGCATTGACAGGCTGACCTGTGTGGGTTAAAATGCAATAGTGAGAAAGACCCACAGAAAATGACTATACACAATATTCAGTGGGGGGTGGGGTGGGGGGGGGGGGGGTGTATAGCCAGCAGACAAACCAGAACGCAACAGCTTAAAGTAATCAAATTTCATTACACATCATTCTGGACGGATGGCCATCCCTAACCAAAAGAAAAGCCGTACATGAAGATATTTGTACTAATAAACCCTGTTAGTAAACAAGGAAGGTGTATGGCACCGCTGTAACATTTTGATATACAAAGCTTACTGCGCAGTGTAGGCATAGTTCAGCAATATTTCAACTGCCTCAGGGTTCAGGTCATCTAACTTCACATGGAAGGCCCCTTGGGAGTCAGGGTTGCTGTTGAAGATTTCAAAAAGGTAGGGGCTGCAGCAAGCGAGGACAGCACGGTGAGCCATGAGTTCATGCCCACAGACCTGGGAACAGAATAAAGTCACATTCACAATAGGTTTCATGTCAAGACAACCCACCTACTCTCCCAGAAAAACTGATTTACTGATTATATCAAGCAGAGGAGAGTTTTATACAAATTTTTTTTTAAAGGTACTTACTCAAAGTACAAATCAATTTTATTAACTTTAAAAGAACAAACTAGACCATATATGGTACCCACTTGAAGTCTGACATCACAGAACTGTCCACTCTTGCGGAGAGCGTTCATTTTGGCAACTGTCGAATCAAGGAAACTTTCATCTTCAAAAATTAAATATCCGTTGGGAATCATTTTGTTACCTTTTTAAAAACCTTGGATGAAAAAAAAAAAAAAAGAAATTATTTCTGGGACATTGGTATTTACAAGTTGATAAATGCAAAAAATAAGATGTCTAAAGTACTGCATTTATATAATTTATTGACTTACCTAAAAAAGGATGTAATGACAACACAAGTTTGGCGACAGGTGGAGAAAAGCCAAGAAAAATCCAAGGCACCGGAAAATTAGACCAGGATCCTGAATCTTTTTTAGAGAAGGGAGTGAGAAGAAATGCTGTCCGACAATGTGTCCCCTAGATCAGGCAGCGGTGGTTCCAATACAAACTATCAGGCTTAAAGCTGATGTAATCAAGTCTTTAGGAGCACAGTGGCTATAGAAAAGTGGTTCTTCTGTGATAATCCCGCATTATAACCTGAAAAAAACAAAAAACACACACATTACAAGGCACAAAAAACCCACTAGACTTTGTCTAAACATTTATCTAGGACTTCAAATTTTACATTCCCTACCAAAATATCTTATGTCACCTTCAAAGTGCCCTGTAGCAGAGTGAAGATACCATACAATGAGACCAGACTCACTGCCCGAGTGCTCACTTGCTGTCTTTACCACCTTGCTTTCTAATTAACAAATAAATGCTACGCCTGCTGGGTGGTTCAGGACACCCTGCCTGCTTGTAAAATGAAACAGCCCCCCCCCCCCCCCCCCCATCCCTGCACCTAAAACCAGGAGTCACAATGGTGGTAGTCTGTCCAAGTGTTTTGAGATCACATGCGTCAAATGTCAAATGCTTAACTTCTGAACGCTGTGCCAGTCAAAAGGGATAAATCAAATCTGAACTGGTTGCATCAACAGCTGCTAATAAAAGGGCAACACTAGGGTCTGCCATTTCATGGAAATCAGCCTTTTTCTGATCAATAAGATTTACACTTCAATCAAATCCACTAAAAAAAAAGTTTAAACTATCTACTTTCTTTTCAACTAGAAATACATACTTTTATGTATAGAAATACTTTAAATTGCTAAATACAGCAACAAAATATTAATTCAATATAATTAAATAATGTATTATATGGTCTACCCAGTTCCATTTTAGCATGAGTGGAGACTTGAAGAGGCAAGATATGTACCGTAAAAATCGTTTCACTGGCGTAAAAGTTGCTCCCCTCTTTGGAGACTTCAATTTTAGGAATTTCCTTTGTGTTAAATACTTTTTTTATAACACATTTTTCCTACATTCTCAACACCGATAAGAAAGATACACAGGTTTAGCTGAGAAATAACCCTTATTTGCAAAATTTTATTCAATTAATAATTTTAGTGTTTTTTGTTAAACAGCTAGAAACTATTTGTTTTTCAAAATTTAAAAAGTAATAATTAAGAGCATAAAATCAAGTTATACATAACAGTATCTGTATTACAGGAGGCTGTGTGGTCCAGTGGTTAAAGAAAAGGGCTTGTAACCAGGAGGACCCCAGTTCAAATCCCACCTCAGCCACTGACTCATCGTGTGAACCTGAGCAAGTCACTAACCTCCTTCCTCTTTCGGGCGAGACGTAATTCTAAGTGACTCTGCAGCTGATGCATAGTTCACACACCCTAGTCTCTGTAAGTCGCCTTGGATAAAGGCGTCTGCTAAATAAACAAATAATAATAATTACCAGTATTTTATTTTAGCTTATGAAGTACCCAAACAAGTTCAAGAACATTTCTTTCCAAACCATAGACAATAGTTCCCACTGCATGGGCTTTTACAAATTTGTTGTATTAAATTCCAATGTAAAAGTATTAAAACAGTGCTGCTTCATCAAATTAAAAAACAAACAAAAAAAATTAACAGTGCACCATTTATAACCAGTTAACAAAACGAGTGTAGCATACAGTGCAGTACAATTGCATTCAATTTCCAGCTGTAGAAACACATTCATTTTGTTAATCAGAAACATAACCACGCACATACTTTACAAGTGTACCACTGTGTTGCACTGACATATAGAACAAGTTACAGTATGCATTAGGCATTCAAAGTACTCCATTCAAACAAAACTTTTTCTACATTGGGCCATACACTTTCCTCCTCCAGCTAATTTTTTCTTCAGCCATTTTAAGTTTGTGTCCTTGTTTTGTCTCTAGTCACGTACTGTTTTTTCAGCATTGTGATTAACATGCATTTCAGCAAATTCAACAACTTGCAATCTCAAACTCGTTGAGTAGCATTTTCTTTCTTACTGTCCTACTTTATCCAGTCTCAAGGTCACCTGCATTATTATAGCATCGCAGTGGCAATGAACGGGAGACTTAACGTTTACTACTCGTGTTTCTAACCAATAGCTGTTTTGTACAGATCCCAGGGGCGGGTTCAGTTTGAATGTTGACAAATCAAGAGCTTGGGAGGGTGGGAATAAGAAAATTCATAGACCTGACAGTGAAGCAGTTTAGCTGTGACGTTTGACAGGAGGTCAGTCAAGAGTCTGAAATCTTGCATTTAACATTCAGAACGACTAAGGGTATTGAGAGTAAGAAATTAAAACTTAAATTAGAACAGTGGTTTTGTGTTTCTACCTAGCAACACTACCTGAATGCTGTAGATCCTGAACAAATAAATGGGATTGTTGACAGTTAAGTATGTGTGAGCCATAACCGTGGCTGTAGTAATCCTATTGTGGCGCCGATACAGTAGTTTAAATAGACACACCGGTGTATTAAAAGGGGGGAGCGACTAAGTGCCCCGCAAAAATGCCTACAGAATCGACTTATTCAATGTTTTTACAGTACTTGGATATTGTGATCAGTTGATAAACAAGACACTTTCCAAACTGTGCAGGAAAGAGACTTGGCTCATTTTGCATTACGTGGAAGCTTAAATCTTCACCTTCTGGATCACTGGTCAAGAACGTAAATGTTAACCTGGGGAGAGGATATTTGTTTCTCTATACCTATTCATGTACAAAGGGGTAATTCACTATGTGACATTTGACGTGTGATTGAATAGAAAATCCTCCAGGATTAGTGAAATTGACAGTTGCCAGCAGCAGTAGTTAATACCTTAGCTGAGAATGCTGTGTCTCAACTGATATAGCTGTTCAAAATGCCAAATACAATAACAAATCACCCCTAAAGATCAGATCAGCGAGTTTGGCAAGGACGAATTTCACATCGATAGTAATGTGCTGTTTTGTGCTTCATGCAGCAAGGCTGTAGATTACACTTGTAGGCAGACCATTGTAGAACACACTGGAAGCGCTAAAATTAACACTGAATGAAAGGAAACGTAAACAGCAAACTTGGGATTATTTTCTGTGCTCAACGCCAGCGTGTCACGACATTCTGGCTGGAGAATGCTGCAGCTCTATTTTACAATAGCCATCTGGATGACGAAGACTAACTCAGAGTTAAACTCATTTTATATATTATTATATTACAACATGGGACTATTAGAAGTAATAAAAAAAGATTTATTGTTTAATGGCTCTGGTAAGCTTGTAACTTGTTTACAATTTGGAAGTGTAACAATTTGTATATTTACTAATATTTCAATGCCTGTTATTGTGATTATTATTGCTAGTGTTATTCTACTGGCGATAGAGCATTAGTTGTGCATGTTGTTCAGCAAAGTGCATTTGATATATAACTGTATTGCTATATTTAGATTAGGGCGCTTCCCTTAATGAAGTTGCAGTAGCTACATGTGGAACAAGGGTTTTTTTTTATTTTTTTATATAGCCATATATTCAGTACTCTTCCAAGAGAAGGGGTAATGCTGATGTTCAGTCTTTACTTGTAATGGTTAGCGACTAGAGAATAATAATGACAATGATAAAGAGTAAACAGAATAGTTTAACAATCGGTTTGTAAACAAAGACGGTATTCATGCAGGTTAAACAAACACGTATAACAGAAGAAATGTGTGTAATGTAAATTATATGAATGTTTATTGTAAATGTGTTAGTTTATTTTTGTATTAAATGGGATTCCAGGTGTAACCGGTTATTGAATAATTTACTATTTAATGCCGTGTCTTTCCTAAGGAGGGAGCAGCAGTATTAGGTGGTCAGTCGTGAGCTTGTCTTGTGAATGTCAGTCATTGTATGTACAACCTGTTTGTCATTTGAAATCTACGTGAAGTATCCATTACGAAAATAAACATTTATACCTGTGAGCACTAGCAAGTTGCTGTTTCTTGCGTTCTAAATACCTCAGTGTTCTTGAGAGAATAACGTGATTGTGGGTA